>NC_037684.1:45339732-45639732 GCF_003255815.1 Theropithecus gelada | reverse complement strand
GTGGGTGTACAAACCGAAACTTCCCTTTCCTCATCTTTACTTAATCTCAATGAGTTGGCTTGAAATCTAAGCCATGACATGCTTTGGGCATTGCTTCCTCATTGTGTCATGGGAAAAGACAAGGGGAAACGAAGTTTTAAAGAAAGGACTCTCCCTTAGTAATTGACATGTGTCGAGTGCTTACTCATGGTACTCTTGCCCCAGATGTATGACATTTTATTTTACAATGGGAAACTGAGGCACAGAGAGGTTAAGAAATTTATCCAAAGTGACACAGTTGGGTAGTGTCAAAGGAAGTGGATCTCAAAACCAGGTTTACCCATCTCCAAAGCCTAAGCTTTGTGCTATCCTGCCTTCTTCCTATAGAGATTGAGAATATTCTCCTGATTTCTGTATATCCTCAAGGACTGTCATCTTCAATGAAATCCAAAATGTTGGTGGCCTCCACCTTGAGGAAGCATAAAAGGGATCTCTCTCTATATATATATTATCTGCTCCTATTCCAAGATTAACTTTCTGCAGGAGGCAAAAGCAATTACTTTGCATCTCCAGGGCAGCCACAGGGCTTTGTCATAGTCTTGAACTCAAGGGTTCTTCAAAAAGTTCCTCCTGGAACTCCACAAATACCATCTGCTCTAACAACCATTACAGTAACTATTAGGGTTTCCAGGCGTATAGAAGTCTTACCCTCATTGCCTCATTTAACCTTCATTCCACCTTATTAGATAAGCAAACTGGGACCCCAAGAACTTAAGTCACCTGCCGAAGGTCACAGCACTAGGAAGTATTATTGCCAGATTCAAATTCAAGTCTCATTTGCCACCACAGCTTGTGCTCAAGCACTGCCCTGCCCATTCCAGTGCGTTTTCTAGGGAAACTTTCTTTTTCACCCCCTGGTGAGTCTTTCCACTTTCCTCTAGCTATCCCTAAAGACATTCAAAACTTTTAAGTCTCTTTCTCTTTCTTCCCCTACCCAAGCGAGGGAGAATTAGGCCACAGTGGATGGATTGATACGTGGAGTTAACCCATGTCTTCCCCAACCATGGCCACACAAATCCCAGACATTAGAATCAGGGGCAAGGAGCTGGAGTGAGAACCCAAGGGTTAATATTGCTATAGTGGGAAAGTTATCTGCTTTGTTGTAAAACACAGCTTCCCAGCACTACAGAAGGGGCTATTAGCATGCAAATGTACTTTGCCTCATGCTTTTTAATGTTTTACTTCTGTTAATTGCTGAAACCGGTTGTAATTTCTGAGCACTGCTGGCTTCAGGGAAGCAGTTTCCTCTAAAGAGAGTTATCATTGCACCTGGAAAGATTTGAATTCTAATTTTATTAACCAGTTGGGTGAGGCATTTTCGCTACTTCTCAAAGGGAAAAAAAATAGTTGGTTGAAGTAAGAAACCTTCTCATTGTACTTAGTTTCCTCTGAATTCTTTGGTTTGGAACCTGGTGTTCTCCATAAGACATCAAGAATCACGTATGAGGCCGGGCGCGGTGGCTCATGCCTGTAATCCCAACACTTTGGGAGGCCGAGGTGGGTGGATCACGAGGTCAGGAGATCGAGACTATCCTGGCTAACACAGTGAAACCCTGTCTCTACTAAAAATACAAAAAAATTAGCCAGGCGTGGTGGCTGTAGTCCCAACTACTCCGGAGGCTGAGGCAGGAGAATGGTGTGAACCAGGGAGGTGGAGCCTGCAGTGAGCCGAGAAGGTGCCACTGCACTCCAGCCTGGGCGACAGAGCGAGACTCCATCTAAAAAAAAAAAAAAAAGAAGAAAAGTCACATATGAGATTTGATAAAGATAACAGGGAGTTTGTTAAAGACTTTAGATATCAGGCTCCCAGTTATAAATTTGCAGTGAAAAATATTTCCATTTTTTTTTTCTCATTCCAGGGACAATCTAGATGAGTAAATTGCTTTTAAGGTGACTTACGAATCTGAAATTCTACTTTCTATGAAGTAGAAATGACTAGAGAAGGGAACCCCTGCTATAGTAAGACCAATTTGCTGCTAGCACCCAGCAAGGCCTTCTCAGCCAGTTTAAAGAAGTGACTTCCCACCTTACCTCCATCGACACATACATCACAATGGATTTTTTTTTTTTTCTTTTGAGCAGTAGATGCAGAGATTCTGAAACT
This sequence comes from Theropithecus gelada, assembly GCF_003255815.1. Taxonomy (NCBI): domain Eukaryota; kingdom Metazoa; phylum Chordata; class Mammalia; order Primates; family Cercopithecidae; genus Theropithecus; species Theropithecus gelada. The sequence goes on along the minus strand of NC_037684.1, from coordinate 45,637,589 downwards.
GGACAGGGGTTCCAGAAAACAAGTCATTTCTCTAGGCCTTCCATAGATGCCCTTGTTGATCAAGCTATTTTCATTTTTCAGGAAGTATTTTATTATGGAAGTCCTGAAGACCATTAGCCCTACCTGGCACTGGCTTTCTGGTTGAAAAGCAGCATTGTGGAGCCTGAAACAATATCAGAGGCAACTACTCCCCCTCCCTGTGGATTTAGGACCGCTGTATGCAGAGGTCTGTACTAGAGAGCCAGCTAGAGTAGCCAGCAGTGGCATAACTATGTAGGGAGACGATGCAATTGTCACCTCGACCCCACTGGATGCAGAAATGTCAATGGAAAAACAAATTCTGCGTCCGCTGAATTTGCTCCGTCAATGCTTGCATTTTCTTGTCATTTACTATATAGAAAGAATTATTACTATCTTTTATCTGTCAGTTATTGATCCACCTTTTTTTTTTTTTTTTTTTTTGGCAGTTCTCCTATTTGTTAGTTTGTTCTCCCAGTTGAATTCTGAGTTTCTGGGAATCTCTAGCGCAATGAGAAATGATGGAGAACCAATTCTCATTATCTGATGAAGGAAAGAGCCATGTACCTACAATAGCAAAGGCTCAGACAAGCCTTCTCCTGCCTTGGGTTTATGGTCACGTGCTGTAGGTGTCTTGTGTTCCCACGCACACCTGTCTCCATCCTCATGGTGCATCCTCAGGATGTCCCATACAGTGTCTTACCTATCGTTATGCTTTTATAACAAAATTTATAGCAATCCATGCTAATAAAAGCATGGATTACAAAACAAAACAGAAGATGTGGGTTTCCCTGTTGATTTAGATATGCACAAGCTTTCTGGATTGGGAGACTGCAGTGTCTGGACTGTCTAGAGTCGAAGCAATGTTGAATCTATAACAGCAAGAAGCTATTTCAGCAGAGCAGGTATTAGGCTCTGGGCTGAGCTTTGACGGAAACTAAAGAGAGGACTAGAGGAGTTTGCGTCCCATGCGGAGGAGGCTGGAATATTGTACGTGAGTGAAGTGATGAGCTTTAAAGATTCATCCGTGCTGTTAGCCCACTGTATCAAATGATGGATTCTTTCATTTTGACTTTTTAAGTTTCTTTTTAGTGGTAGTTGGGAGTGGAGGTGGTTAGTGAGAAGAGAAAGACTTTTTCGTTTTTGAGCACCTCGTTTGTACCATTTACATTCATCGACAACTCAGAAGAATCCAACAGGTAGTTTTATCTCTATTTTGCTTTAAAAAGAAATTGAGGTGATGGGTGCTGACGAGTTGATGGGTGCAGCACACCAACATGGCACAAGTATACATATGTAACAAACTGCACATTATGCACACGTACCCTAGAATTTAAAGTATAATAATAATAATAATAATAAAAATAAAAGAAAATCCAAAAAAAGAAAAAGAAATTGAGGGTTAGAGTCCCATGGATGCCCCAGGCTACAGGAGCAGTGAGAGAGTCCTAGTGCTAGGGTTTACATCGGTTCTTCCTGACACCGAAACGTTCCCCTCCACTGCCCCTCCCCAGAACTGCCTTCCAGAAGGACCAGAATGGCCCATTTGCAGAACTAGCAGTGGGGAGGGACTGTTCCAAGGGGGCCTTAGTCGCAAGTGGCCGAGCTCTGCTTCCCAGCCACCCACCAGCCCTTCCCCTCCCCGACAATTTCCACTTGTTTCCTTCAGAGGAAACATGACTTTTCCCATTGACGGAACTCCCAGGCCAACAATACGCCCATGGCATGCCCCCCTTCCCTGGACCCGGCTTTGACGCTGGCATGTCCCTCTCCCCACCTCCCACCCCACCTGCCCTGACCTTCCCTTGTGGGGGACGTTCTGCATAACAATGTCTGGTCCGTGCTGCCCGGGGCTGCCCTTTTGCTATTAGCACCTAATGAAAATGTAACCGTATTTAACCCCCCACAGTCCTGGATGGCGAGAGAGCCCAAGTGGGTTTAATTCCTTTGTATGATAAGCATCCCGCTCTCCCCTTGCAGGGTCCATATCCCCTTTCTCCCTGGAGAGGACGCGGAGCTGTGTATGGCTAACTCGGACCTCTCAGCTGTCCGGGGCACAATGGGGAAAGTATCTTTTGTGGCAATAACGGCTTTGGGGAGGGGAGAGGGGAGGGTCCGGGCTGGTGGGGAGGGGGTGCAGTTGAAGAGGAGGAGAACAATGTGTGAGAAGCTGAGGCTCTGGGTTTCCCACACGGACCAATATGTGCCCCCACCCCCCTCTGGGAGAGACAGATCTGCAGCGACCAGCCCACAGCTGATCCCGCCTTGATTGGCTTTTTTTTTTTTTTTTTTTTTTTTTTTTTCATTGTGCTCTCAAGGGACGAAAATCCTTTTGTGGCGTGAAAGGAGAGGCGTTCCTGCCGTCCCCTCCCTCGAACTGATTGGCTATGTCACAAGATGGCCAAATCCACCCGGATTAATGTGCGGCCGGCCGGGCCGCGGTGTGAGGACGTCTGTGTCCGCCCCTTTGGGCGAGCGTGTCTGCTGCCCCGGGAGCAGGGGAGGGGGACACGGAGGGGCAGGCCACCATTTTCTTCATATTTATTATTCCCCCCCCCCCCAGACCCCAGCCCTGCAGGGATGTTTATTCATGGGCCACATCTGCTGGCTGGCAGGCGACGTGTCTCTTGTTAGAAGGAATCCTGGGAGTCCCCAAGGAGCCAGGAAAATGGGACACATTCCATAGGACCCGCCTTTTCCTTTTCGCTTTGCGCAGAGAATCCTTCGGGGCTTTCCCAACCCACCTGTAATCTTAGCCTTCCCCAACGACCAGCTTCCAGCCCTTCATCGGGGGTGGCCCCAAGCAACTCACCTGGGGATTCTGGGTTCCCTGATCTCCTGTCCACAGTGCTAGAAAGAAGGCGCCTTCTCCCTCTGCTCTTTGCACCTTTAGTCCCTGCTACCTGAGCCACTCTTCCCCTGCCTAGCTTCTTGTATAAATCAATCGCAAGCCTTTAAGACCCAGCTCCGATTTTGTCTCTGACTCTCCTGATGGGGAGACCGCTCTTCTTTCTCTGAGGTCTTATATTATTTTTGCACCTCTTTGATCACATTGACCACTTTTTACCCTAAATAATTACGGTTTGAGGGAATGCCATGCTTCCTCTCCCAACTCATAAGATCTCTGAGGATGATACTTATCTCTGGTCCATCCTTGTCCAACCACCTGCCCCCAGCTAATGCTGGTCATAAATGTGTCCCTGGGAGGCATCGCTCACCAGCTGTTGATTGAATGAAATGGGTGAATGCATGGAGAGAAGCAAGTGGCTAGACCCACAAGTCTTGGATCTCTGTGGTGGATGCTGGGATTAGTCTAGAAGGTATATAATGCCTCTTTCCCCTACTTGTAAAATGGTGCAAAATTTGCTCCAACATAGCCTCCCAGGTGTCTGTCCTGTGTGCGGCTTTAACAGTACCATGCATTTCAAAAAAGTAGACACTGCAGAAAAGGATGTTCCCAATGCAAAGAGGACAGAGAGACCTATACAGAGATTTGGGGGGACAAGACATCCCATTGAGTCGTTCACAGGTCAGTCTGTCTGTAGGGTCAACTACATGGCAGTCAGGCTAATTATTACTTTTTGGATTGGCAGCTGGAAATGTCTTCGCTGTTTTCTAATATAATTGATATTGACTTTTGGAAATGGGACAACCTGCAATGTACTTAGGAATATGGGACTGGGTGTGGTTGTTCACGCCTGTAATCCCAGCACTCTGGAAGGCCGAGGCAGGTGGATCACCTGAGGTCAGGAGTTCGACACAAGCCTGGCCAACATGGTGAAACTCTGTCTCTACTAAAAATATAAAAATTAGCTGGGCATGGTGATGCACGCCTGTAATCCCAGCTACTAGGGAGGCTGAGACAGGAGAATTGCTTGAACCCAGGAGGTGGAGGTTGCAGTGAGCCGAGATCACTCCACTGCACTTCAGCGTAGGTGACAGAGCAAGACTCTGTCTCAAAAATAAAATAAAATAAAATAAAAGGAATATGGGCAAGGAAGAAAAATAGAAAAAGTGTGGAAGAAATTGTAGTGTTTTTATGGATAAGCCATGTCAAGCTTTCACAGGTTTTAAGTGAAGAACTAACAGTAGACAAAGTTATGTTGGAGTTGTATAATTTTTCCAGTGCTAGCAAGAGTTCCTATGAGACCATGGCTTGTTCTGGTTCTGAGTGGGGGCGTGTCGGTAAGTCTGTGGCAAGCGATGAGTGTGGCTTCTAAGTGGATTGACCAACTTTTAGAAGATAAGTAGGATATCTTTCAGGTATATGATTGAGGGCCTGGAAGACTCCTTCTTCTAGGAGAAACTGGAGAAGTGGATTGTGATCACAGAGACACTTTCACCTATGCTGTTAAATATTGCTTAACGGATTGTGTTTCAGCCACTCACACTTTGTCATGAACTGATTCAATCAAATTGCCTCTCTTTTAAATCTCCGCTGATAGTAGCTTCTCTAGGTAATAGAAACTTGATGACTAGGGGTAGACCCAGGAGAAGCTGAATGGAAGCTAAGAAAACCCCAATACCCTCCGAGAGAGAACTCGAAGAGGGAGAAGAATGCAGAAAAGGAGGAGTGTGGTTGTCAAGCAAACTTCTCCTTCCTGTTCTTCCTCCACATTTTGCCTAAGATAATTCCTGTCTGGGAAACAAACATGGCAATGACTTCTTACTTTTCTATCCTTCTACTCCCAGAGCCCTGCATCCAATAGTTGGTGCTGCAGTCGTGCTCCCTTCTAGGCTAAATAAGGAGGCCTAAGAACCCAAAGCACTATTCAAAAAGAAAGAACAAAAAAGCCACATGAGTTCTTAGTTCCAATTAAGCTTTACAAAGTATTATTTGGAATACAATCCTTTCCCAACCTGGGATCGGTGCTTAGACTGGACGTGGGGAAGTGAAGTGAATTGGGGGATGGAGGAAGTGGCCAGGCCTCTGAGGGCATCTGATCCTTCTTGTTGGATTAGTGCAGAATCCACGGGGCTATACATAGCATGCATCTAGCATACATTTCAATATGTCAGCCAACCTGGTCCTACATCAGTCTCTTGGGGTGTTAAAATAAAAATACAAATCTGGTCCCCCAGCCCAGACCTGCCTTTTCAGAATCTCTGAGAGAGGGTCCTGGGAATCTGTATTTTAACAAGTACTCCAGGTCATCCAAGTAGACACGTCTCACTGTGAGTGAGTAGAAGAGCTAAATGCAGACCACTGTGGCTCTCAGAGCTCAGGCAGCATTCATTGTGCCCTCCTGAGAAGATGCTGAACTGAGAAGAGGTTGATGGTAATTTCTGAGTTAAGCAGCCTTAGGAGTGATTAACACTTAAAATCAAACCTTGAAATTTATTTTCAATTCAATTTATTAATTCCAAGAGCCTACTAATTTTTCCTAAAAAGGATTCGTGTTAATAGAGAAAAAAAAGTTAATATTCAAATATGAGGAACCACCTTCCAAGGCATAGGAGGTTAGAAGATGGTTTTGAAAAGTGATAGGAAAATGAAAATTTTGAGAAAATGTTCTTTTTAAAGTGCTTGTCTGCCAGACATGGTGGCTTATGCCTGTAATCCCAGCACTTTCGGAGGCTGAGGCAGGCAGATCGCGACGTCAAGAGATCGAGACCACCCTGACCAACATGGTGAAACCCCATCTCTTATAAAAATACAAAAATTATCTGGGCATGGTGGCATGCACCTGTAGTCCCAGCTACTTGGGAGGCTGAGACAGGAGAATCACTTGAACCTGGAAGGCGGAGGTTGCAGTGAGCCAAGATCTCACCACTGCACTCTAGTCTGGCGACAGAGTGAGACTCCATCTTGGAAAAAAAAAAAAAAAAGTGCTTGTCTATGTGTCTATGTGAAAGTCTTTTGTTGATATTAGAAAGTTGAGTGTGTCTCTCTAAATAGGCTTATACAAATTTCTATGCATTTGTTATCTGCATATGTGCATAAATAATACATTTATTCATTCTCAACCTTCTAAGAGCTCAGAGTTTGAGAAATAACTTTGTCTGAGAGGGAACTTGGCATGAATTGGCATCACTCTGGACATGTAAGTCTCCATTTATAACTGAAGGTTGGATTGGGCTGAGAACTGTTGGGGGAAAGTCTGAATAGGAGATGGTCCAATGTTTATTAAAAAAGGACATCTCTGATAGGTTTTGGTTTATCAAAGGGAAACATTAAAATGAGTATTGTTTTTCTAAAGTTAATCTGTCCGTTTACACATAAAAATACAATTTTTTCTTGAATCGAGAAGAAACAGCTTCAGCTCTGTTCTTGGTCTTAAGAAAATCTGCTGCACACATTTTATAAATGTCGAGTTAATTAGCACTGAGTGAGTGATGTCATAATGAATTATTTCTCATCAAAGCAGATGGGTCAAGAACAACTTCCTAGGACAAACAGTTTTCTAAAGCAAACATGTTAACAAAGTAGTTTCCTATAACTTCCTTTGCCTCAAGTTTTCAAAACAGCAATATGGAGCCAAAATGTTAGAAACCTCAAAATTGCTTTGTGAATTGTATATGTTTTCCTATAGATTGTTTTCATTTTATTTTTTTATCATAGTTACCCTAGTTCTTTGACTTTTTATTAAAATATAATAATATATCTATGGAAAAGTGCACAAATCATAGGTGAGCAGTTTGATAAGTTTTATAAACTGAATATACCTGTGTAATCAGCGCCTGGATCAAGAAACAGAACATTAGGAAAAGTTTCTTCCTGATCTCTTTCAGCTACTCCTCTTCCTTCCCCCAAAAGGGAAGCCCCTATCTTCACTTTGAACACCATCAATTTATTTGGCTTATTTTTGAATTTTATGCAAATGAAATCACATAGTATGTATGGCTTTGTGTCAGGTTTCTTCTGCTCAACATTCAGTCTGATTGTTGCATAAAGTCCCAGGTTATTTATTCACAGTTTGGTAAAATATTTCATGGTGTGGAAATACCACAATTTATTTTTTTATTCTACTGGAGGTAGTAGACATTTGGGTAGTGTCCAGTATGGGCTCTTACGACTAGAATATACATACAGTTTAAAATCTTGTTTAAGTCATCTGACAAAGCTTGTGAGATGAATACAGTTTTGAATTGCTAAAATCCTATTGATTTTTTGACACATGATGCTAAAAAAACCCACAAATTCCCAAATTGTAAACATGTCATTGAGCTAGGTGTTCTGATAGAAAACATAAATTGTCTAAAACTGACAATTTGTTTTTGACAATAAATGAATTCAGTAAAGTTTGCAGAATGTTGCAGGAAACAAAATTAACATACAGAAATCAGTAGCATTTCTATATGCCAACACAGAGCTATCTGAAAAAGAAATTTAAAAAGTAACCCCATTTAAAATAGTGAAAAATAAAATAAAATACCCAGGAATAAACTTAACTAAAGAAGCAAAAGATCTCTAAAAGATCTCTACAATGAAAACTGTAAAACATTGATGCAAGAAATTGAAGAGGACACCAAAAAATGGAAAGATATTCCATGTTGATGGATTGGAAGAATCAATATTGTTAAAATGTCCATACTACCCAAAACAATCTACAGATTAAATGCAAACCCTATCAAAATGCCAATGACATTCTTTGCTGAAATAGAAAGAATAATCCTAAAATATATATGGAACCATGAAAGACCCAGAATAGCCAAAGCCATCTGGACCAAAAAGAAGAAAACTGGAGGAATCACATTACCTGACTTCAAATTATACTACAGAGTTATTGTAACCAAAATGGCATGGCACTGGCATAAAATTGGAGACATTGACTAATGGAACAGAACAGAGAACCCAGAAATAAATTCATTCATCTACAGAGAACTCATTTTCAACAAAGGTGCCAAGAACATGTATTTGGGAAAGGACAGTCTCTTCAATAAGTAATACTAGGAAAATTAGACATCCATATTCAGAGGAATGAGACTAGACCCCTATCTCTCACCATATTAAAAAAAAATCAAAGTGGATTACAGACTTAAATCTAAGACTTCAAACTTGTACGAAACTGTTATAAGAAAACATTGAGGAAACCCTCCAGGAATTTGGTCTGGTTAAAGATTTAATGAATAATATCCCCAAAGAACAGGCAACCAAAGCAAAAATGGACAAATGAGATCACATCAAGTTAAGAAGCATCTGCATGGCAAGGAAAACAATCAACCAAGTGAAGAGACAACCCACAGAATGAGAGGAAATATTTGCAAACTATCTGACAAAAGATTAATAACCAGAAAATATAAGGAGCTCAAACAACTCAATAGGAAAATATCTAATACTCTGATTAAAAAATGGGCAAAAGATCTGCATAGATGTTTCTCAAGACATACAGATGACAAACAGGTCTATGAAAAGGTGCTGAACATTATTGATCATCAGAGAAATGCAAATCAAAACTACAATGCGATATCATCTTAATCCAGCTAAAATGGCTCTTATCCAAAAGACTGGCAATAACAAATGCTGGTAAGGATGTGGAGAAAAGGGGACCCTTCTACATTTTTAGTGGGAATGCAAATTAGTACAACCACTATGGAGAACATTATGGAAGTCCCTCAAAAAACTAAAAATAAAACTGCTGTATGTTCCAGCAATCCCACTGCTAGGTATATGCCCCCAAAGAAAAGAAATCAGTATATCAAAGAGGTGTCTGCACTCCCGCATTTGTTGCAGCTCTATTCACAATAGCCAAGATTTGGAAGCAACCTGAGTCCCTCAACAGACAAATGGATAAAGAAAATATGGTGCATATACACGATGGAGTACTATTCAGCCATACAAAAGAATGAGATCCTGTCATTTACAACAACATGGATAGAATTGGAGGATATTATGTTATGTGAAATAAGCCAGGCACAGAAAGACAAACTTCACATGTTCTCATTCATTTGTGGGAGCTAAAAATTAAAACAATTGAACTCATGGAAGTAGTAGAATGATGGTTACCCAAAGCCGGGAAAGGTAGTGGGTGGGGTGGGGGGAGTAGGGGTGGTTAATGGGTACAAAAATATAGTTGGATAGAATAAATAAGATCTAGTATTTGATAGCATATCAGGGTGATTACAGTCAACAATCGTTTATTGTCCATTTTAAAATAATTAAAAGAGTGTAACTGGATTGTTTGTAACACAAAGAAATGATAAAAGCTTGAGGGGATGGATACCCCATTTACCCTGATGGGATTATTATGCATTGTATGCCTGTATCAAAATATCTCACATATCCATAAATAAATACACTACCATATACCCATAAAGTTTTTTAAAACAAATAAATAAAACCATGTCTGTCTGCCACTATAAAAAAGAAAAAAAAAAGAAATTGTCCCTGATCTCCTGAGATTATCTTTTTTTTAAGGCAGAGTCTCGCTCTGTCAACCAGGCAGGAGTGCAGTGACGCAATCTCAGCTCACTGCAAGCTCTGCTTCCTGGGTTCATTCCATTCTCCTGCCTCAGCCTCCCGAGTAGCTGGGACTACAGGCGCCCGCCACCACACCCGGCTAATTTTTTGGTTTTTTAGTAGAGACGGGGTTTCACCATGTTAGCCAGGATGGTCTCCATCTCCTGACCTCGTGATCCACCCACCTCGGCCTCCCAAAGTGCTGGGATTACAGGCGTGAGCCACCGCGCACAGCCATATGAAATAGGTCAGAGCATTAGCCTGAGAAAGTAAGTCCATGGAGGATGTGAAGGTACTGAATGAGCACGGAACAATGACATAACATATTGAAATGTTCATACTTTGCACTTTGAAGTTTTTATATGGAATTATTAATGTAACCTGTATTATCAGTGCCTGTGTTTCATGTGCACTTGACCTGGTTTACACAGAGAACCTAGTACTGCTGGGCCCTGCGAGAACTGAGGGCTGAGCCTGGAAAGTCTTATCAGCTAGCCTTTCCATCTCTCCCATCTCTCAGGGGACAAATGGTTTCTCATTTTCTGCTTCACTCAATGTATCTGCTTCCAAATCTCTTTTCCAAATTGCTTTGCTGCATTTCCTTGTAGTTTCTGCTACTCCATAACGTTGTGTACGTGACTTTGGTTGGCCCCATGCTGAGCCAGCCGGGAGAGGGGGGGGGGGGGGGGGGGGGGGGACTCTGCTTTCTCACCTCATTACTGCACTCTACAGCTGATTAGCAACAAATCTTTATCTGCATTTTCTAATCCTTAAATGCCCAGGGGTGAAATTTGCCTGGTTCAGCTCATCTTTTGTTCACTCGATGAATTGAACTGCTTGCCTGAGGGTTGGGGGGCGATCGACTTAGCTATCATTTGTGTGGTGGGCACAGATTACCTGCCTGTCTAGGGCAGGGGTCTGTGGGTGAAGATTCTTCCAAAAGGGAGAGTAGGTTGACTTGCACTTGGATGTCTAGTGAGGCTCCATGTTTTCCCAACTGCACTTGAATTTCTCAGAAATACTTGGCAAATAAGCTCTATCCTGCTCCCTGTTATTTTGGTTGGGTTTTGCCCTGAAGGGAAGAGTCCTTGCACATGGTCCTAAGGAATGTCAAGTACATGCTTTAGACACTCATTTAGTAGGCAGTGTTACATAAATGCGGGACCAAAAAAATGTTTAATGCTTTGATATTTGCCTCCACACTTTAACACATTTAGGTTTGCAATATCTGCACAACTGTGACAGATATTGCAAAAGTATCAATATTTTTGCAATATTGCAAAATATTGCAATGACTACTTGTTAGCATGGTTTAGAAAAGTTACCTGGATCGGATGGGCTGAGAAACTGGGATTGGATAAGATTTAAGGTCCCTGCTGACCTGGGAATTCTGTGAACCCAATAATGAAGCTGGAGCCTTCAATTCTGTCTGTGGCCTGGGATGAAGAAGGCCCTTCTTTCACTTGCTATGTGGAGATAGCTTCCTTAGCATTCATCACTGTTATCATTAATTTTGATAGTAAAGTTCACCAATTCATTCACTCGTTTTACACTTTTATCCAAATGCTAGATTTTCCTTCATGCAGCCCAGAAACAACAAGCACTGTCCTGCAGCACAGGGATGGTGAGCAAAACACGCTGGGGCAGCGATCCTGCAAGCTGTCGCAAAGTCCAGTTTAAACTGGGACCAGGGAAATGAATGCAGGTGCCCAGGGGCCCCGTTCTAAAATAATGGTACTTTTAGTAGCAACACATCTTGATTCTAACTGGCTTGGGTAGGTCCGTGGCTTTTTTATGGGGAAGATATTCTGTGATTAAGAACACTTTTTCGGCTGGGCGCTGTGGCTCACACCTGTAATCCCAGCACTTTGGGAGGCCAAGGCGGGCAGATCACAAGGTCAAGAGATTGAGACCAACCTGGCCAACGTGGTGAAACCCTGTCTCTACTAAAAATATAAAAATTAGCTGGGCGTGGTGGTGCACGCCTGTAGTCCCAGTTACTCAGGAGGCTGAGGCAGGAGAATCGCTTGAACCTGGGAGGCAGAGGTTGCAGTGAGCAGAGATTGCGCCACTGCACTCCAGCCTGGGCAACAGAGCGAGACTCCATCTCAAAAAACAAAACAAAACAAACACACTTTTTGTTAACAGAAGATGTGTGTACTTTAAAGCATTGTTTTCCCAAAATCTATGCTCCTCTCTGTTCCTATTGGCTCTGATGACTGCTTTTTGAAAAAGTTATGTACATATGTGTATATATGTATATCCACATACATGTGTATATACACACATACATATAGGTAGGCATATAATTAAATGGAGGGCATATACACAATACTCATATACATATACGTGTGTGTGTGTGTGTGTGTGTGTGTGTGTATGCAGCCATGCATCATTTAACAGCAGGGGTACATTCCGAGAAATGCATCATTAGGAGATTGTTGTCATTTGAACTTCATAGACTACTTATACAAACCTAGATGGTGTAGCCTACCACACACCTAAGCTATAGGATATGACCTATTGCTCCTAAGCTTCATATCTGTACAGCATGCTGCTATATCAAATACTGTAGGCAATTGTAACGCTATGGTATTTGTGTATCTAAACACAGAAAAGGTCTAGTTAAAAAATATCGTATTATAATCTTTTTTTTTTTTTTTTTGAGACTGAGTCTGGCTCTGTCGCCCAGGCTGGAGTGCGGTGGCCGGATCTCAGCTCACTGCAAGCTCCGCCTCCCGGGTTCACGCCATTCTCCTGCCTCAGCCTCCCGAGTAGCTGGGACCCCAGGCGCCCGCCACTTCGCCCGGCTAGTTTTTTGTATTTTTTAGTAGAGACGGGGTTTCACCGTGTTAGCCAGGATGGTCTCGATCTCCTGACCTTGTGATCCGCCCGTCTCGGCCTCCCAAAGTGCTGGGATTACAGGCTTGAGCCACCGCGCCCGGCCTCGTATTATAATCTTATAGGACCTCCATCATCTACGTGGTCTGTCCTTGACGGAACGTTGCTATTCCAGGCATAACTGCATACATAATTTTATTAAAAAGCAAAGTGGTCACAGAGCCAATATGACTTGCCATCCCCTAGAATGTTGGAGCTGGAAGACACCTCTTTGTTTCTATAAAGAGAAACAGAAGCATAGACAGTGAAGATGATTTGCTCAAGGTGGAAGAACAAGTGAGTAAGAGGATTGAGGGCTAGAATTCTGATGTCCTCTTCCCAGGCCAGTGCACTCTCCCTTGCTTCTCCCACTGGCTGCCTCCCCTCTGCAGTGAGGCAGAGAGGGCTGAGTTAACAGGGAACAATTCCCACACTCCCCCCCAGGTGGGATGTGTGCAGGAGGGGGCCTGGTGAGGTCGTGTCTGGGACTCTTCTTACCCTTGGAAGGAGCAGGTGATTCTGAGAGGACCGACCAGCTAACACGCCCAGGTGCCCATGATGAGCACACCGTGTTTTAAAGCAAGGAGCGAGGCATTTCTGTCCCCTCCATATTCTCAGTGCCTATCTCAGTGCATGGGACAAAACAGAGTTCCAAAAATGTTTGCAGAACCAACTTTCTTGTTTAATTGACTTTCAAATGTAAATAACTGTGGGATCGGGCTTGTGTTTTAAACCATTACTTGCCATCTATCCCGGGGCAGAGATGGATGAATGAATGTTTGGAAGACAGGTTTTATATCAGGCAGAAGGAGATAGTGCATAATCACTGGGTTCTGGGAATAAGGGTAAAATCAGGGGTTAGAACAAGTACGGACCAGGGAGACAATAGCATCAAAGACAAATACCGAGTATTTTACAATTTGCACCCAGACTATCCTGTCCCCAGGGCCATGGTGCCCATCAGAGAGGCCTCTCCCTATGGCCAAGCCAGCACCCTGGAGGAAATCAGATCACGTTCTTCCCTTCCTGGGTGTTTGTTCATTATCTGTTTCCCCTGTTGATTGATGTTTCCTGTCTTTTCCTTACTGGCTTTAATCTCATGGCTAGTCATTTGAGATCAATTTTTAGCCTAGTGTCCTTACCTCTTGAACAGTGCTATGGTCATTGCTGCCAATCTTACCCCCATATACCCTGGCATGATTCCTGTGACCCTTCCCATCCTTCGATCTGTTTCTTAGTCCTAACCTCTGTTCACCCATAGTATTACCATTTATCTCATTATATCAGGCTCTAGATATGTGTGCTTATTTCATTTGATTCTCATAGTAGCCTTGTGAGAATTAAAGTAGTAAGTACTTAGTTGCTCATTTTACAGATGAAGAAACTGAGCTTTCCTATTCAGTAAGTGGCCAAGTTAGAATTCAAACTCTCAGTTGTCTGACTTTAAAATTTCTGCTCTTTTAATTACACCAAATAATTGTCTTGCACCATGAGTTCTTAAATTCTGTGCTCTCCATTAATGCCATAAAATGATCGCTGGTGGGTCTTCAACAATCCAGTCTTATTCAGGTCTGTTGTTCATTCTTCCTTCCACCCTTGACATATCCTTAGTGTCCTAGCTCCATCATGTCCATAGCATCTGCCCAATTATGCCGCACTTCTGCTGTCCTGCCAGTCATTAAGGTACATCAACAGTTTTGTGAAGTATTTTCTTTGCGTTTATCAGCATCAATTAGAAATTCATTCGTTTTAAGAGTTGAGCTGGCATTTTAAAATGAAATGTGGAAAAAGGGATTTGATGATACTCTGATGTTGTTAAACAGGATTTAATTGGGGGTAGAAAAAGTCTTGGTTGGCTGGGTGAGGTGGCTCACGCCTATAATCCCAGCACTTTGGGAGGCCGAGGCGGGTGGATCACCTGAGGTCAGGAGTTTGAGACCAGCCTGGCTAACACGGTGAAACCCTGTCTCTACTAAAAATAACAAAAATTAGCCAGGCGTGGTGGCAGACACCTGTAATCCCAGGGACTCAGGAGGCTGAGGCAGGAGAATCACTTGAACCCAGGAGGCAGAGATTGAAGTGAGCTGATATCATGCCACTGCACTCCAGCCTAGGCAACAAGAGTGACACTCCATCTCAAAATAAAAGTAACAATAAAAAAAAGAAAAAGCCTTGGTTTAGGGTGTCCACATCATTCATTAATTCTTTGCTCATTCATCCAACCCATCAGAAATATTAAGCATCCACTGAAGAGGGATACTGAACAGAAATTGGGGATACCAATATCAGCAAATCCCAGTGGCTTCTTTCCAGGGTCTGAGCCCCCCATTTCCCAGTCTAATAACCCTGTCTATAATGCCTCTCACTGAGACAACTTAAAAGAACTCTGGAGAAATGTGTAGAGGTCATTGTCATCAAATGCATTTTGCAATCACATGGTCAAATTAACATTTAATAGATCTCCTTCTCAGCACCCCTTGTCATTTCTTGTATCTATGAATAGTGGTGGTAAGCCTGGAGACATTTCTGCAAACATCAAGGGCAGATTTATACTCCAGGTTATGAGAGCAACACAGCAGCTTGACCCTAATTTCCAGAGTACTAAAAGCTCATCTTCAGGCAACATTTCTTATTGATCAGTCCTGCCAAGTTTCAAGAAGGTAAAGGAGGAATAAAAGATAGCCCAGAAAAAAAAGAGCCGGAAAGGCCCGGGCGTGGTGGCTCACGCCTGTAATCCCAGCACTTTGGGAGGCTGAGGCGGGCGGATCACAAGGTCAGGAGATTGAGACCATCCTGGCTAACATGGTGAAACCCCATCTCTACTAAAAATATAAAAAATTAGCCAGGCGTGGCGGCGGGCACCTGTAGTCCCAGCTACTCAGGAGATTGAAGCAGGAAAATGAGTGAACCCGGGAGGCAGAGCTTGCAGTGAGCCGAGATCGTGCCACTGCACTCCAGCCTGGGCAATAGAGCAAGACTCCGTCTCAAAAAAAAAAAAAAAAAAAAAGCCAGAAAGATGTAACGGTTTCTGGAGGGTTATTTAACCTGGAGCAGCATGACTTGAGGAGTGTTAATACCTACCTTTATACCTGTGGAAGGAAGAAGTAGGAAACTAGCGCCTGTATCATATGTATCTGATATGATATGATACAGGTATGATATGAACCATGATACCTGTAGCATATGTATCATGGGTCATGTACTTCTGCTCCAGCTTCTCCAGCTAATCCCTATTACATCCCAGTGAAATTGATATTATTGCTAGACTTTCACAGGTGAGGAAACTGAGGCTTGGAGAGGGCAGGTGACTGGCTCCAGTGGCTCAGTCTCTTGGCAGCAGTGTTAGCTTTGGATCTGATTGGGTTAGCACCTGAACCCATGCCCTGTGCCCCACCGCAGTGAGGGTTATCCTCTGCCCATGGTAGTTGGATCTTGTTCCATTCTTCACTAGCACTGACACACAGAAGAAGAAAAGGTAAATTTTGCAAACTGAAGACTTTTACATTTAAATCGAGAGTTCAACTGAGGAGAAGAAATCCAGGAAACTTACTAATCAAGAGCTTGGGGAGGAGACAGACCTGAGTTCAAATCTTGGCTCTGCCAATACTTTTCTGTTTATTACTTATATGGCCTTATGGGAGTTTGGAGTCTCATTTTTCTCATCTATGAAATAGGATTGGGGGATTAAATATTATGAGTATAAATTGCAAGCCATCCCTAACACTTAAGACAGGCCCTGGTATTAGCAGGTATTATTGATATTAGGGTCTTTGCCACATCTGGGCTCTGTGATGGATTTTCTCATCTTAAGCACATACTTTTGGGCCAACCTTGGAGTGACGATGCACTTGGCATGTTCACATGCTGAGTACACTCAGCTTCCTTAAAGAGCCTCTGCAAATCAGTCATTGGAATAATTCTGCTGCAAAGGACTCTGATCCTTTTCCCTCTGGTTTTGGATCTCAGAGCTGGAGCTGTAGAATATGGTCTAGGAGTTCAGGCCGTGTCTTCCTCCACTCTCTCCTTCAGAAAAAAACAGCAGAGATCTGCAGATGTAGGTGCATCTCCTTGTGATTCCGGTTGGTAAAAGTCATGATGCAGAGGATAACGCAGAAAAGCTTCCCTGTGCCATGCCATGCAGAAATGGGATCATGCAGGCAGGGATCATGAATGCTGATGCCTGTCAGTGAACTACCCCGCAGATTCCAGGTCTGATCCAGCCACACACAGAAAAGGGAAGAGCCAGAATTTCTCAGCTGCAGCAAGAGGTTCCCCCTAAGAGCACGAGTTCCCTAAAGCGTCCCTGTTAGGGACCCCATGACACTTGGAGCTGCAAGACTGTCCCAGGCAATGACTTCGTTGATAGAAAAAAAGGAAAAGCATTCAAGTTTAAATGAAAATCAGGACCCCTCAGAATTTGAGGGGTTCCACCCGTGCTTTTCTTGAGGATCCCAGTATATTAAAAATATTTGCAAATTCAAGGTTGTAATAATTTGGTATTTTAAAAACATTTATGTTGAATAAATGCATGCTCAGTTTCAAAAACACTCAGAATTACAATGATGTATTCTCATGTGGAGATTAAGTCAAAACCCCGAATTTAAGGGTGCTTTGGACATATTGCCCTGTCTTGCTGTAGGATTGGCTGGGTAAAGAAATTCTCCTGATATCAAGATCTTGCTAATGCCGTAGGACTCCTGGCCCTTTATTAGCCTTAACTATGATCCGAGAGAAGTTCTAAGGCTTGGGGCTCACGGTCAGGGTGAGGTTTTTTAGGATTCCAGCCCAAAACTCCAATCACTGGGACTTGGCTGGAATTAAACAAGAACAGCAAAATCTGACTTCCCAAATCCCAAATTTGGCCTTCAGGACCCTCTCATCCTTGGACCAGATCCCTCTCTGCTCACACCTCCCACCCCCACCACCCTGATAGCAGCTGGAGTCTGTGCAGCAAGTTCCCCCCTGTGCTCCTCCTGAAGCTCTCTGGACACTGCCCCAGTGGGCTGGGGGCTTTCGATGAGATCTGATTTTCCCGATGGAGGTGAAGTGGCCTTTGAGGCCCTGTGGGAGGGGGCGGTGGTGGGGAGGCGGGCAGCCTGGCCGGACCGCTGACTGTGTGAATGTGGCGGGCTCATTGTTCCTCAGCTTTATTCTTCAGGCCTTGATGGGGTTGATTTAGAAATCCTAATCAGGGAGCTCTCAGGGCTTCCCGGGTGTGACACAACTTGAGCGGCTCTGGGGGATTCTTTGTTCTCTGATGACAGCTGACTTGGTCGCCAGTGGGAACAGTTTGAGCATAACTCGACACTGCATGTGCTGGCAGCTGCGGCCTTAACTCTTTGTTACCCACTCCTGAGTTCCCTCCACTTGCCAGATCCTTCCTCAGAATGACAACTCTTAAAAGTACCTTTCTATGGATGGATGAGGAGGGGGCGGTCAATGCTGAATAGGGGAGGGGCACATTGTGTCCCACAGCAGGGACATTCTTGGAAAATCAAGAGTGTCCCCACCCCCACGCGATTCCACTTTGCCAGCGCTAAAGGCTGCCACACGATGACCATTCACCGTCCACTCAGGTGCTCGGGTAAACTTTTTTTTCGGTCTGGCAGAAGCGACAGGAGACAGAGGGATAGGGATCTTCAATGCTCAAGCTCTGGGGCTTCTTCTGATCTAAAAACAGAGCAAAGCAGGTCAGGATGTCTGCTGAGAAGGCTTCAGAGCAATAGCAGAAGGGGATTGGATTTGTAGCTGGGGGATCCTGCACTGGACTACAGCGTCTCCATTTGACCAAACCCTGGTCAAGTTGTTTCCATCTCTCCAGGCCTGAGTACATTCATCTGTCAAAAGGGAGATGGTTATAATTACAGTGTGACCCCACGGCATTGCTGAGGATCAAATGAGATAGTGCGTGTGAAGGTCTGTCATAGGCGTTACTAAATGACTGCTTCTGTGGCTCTCCAAACAGAAGATGCTACTGCTCAGGAGACAGAGAAGAGGGGAAAGCTGCAAATGTCTTTAAAATCAGATTGTTATGTAGTTTCTCTCCGGGGTTCTGAGCTAGGAGGGCAGCCACAAGAAGTTTGTTAGAAAGTGATGTTTGCTATCAGATTGGTTATTAATTCGACAAACTTTGAGTACCAGCAATAAGCTAGGTTCTGAGGCTAGCAAAGATAATTAAGACATAGACCTGGCTTTAGGGAGCTGTGACGATAAAAGTGGGTGCATAGTTGGGATCCTTGGTTGCAAATACAGAAACGAGATTCAAGCATGATCAGGTTCCTCTTTCTGGCCCTGCTTCCACTTCTCTGTGTTTACTGGCTCCATCATTCTGTCTCATAGGAGGTTCTTATAAAGCATGGTGGACAACAGAGATTGAAACTATTCCTGAGTTTGGCATTGCATAGAATTCCTGATAAGGGGCCAGGTGTGGTGGCTCACGACTGTAATCCCAGCACTTTGGGAGGCCAAGGTGGGTGTATCACCTGAGGTCAGGAGTTCGAGACCAGCCTGGCCAACATGGTGAAACCACATCTCTACTAAAGATACATAAATTTGCTGGGTGTGGTGGTGGGCACCTGTAATCCCAGCTACTCCAGAGGCTGAGGCAGGAGAATCACTTGAACCCAGGAGACGGAGGTTGCAGTGAGCTGAGATTGCACCATTGTGCTCCAGCCTGGGTGAGAAGAACAAAACTCAATCAAAAAAAAAAATTCCTGGTAAGGAAACTCATTGACCCAACCATGGTCAAATGCCCACTCAGAACTGAGCAATTCTGGCCATGGGGCAGGTTCATGTTCTAACACAGTCATTTCCTCTCAACCCCTGTGGATGGGGACAGGGTGATTTGGCCAATTTGCAAAAGAGTTACTGCGGAGACAATAGTACAGGAAACCAATATAGGAGCAAGAGCCAAATAATAAAAAGAGTCTGGATGTTATCCCTAGGCCAAAAGGAACCATTGAAAAATTTAAACTGAGGAATAAAACAGCCGTGTTTATATTTTTCAACTGTAACGTTAAGAGCAAATGGATAGGAAGAGGTGATTTGGGAAGTAGAGAGACCTATCAGCAGGCTATTGCAATAGTCCAAGCATGAAATGGTGAGGGCCTAAAGTGGGGTGATGAACAACAGGGATGGCCAGAAGGTGACAAATACAAGAGATACTGAGGCGGTGGAATCATTATAACCATTAACCAGATCCTGGAAGAAAGAGTGAAATATTAAAGGCGATCTTCAAGTTTCCATTCAGAAAACAAGTTTTTAGATACAGAGTATAGCAGTTGTCCTGGACTGCTTGGGTCTGATAAATTGGTGGGTCAGTGAAATCCCCAGATATTTCCATATCCATTTTTAAATCAACCTATCATCTATACAATCTATCTATGTATCTATTTATCCATTCACCCAACCTATGTATCTATCATCCATCTATCTATCTATCTATCTATCTATCTATCTATCTATCTATCTATCTATCTATCTATCTATCTATCTATCTATCTATCTATCTATCATATGAGGGGATTGGTTTGGTCCCCTGGAGAGCAATGAGGAAACAAGGATAGGTAGCAAACAGAATGGTGACCATTCTCTAGCTTGGCCCCAGATGCAAACCTGATTCCCTATAGAAAAAGCAGCTGCAAGCAAAAGTTCAAAGTCAGAAATGAGGTATATCTAGGTGACACTATGAGACCCAGGGTTGTGGTATGGAGAATTTGCTCCATTGTTTTGAGGCTGTAGAAGTGACAATAGCCCAATGAGGACTAAGGGACATCCTTTGGCATCTCCAAGTTCTCTTCTTTCTGCACCCACTCAGTGGCCTTCCAGAGAGTACCACCACCACCACCACCACCACCACCACCACCACCACCAGCAGCAGCAGCAGCAGCAGCAGCAGCAGGAGGAGTGAGGCCTCAGCTCTAGGGTACTACGTTGGGTGCAGTCATGGAGTAAAGCATTGCTGGCTTCTATATTTAAATTCCAGCATTATCCAGAGTAACTTTGCTTTCTTCCATATTAAGATTTCAATGAGAACAAAGGGTTCCATTGAAATAGTATCCTATTTTCTTATGGTGGGGGACAAAGTGGAATTCAGGACATCAACTTAGAAGCAATTCATACTGTTTAAGGGAGAAGTTAATGAGGGCCTAAAGTAGTTGGTGGCAGCAGACATGGCAAGGTGGGAGTCATATGAAAGACAACAAAGAGGTGGGCTCTTAAGGGCTTGCAAGTTGCATGAGGGGGCCAAATGAACAGTGAGGAGCAATGATGATTTCTAATTTGGAGCCTTGGCAAAGGAAAATGGCATTTCTGTTAACAAAATTAGAGGAGTCAGCAAGAAGACATGGGTTGGTTTGGAGTTCAATGAGTCTAAGACATATACAGATCTTTATCTGAGGAGAAAAAAATAATAAAATGTGTATGTGTTAGATCCTGGAACAAGTAAGGCCAAGATACTAGAGGTAGTCTCTTATGACATCTTTTGAGGTATCTGTGAGCATAACGATTATAGGACCAGGGTGAATGATAACTGCTATTGGAGAATATGTTTGGGACTAGAACTAGAGACTTCCTGCTTTGGGGGAAAATGTTTAGGACTAGATGCATTAGTGTTTTTTCCAGTGAGGGCTCCACCTAGCATCTGTCTATTCATCCATCCATCTACCCACCCATTCATTTATCTATCCACCTATCATCTACCCATTCATCCATCTATCCAACCAACCAACTAACCATTATTCCTTGAGCACCTCATATTTTCTTGACTCTCCAGTTTTAGAGAGCCAAAGAACAAAGTACAACTTAATTTCTGGATTAGGGGAATATAGCCAATAAATCATGAAATCTTCAAAAGGAACATTTGGCATCAACTTGTCAGTACTTTTGCTCACATAACAGGTCAGAATAACTAGGAGTTCTTTTTGCAGACTGATCATCTAGTTAATGCTTTGTTTTTAGCTAAATGGCAAATAGGTTAATTCCAATAGAATGCCTAAAAGTCTTCTTAGCAATTAGTATTAGGGTTATTTACATTTTAAATATTCATTTAAAATTTAATTTCCTTACCATTTTCTATATTGATCACATGGGCACCCTTGACATCTATCTTTCACAGTGGTTTACATTTTATGCTCAGAGAATGCAAATTCATTTTAATACTAGCTTTAGCCACATATAAAGATGAATTGGTCCTCCAGAGTGTATATAATGCATTGCTGTTTTCTCTGACATTTCCCCCCATGCTTCAAAAAGAACCACTAAGAGTTTATTGTACTTCAATACCTTGGACGATATAAGCCTGGCAGGTCAGTTTTGTGGACTCCTCAGCCTATACTTCTCCAAAGAAAAGAGATTTCATTTTTCATCTCAGTCTCCAGGGCTCCAAAACTTACTTTTGTTAGTCATTAAGAGCAAAATTGTCAAACAGGTGACAGTTTGGGTAAGTATACTGGTAAAGATCTTTAATTATTAAAAACAATTAAAACCATTTACTAGGACTTACTTTTAAAAAAATAGGTAAACAAAAAGATATCCTACCTCGAACTGGCTTAAACAATGCAGGGGGTTCATTTACTTACTCTACTGGAAGGATAATGAATAACGTGGAATTCAAGGTTGGTTTGCTCCAAACAGATCAATGAAATCATTAAGGACCTGTTTTACTTTCTCTTTGCTTTGTGTACATTGGTACCATCTTTATCTTCAGGCAAGTTTTCTTTAGAGTGGCAACATGGCTAAGCTCTACGTTTATTACCTTCAAACCACTCCTAGAGTGAGAAAGTTGGTTTTGGTAGCTCTCTCTGACAAAGTTAGAGACTTACTTCCTCAGAAATGCTAGAAAATCTTTCCTCAGGAGTCAGATAAGGAAATGCCATGTGTTGATTGGCACAGATTTTACTTATTGCAAACCAATCATTATGGCAGGAGGACAAGAATCCAATCTCTGATTGGTTCAACCTTGCATCTGGGTAGTCAATCTCCATTTAATCTCATGACTACTACACAATTGAGGAAAGATAGAAGGATTGCTGGGGCTCCAACTCTAATTTCTACTATAGTAAGGCTTTAAAATTTTTCAGTATTCAACCAACCAGCATGAGTGCTTTCTATAAGCAATGAGCCCTACTAGGTTTTTGGCAATTGACTGCAAAAATCATTATATTGACCTTTATGGTTACTGAAATAACAAAGCACTGATCTGAAAGCTTAGAGTGACAGGCGGTCCTGTAGCTTTTGTGGGGTGATTGTGGAGAGTGGCTTGTTATAAGACTCATGGCAGGTACCTAGAATTTGAACAATGAAAATGACTGAGTCCCAAGGCACCTAAGTAGGAACATGTTATTTGCATTAAAAAGAAGTAGGAGTGATTGAGAAGTTTCTTTCCTCCCTTCCTTCCATGTGTATGTCTGATCACAGTTGTTTGGGGAAAATTACGTCCACTAGACCTGTTGGGCTGTGGTACAATTCCAGTTAATATTTGACCATTGGCTTCCTGTTGCCCAGAAAACTATTAGTGAGGAATAAACCACAATATAAGTTGTCTCCCTTTTTCTCTTTTCAACTTTTGGGTCTCTGCCCTTTTAAAGAGATGCCTTTCTGCCCATACAGTTGGAGGATATGTTCACTGCTTGTCCAAAAGGGAGCAAGTGGGAAAAAATCCTCTGGTGGTAGTTGGGCCTTGTCTATTTTCCAAAGTGGTTGAAGGAGAAGGTGCAGGTGACCGAGTCTCCCAACCATTCTGCCTGGTTTCACGGCTGCTTGAGCATATACTCAGCTGTCCATCTTAGAGGTTATGCAGGATTGCAGGCGAGGCAGATGAGAAAATTAGGAATGGAAATGGAGAAGAAAAGAACTTTGGTGCGTGGGATCAACATGTATCAGATTGATACAACTCCAAGGAGAGAGAAGGGAGGCCTTTTGTCCCAAGGACAAAACTGGTCTGTTTGCAACTTTGACCCCAGTTCCCCATCTCACTTCCTTTCCCCTTCGGAACTTGGATGGATTGAAGAATCTTGTCAGCATATCGATTCTCTGAGCACCTGTGTCCACCGTACTGTCCTTTATGGATATTTCCTTATCTCCTGGCTTCGGCTGGCTGGTGTCTCTGTGGTAATGGAGAGTGGGGAGGGGGACGTGGTGGCATTTCAATCCATTTGTCATCAGTTGCCACTGTTTTTTGTTTGTTTGTTTGTTTTTTGTGGAGACGGAGTCTCGCAGTCTCGCTCTGTTGCCCAGGCTGGAGTGTAGTGGTGTGATCTTGGCTCACTGCAACCTCCACCTCCCAAGTTCGAGCGATTATCGTGCCTCAGCCTCCCAAGTAGCTGGGATTACAGATGTGCACCACCATGCCTGCTAATTTTGGTATTTTTAGTAGAGACAGGGTTTCGTCATGTTAGCCAGACTGGTCTCAAACTCCTGACCTCAGGTGATCCACTCGCCTTGGTCCCCCAAAGTGCTGGGATTATAGGTGCGAGCCACCCCACCTGGCCAATTGCCACTGTTTTGTTCCACCTGGTGTGTGCTCTCAATTGTGTCCTGGAGAAAGAGAAGCAGAGCAGAGCAGAGAGATTCAGCTGAAGGGCTGCCCCCGCCCTCGGAAACTGGGGGTGGGGACATATCACCAATGGAACCACCTTCAGGACAGCCAAGGCATCTCCAGCCAAGGCATGGAGATGGTAATAGAATGCCCACCTCTCCTGGGAGAATAATTATTCTGTAATTCAGATTTTATGTTTTAGGAGGGAGCGCAGCATTTGTATCAGCCCAAAGGCCTTTATTGTTGAATTAAGAGGCAAGTAATTCAGATACAGCCATCCCATCATATACTCTAAGATGTGATCTTTCTTATTCTGGGTTGGAATTTTACTTAAAAACCGTGAGGGCTACCACTGTACCCCTGCCTTAAACAGAGCATGAGTGTGCTCCTTGTTTTGTTTTGGGCCCCGTCTGTATGCTGTGCATTCATTTCCACCATTCACAAAAACACTGGCCTCCCACCCGCCAATGTCAGGCTTAAACAGGAGTTGAGTGGCAACATTCCTTCCTGGCCAGGCCTATGAATGGTCTATGGTCGAGGTCTGGTGAAGCCTTAGTTTTGCTCTACTTCTACCTTTGCCCTTAGCAAAGGCTCAGACCAAGTTCCTCCCAGACTCATGAAATGTGAAGCCCTCTCTCTCATTCCATGAGGAACTCACCAGCGTGGCCCAACTGAATGGCTTCTTCATATTTGCACTATTTGGCCTCTGCATCCTTTACAACATCACCCTTCCTCTAGAACTTCTTCTCTTTGGTTTCCGTCACAAGGAATGCTGTGTTGTCTTCCTGTCTCTGCTGGTGCTTTTTGGATCATCCTTCCTGGTTCTTTTGTTTCCTCCCACTCTTTAAAAGGTGGTACTGGCCCCTCTTTTCATATTGTTCTTCCATGTCATCTACTTCTACAGCTGTAGCTGAATTCTCTCTCTCTCTCTCTCTCTCTCTCTCTCTCTGCATATATATATATATATATATATTTTTTTTTTCACATCTCCAAACAGCCATTGAATGTAACTGTGAATTCTGAAGTGGAATCTCAAACCTTGCCTCTAACCCAGATCCCTCTCCTAAGCAACCAGCTCTGAGAGACAGCTGTCTGGGTGGGTACAAACTATTGAAAACCAGATTTGAGTTTCTCTTAAAATTTCCCTCCTGCCATTTTCTCTGGCTTTGACAGCATCTTTATTCTTCCAGTTGCTCAGACTCCAAATCTTTGTATCGTTTATGACTCCCCTGTATGACATAACTCTCATCTTCCTCCTCCTCCTTTTTTTTTTTTTTTTTTTTTTTGACATGGACTCTTGCTCTGTCACCCAATCTAGAGTGCAGTGGTGTGATCTCAACTCCCTGCAATCTCTGCCTCCTGGGTTCAAGCGATTCTCCTGTCTCAGCCTCATGAGTAGCTGGGACTACAGGCACATGCCACCACGCCCAGCTAAGTTTTTGTATTTTTAGTAGAGATGGGGGTTTCACCGTGTTAGACAGGATGGTCTCGATCTCCTGACCTCGTGATCCACCCATCTTGGCCTCCCAAAGTGTTGGGATTACAGGCGTGAGCCACCACGCCTGGCCTCCTCCTCTATCTTTTTCTCATTCTTCTCCTCTTCTCTACTCCTTACCCCCTACTTTGTCCTTCCTGAAGCCTCTGCCACTTCTGGCCAAGTCATCCTATGCTCAGAAAACTTTCATACCTCTTTAATCCCTAGAAATCAAGGTTCAGTTTTTGCTTACTGTCACACAAGGTTCCCCCAGAGATGGCTTGCACTCTGACTCCAGACCTCCTCTTCTGCTAGTGTACCCTTTGAGCTTTCTGTAGCTGGGACTATTAAAAGGGACATCCTAGCCAGGCGTGGTGGCTCACGCCTGCAATCCTAGCACTTTGGGAGGCCGAGGCAGGTGGGTCACCTGACGGCAGGAGTTCAAGACCAGCCTGGCCAAAATGGCAAAACCCTGTCTCTACTAAAAATACAAAAATTGGCCGGACATGGTGGCAGGTGCCTATAATCCCAGTTACTCGGGAGGCTGAGGCAGGAGACTCACTTGAACCTGGGGGGATGGAGATTGAAGTGAGTGAGCCGAAATCATGATTGCACTCCAGCCTGGATGAAAGAGTGAAACTCTGCCTCAAAAAAAAAAAAAAAAAAAAAAAAAAAAAGGACATCCTTTGGTGAAATACATTGAAAACTGTATTAGTCAATTTTTACACTGCTGATAAAGGCATACCTGAGACTGGTATGTCTCATTTCTAAAGAAAAAGAGGTTTAATGGATTCACAGTTCCCTGTGGCTGGATAGGCCTCACAATCATGGTGGAAGGTGAAAGTCACATCTTACATGGTGGCAGAGAAGAGA
Organism: Theropithecus gelada; assembly: GCF_003255815.1. Classification (NCBI taxonomy): domain Eukaryota; kingdom Metazoa; phylum Chordata; class Mammalia; order Primates; family Cercopithecidae; genus Theropithecus; species Theropithecus gelada. The sequence continues at coordinate 45,611,408 of NC_037684.1, read as the reverse complement.
GAAATGAGAACCAAGCGAAAGGGGTTGCCTCTTAAAAAACCATCAGACCTCGTGAGACTTGTTTACTCCCACGAGAACAGTATGGGGGAAACCACCCTCATGATTCAGTTATCTCCCACTGGGTCCCTCCCACAACATGTGGGAATTATGGGAGCCACAATTCCAGATGAGATTTGGGTGGGGACACAGCCAAACCATATCAAAAACCTTCATGGTGTGTTTGGACCAAGTTATTCCACTTCCAGGAATTTATCTTAAGGAAATGATCAAACATCTGCACAGAGATATGTGCAGAAGAAGATTGATTACAGCATCATTTGCAATGACTAAAAAATGAAAACAATATCAGTGTCCAATAATACCAATACAATGGAATACTAGGCAACCATTCGAAAACAATACACACTTATTTCCTAACATGGAAAGATATTTCCAGCATTTTTCTATGTTCTAAGGGAAAAGGAAGTTATGGAGTAATATATATGATGCTTGCATATAGTATTTGTATATGTAAAGGAATAAAACAACTCTAGAAGGAGATGAGAGAGATCATGAGGCAGCTCTGAAGTCTCCAAGGAGTTACCAGACAGGCTGGCTCAGGACGTGGTGTTTTTTCTTCATGGATTCTAGAGTTAAGCATTGCTTTAAAATTGCTGAAAGGAACAGGAAGTGCTATATTATATATACATATCTGTATATCTCTCTCTATATAAACAATTTCTGCCATAACTGTGGACTAACAACATAAAGGAATGAATAGTTAAATTTACAATGTGCTGCCGGGCGCAGTGGCTCACGCCTGTAATCCCAGCACTTTGGGAGGCCGAGACAGGCGGATTACCTGAGGTTGGGAGTTCGAGACCAGCCTGACCAAAGTGGAGAAACCCTGTCTCTACTAAAAATACAAAATTAGCCGGGCATGGTGGCGCCTGCCTGTAATCCCAGCTACTCAGGAGGCTGAGGCAAAAGGATCACTTGAACCCGGGAGGCAGAGGTTGCGGTAAGCCGAGATTGCACCACTGCACTCCAGCCTGGGCAACAAGAGCAAAACTCGGTCTCCAAAAAAAAAAAAAAAAAAAAAAAATTTACAATGTGCTAAAGCACAGTAATTTATTTGTTTTGAGACAGGGTCTTGCTCTGTTGCCCAGGTTGAATACAGTGGCACAATCATGGCTCACTGCAGCCTCAACTTCCTGGGCTCAAGCAGTCTCCTACTGTAGCCTCCCAAATAACTGGGATTACAGGGATATACTACTACATTCTGCTAATTGTTGTATTTTTTGTGGAGATGGGGTTTCACCATGTGGCCTTGGCTGGTCTCAAAATCCTAGGCTCAAGTGATCCACCTGCCTTGCTTCCCAAAGTGTGGGATTACAGGTGTGAACCACAGAGCTCGGCTGCAAAGCAATTTTTAAAAATTCTTAAAAGAAGACCAGGTGCACTGGCTCATGCTTTTAATCCCAGCACTTTTGGAAGCCGAGGCGGGCGGATCGCTTGAGGCTAGCAGTTTGAGACCAACCTGGTCAACGTGGTGAAACCCTGTCTCTATTAAAAATACAAAAAACTTAAACAGGCATGGTGGCAGGCGTCTGTAATCCCAGCTACCTGGGAGGCTACGGCAGGAGAATCGCTTGAACCTGGGAGGCAGAGGTTGCGGTGAGCCAAGATTGCACCATTGCATTCCAGCCTGGGCAACAAGAGGGAAACTCCATCACACACACAAAAAAATCTTCAAAGAAAACATCCTCCACTGTTTTACCTTTTGCCTTTGTTGACCTCATCTTTGTGCCTAGAAGGCTTCATGTCCCCATGTTAATAAAGCATTATCCATTCTCAAGTACAGTTAAATTCCCCCTGCAGGGGAGGATCGAAGGATCTGGAGCTGGAGGTTCCAGGTTTATATCCTCCTTCTGCCTTTTATTAGGCTGAGTTTCCATCTCTCTAAAAGAGGAAGGGGTCATAATACCTCATTCACAGGCAAGGCATGAGGATTGAACAATGTATGTAAGAAGCATTTTAAGAACTGCAGAGCGTCACGCAGCAGTCCGGGAGTGTGATTCGTGATTATTATGAAGGCCCTGGGGTTTAACTCTGTGGACCGAATTGCCACACGAGCAGCTGGAGCCACTTCAGCCTCAGCCTTGAGCCCAGTGTGGATACAACCCAAACTTCACTCCGGTTGGAGCCCTGGTCCCGACAAATAGGCTGTGTGGGTAAAAGGGGGTATGATTCCTCCCCACATGTCCCCAGCACTTCCTGTTCCTTCCAGTGTTTCCAAAGCGATGCTTAACTCTAGAAGTCATGGAGAAAATGCTGTGTCCTGTCTGAGCCGGTCTGTCTGTTCGCTGCATGGAGACTTCAGATTTGCCTGTTATCTCTTTTCTCTTCCAGTTCTGTGTTCAGGATCTGAGGAGTTGAGTGGTCCCCAGGAGCTGGAGGCCCTCAGTGCTACCCACTGCGTGGATGATAAAGAGGCCTCCATTTCCCATCATAGCCCTGGCTGGAGAACAGGCTGGCAGCGCTGTGGGTCTCTCTCTCTCTCTCTCCCTCTTTCTGTGTGTGTGTGTGAACTAGTTTAAAGTCTTCTCTGCACACACACAAGATGATTGGGCCTACTGCATGCTTTTTAAAGTGAGTCAGGACTCCAAACCACCTACTCAGGTCCTGAACAGTTCGAGTGGGAAGGAGAGACTCTGGGAAGAAGTAAGGGGGGACCCGAGGGTGATGTCAGCCTCTGACAAGATCACCATGATGTAGGGCACCATGAAAATAGGAGCAGTCTTATTTATCCTGGTCTATGCATTTGCCTGTGGGAGAAGGGGTGAACTCCATATGATCTACAGGGACTCTTGGAGGTGAACTGCCATCCAGAAGAAGGACTTGGAGGGATAAGGGGGTGCGAAAGCCCGAGACCATTTATCTTGGCTTGGTTGGAAGCTGCTTGGCCAGCCTGACTGAACCTGTCAACAGCTAGAAAGTGAGGTCAGCTGGGCTAGAGGCATCGTTAGCTATCACCAGAGCTTGCATCTCAACCTCTTGAATCATCCATGATGAAACTCTTTATCAGCCTGGGAGGAGGCAGCCCCAGGGAACAAGACTCCTGGATAAGGCTTGATTTTGAGCAAGGCTACATCCGGAAGGACTGGCCAGGATGAGTTAGCCCCAATCCACACTCCAAGATAACCAAACAAGTTGACTTGCTGAAGGGAGTTATTTAGTATTCTCCATCTGGGATCAGGGGAATGCCAATCTTCTTCTCCCAAATCTGGGCTGACTTAACCCTCGAGGTCCCAGGCAGCGGAATTTCCAGGCTTCATCATCTTTCCTTCTGAACCTCCACGCCCACTCTCTGGAGGGATTCCAAAAAAAACCACCAGCTAAGGGATAGGGCATGGAAACAGTTTTACTTCTGGAGAAAGATTAGGGCTTATTATGTGACAGGGAGTGATAACACCAGGGGACAATCAGGAGTTTCGTCAGAGATGTTCTGCTAAAAAGAAACAACTGCAGTCTTGAAGCAACACATTTGAGAGATAGGAGAGAAAGAGAGAACGTCTTGTACCTCCCCTGACCCCCGGGCCTCTAAATGCTTCAAGGCTGCTCCAAATTGCAGTGGGGAGAGGCTGGCTTCGGGAGCTGTCTTCTGAGTGACAAGGAGGTCCTGCCTGCCTGAAATGGTAATCCTGGGGTTAGAATCAGGAGGGAGGCTGGAATTTTTAGTACAGCCTTGAAAGAAAATAACAGCCCACCCCGCCCCACCCCTGGGATGGGAATAGGGTAGGAGGCTAGCAAAATAAATAAAATCTGCTGTCTGTCCTGACCAGGCATAAATTGTTACTTGAACGGCAAAGGAAAAAATGAGCCAGATATTCTTCCTGGGCTTGTTTTCCATCTTCTCATCCTCTCGTCCCTTATCAATGTGTTTCTAGAAGAGTCCCAAAGGGAGCAATTGCATGAGAGTTACAAGAGGGTCATTGCTGGAAAATAAAGTGTGGAGCTGAGAGGGGCTGAGCAGAGAAGATGGGGGATCGTGCAACACCCCCAGGGCAGCATTCCCACACTGGGAGACCCCTAGTTAGCTGACAACGTCAGAGTGAGGACTTGTATTCAGTGCCAAGATTTCCCCAAAATCACCTGGGAAACACAGCACCAACTGAAAGGAGGAGAAGAGTGCACTTCACAACACCTCCATTGACCATGTGTGTTAATGCTTCAAAAGCGAATTCAGTTATCATGAAAGTAACCCAGTTTGGGCCGGGCGTGGTGGCTCATGCCTATTATCCCAGCACTTTGGGAGGCTGAGGCGGGCTGATCAAGAGGTCAAGAGATGGAGACCATCCTGGCCAATATGGTGAAGCCCTGTCTCTACTAAAAATACAAAAATTAGCTGGGCATGGTGGCGCATGCCTGTAATCCCAGCTACTCAGGAGGCTGAGGCAGGAGAATTGCTTGAACCCGGGGAGGCAGAGGTTCAGTGAGCTGAGATTGCACTACTGCACTCCATCCTGGAGACAGAGCCAGACTCCATCTGAAAAAAAAAAAAAAAAAAAAAAAAAAAAATACCTAGTTTGCAGTTCTGGGGAAGTTTGAATTGTCCTCCTTTGAGTGTTTGAGTGTTAAGACTGCTGTTCTTTTAAATTTTTTCTATGTTGACTTCACTGGGAATCAAGGGAAATGATTGAAGCTGGTCCCTTCAACCCTAGCTCCTCAACCAAGCTCTTCAACCCTATTGCTGCCACAAGCCATCAGTGGTGATGGCTGGCTTGGGTGTTTTTATGAGTGTTGATAATTTCATTAGAAAGTGATTTCATAGGCCTGGCATAGTGGATCACACCTGTCATCCCAGCACTTTGGGAGGCCAAAGTGGGGGAATCACTTGATACCAGGAGTTCAAGACTAGCTTGGGGAGTATAGGGAGACCCCATCCTACAAAAAGTTAGCCAGGCATGGTGGTGCATATCTGTGAAGGCTGAGGTGGGAGGCCTGCCCGAGCCCAGAACGTCTAGGCTGCAGTGAGCTACGATTGCATCACTGCAGTCCAGGCTGGGTGACAGAGTGAGACCTGAAGAAGAAGGAGGAGGAGGAGGGGGAGGAGGAGGAAGAGGAGGAGGAGGGGGAGGAGGAGGAGGAGGAGGAAGAAGAAGAAGGAGAAGGAGAAGAAGAAGAAAAGAAGAAGAAGAAGAAGAAGAAAAGAAGAAGAAGAAGAAAAGAAGACGAAGAAAAGAAGAAGAAGAAGAAAAGAAGAAGAAGAAGAAAAGAAGAAGGAGGAGGAGGAGGAGGAAGAAGAAGAAAGAAGGAGGAAGAAGAAGAAGGAAGAAGAAAGAAGAAGAAGAAGAAAGTGAGATCGTTATTCTCTCAGGCCAATGATAAGAGCCAGGCAAGTCACCTGAAAGGTACATTCATTCGTTTCAGTGGTTGCCATAGTGCTGCCAGACATCTGGGCAAATGAAAGTGTGGTGTGTTGGGACCACGCTGGGTGAGCTATTGAGATGGGTAATCTTTGCTTGGGCTCTGGGGGCACAAAATGACCAGAGGAGTACGAAATGGGAAGTACTTGATCCCTTCCACATAAAGACAAGTTGGGTGCTCCTTGGAGCGTGGCCGCTGTTGATGTCTCTTAAATTGTCTCAGCTCAGTTTGCCTGAACTTATTAGACAAGACGTGAACTGAGACACGGGTGGCCGGCCCTGGGAATGAGTTAGCTGTGAAGGTTCAGAAGAGTCAGCTTTGTAATCTGGGTGCTGCCTAAACTTCCTGTGTTTTCTTTGTTTGTCTTCCTTTTGGTTTTCTCTTCCTAGTCTCTCCCACACTTAAATTCCAGTCTCTCATATGGGCTAAGGGAAGCCAAGAGAGAGAGAGCTGGCCACACTTGGGCCAGAGCTCTGAAGGACAAACAATTATTCACTCCCAGGCTGACATAGCTGTGGATGTGAGAGTCAGAGGGAGAAATGGGGGAGGGGCAAGCAGAAACTCAGGTGCCATGTTGACATTGCCAGGTCAACCCCCATCTCCCCACCTGGAGAATCAGCTTCCCGTTTTAAAGCCTTGGGGACTTTGTGTTTTGTCTGAATAAGGGAAGCTGTTTCCCTTACATCCTTTCAAAAATAAATAAACACAAGGCTGTCATATCATTTTACAGATGCTGCTACCCACAAACAAAGGGTCAGAGCTCTGGCCAATTTCTACAAACCAGAAGATCAGAAGGCAAGGAGTGCAATGCAAGGGAGGATTTTAGAGACTGAGAAAGCCAATTAGCTGGTTTATCTATGTTTCATGTTACTCCCACCACTGCTACTAGTAACAAGAGCATGCCTCCATTACTACCACCCTCATCACCATCATTATTATCACTATCACCACCGTCATCATCACCACCACCATCAACACCACCATCACCATGAACACTACCTCCAGTATCATCACTAGCACTATCACCATCACTACTACTGCCATCATCATTGCTACCACCATCATCGCCACCACCACCATCACTACCATCGTGATCACCATCAACACTACCGTCACCATCACCATCACCACTACCACTACCACCACCAACACCACCATCAACACCATCACTACTATTATGATCACCATCAACACCACCACCACCACCAAATACCTCCATCGTCACTACCACCATCATCACCACCACCACCACCATCTCTATCAACACCACCATCACCATGAACACTACCACCACCATCATCACTAGCACTGTCACCATCACTATTACTGTTATCACCATTATCATCACCACCATTGCCACCATCATCATCACTATTGCTACCACCATCAACACCACCACCACCATCATCACCACCACCACCATCTCTGCCATAGTGATCACCATCAACACTACCATCACCACTACCACCACCACCATCACCACTACCACTACCACCAACACCATCATTACTACCCCCACCTCCACGATCACTACCATCACCACCACCACCATCACCACTACCACTACCACCATCAACACCCACCACCACCATCATTACTACCACCAACTCCATGATCACTACCATCACCACCACCACCATCACCACTACCACTACCACCATCATCACTACCACCACCTCCACAATCGCTACCATCACCACCACCACCATCACCACTACCACTACCACCATCAACACCCACCACCACCATCATTACTACCACCACCTCCACGATCACTACCATCATCACCACCACCACCATCACCACTACCATCATCACCACCACCACCATCACCACTACCACTACCACCATCAATACCCACCACCACCATCATTACTACCACTACCTCCACAATCACTACCATCACCACCACCACCATAACCATGACCACCACCACCACTGCTACTACCACCACTGCTGCCACCACCACTGCCACTTTTGGTCCCACTCCCTCTACTGTGGTTATCACCTCCAAGTAGCTCTCAGGAACACCAAAGTTAGGGTCAGCCGACCTTAACCAAAACAATGCATGCCAGGTTGTTGAGTCAGATGGGGGCCACTGAGCCTACAGATGCATTATTCTAGCTGATAGGACTGAAAAACATAATTTATTTTATAAAGGTAACCCCAAAGCTACTGGACAATAGCAGCAACCTGATGTCAAGTTTCCAGTCTCAGAGCCAGAAGACCTAGGTTCTTGTCTTTGCTCTGCCATCTGCCAACTGAGTGACCTCGAGCAAGTCACTTCTCTTTAGGGACTCAATGTCTTACCTATAAAATCAGGACCATCAAAACCTATGGTCTTATAGAGTTTAAAGGAGAAAACACATAAAAACACTTATCACATTATCAGACTGATGAAAGGTGCTAAAAATCCTTTGCTTCACACCTCCCTCCCTCCTTCCCTCTCTCTCCTCCTCCTTGTTCTTCCCATTTTCCCTCTTATCATTACTCCTAGATCTGAGATCCTCATCAGTCCCCAACCTCAATTCAAACTCCAATAGTCAGCCATCAATATAGGACACTAATAAACCTTTATAACTATTCCTCTAGTTCCTAACATCCTGTTCCCAATACGCGTTTGTCCCAAAGAGGAGAAAAGCTAGCCCCAGTACCCAGGCACCCAACATGTGAAGGACGGATGAGGAGCATGGCAGGGGAGTGGAGAGGGGAGGTCCAGCTCCTCTAGAGAATGAGGTCAGGCCCTATGCAAGGGCTAATTAAAAGGTCAGGCTTCATTTCTTGTGTCTTCCAGAAGAGCTCACAGGGTGAGCAGGCGGGGGAAGGCCAGGCTTCCTGAAAATGCCTGCCAACTTTGTATTGCAGCTGCTTGCTGGAGAGCTGGCTCAGGAGAGCTGTTTGCTTTGGCCAGATGTGCTACACGGAAACAGTAGTAGGATAATGTTGGGGGAGTGGCAGGGACTAAGGCAGAGGGGGCCCTGTGCATTTTCAACAGAGAGAAAAGTTTTCTTTACAGGCGGTGTTACGCCTCAGGCTGCCTCAAGGAGCCAGCTGTGACTTGGGTTCAAGAGCCTGGCCGATCGGGATGTCGGATGACAGGGCCGTGTTTGACGGGAAGAGCATTTGTGCTTGTTCATGCAGAAGCGGGTTATGTGCCTCATGGAAATCAAGCAGGGGTACGAGGACAGTCAGACTTTGGCTTATTCTTGCCTGTCTCCCTTTGGGTTGAATTCTCATGGGATGATAAAGAGCTTGCAGCTAATGGGCATATGTGTGCTGTCAATCCAAAGGGGAGATGACGTTAAGCTGGGTGGGGGACAGGAGCAATGTGGTCAGGACATGGTACCGGTAGATGTGGCAGATCCAACAGGGGCTTCCAGATGTCACTATTATCATTCTTAACTCTTTTTTTTGCAATAATAAAGTAAGATTCCCTGAGCACCACGTGCCATTCCAAGTGTTAAGTGCTTTACACGCATAACCTCATTCAATCTTTAAAAAATAAATTTATTTTATTTATTTTATTTATTTATTTTTTTGAGACGGAGTCTCGCTCTGTTGCCCAGGCTGGAGTGCGGTGGTGCCATCTCGGCTCACTGCAAGCTCCGCCTTCCGGGTTCACACCATTCGCCTGCCTCAGCCTCCAGGGTAGCTGGGACTACAGGTGACCGCCACAACACCTGGCTAATTTTTTTGTTTTTTTAGTAGAGGCGAGGTTTCGCCGTGTTAGCCAGGATTGTCTTGATCTCCTGACCTCGTGATCCGCCTGCCTCAGCCTCCCAAAGTGCTGGGATTACAGGCGTGAGCCATCGCGCCCAGCCAAAAAATAAATATTAAGAGATGACAATCCTAAAGCTCAAGAGGTTCAGATAGATACATCACACAGCCAATACAAGTAACAGATACAATTTAGACCAAGATCTGTCTGCCTATAAGCCTGGGTTCTATAGTAGCCCTGGGACGCTGCAGGTAGTGATAACTCCTCCCTACCAAGTTCTACAACTTACCCTAAGGACCACCCATGGATGAGACTGATAAAAGGTTGTGGATTTCATGGATTATAATATAAAGGCGAGAAGCTGAAATGAAACCAACTGTAATCCCAGCACTTTGAGAGGCCAAGGCAAGAGGATTGTTTGAGGCCACGAGTTCAAGATTACCCTGGGTAACAGAGCAAGACCCCATTTCTCCAAAAAAAAAAAAAAAAAAAATATTTAAATTTATATATATAAATATATATTGGGGCATTTTCTCCCCCCCCCCCCCTTAAAAAAAAATAAAGGGAGAGGCAGAGTCTCGCTATATTGCCCAGACTGGAGTGCAATGGTGTAATCATAGTGTAATCACTGCAGCCTCAAACTGCTGTCCTCAAACAATCCTCCCGCCTCAGTCTCCTGAGTAGCTAGAATCACAGGCATATGCTGCTGTGCCTGGTGATCTCCCTTTCTTGACTCTGGGAAAAGGTAGATGATCCTTCAGCATTTTGCAGAAGCTGAGTCTCTGAGAACCAACCTTGATCTGCAAGAATAATTCAATTTCTTTCTACAGTGCTAGGACTGGACAGAAGAGAAGGCTGAGCAGGCTGACAGATGAAGACAACCTCATGCCTCCAGTTCCTTGAGAAGAATTGCAAGGGCGGACTTGAATCTTACGCTTCAGCCTCCTGAGCAACTCTGAAAGGCAAGTGTCTTCCGCACAAGCTATGTCGACTGAGGAAACCACAATGGAGTTTCCAGGGTCCCCCGTGGCACCTGCTCCTTCCTCCAGTAGAAGACAACTGATTGTTCCTGGTCCCTTGGTCCCATACCTTGTTGTGGTCTGGGGGGAGTAAATACCTAGTAAGGAGTTTTCTACATATTTTGCTCTTTCAGAATTCAAAACATCTGGGATGGGAAGCAGCAGTGCTTGACTGCTGGGGTTGTCTGGGGGCCTCAGAACTAGTGAAGAGGGAACTGGAGGAAGAATCAGCTACTCCATCATTTAAGGAGAACCCCAACTGCGTCTGTATCCTCTTAACTTCCGGTCACCGCAGTGGGTCCCTCCTGCCTGTTCAGCCACCAGTCGGTCACTGCAGAAGAGCTGACCACCCCCACCCATCCTTTGTCCGGGGAGGAAATTTGGACTTGAAGGCTCTAGGCCAGAGCCTGACCCCAGCTTGCTGCTGCTCCGCTGTAATCTCCTCCCCCTCCTTCCTCCTGTCTGACTTTCTCCATGTCTCAAAGAGCAGGTTTCAAAAATAAGAGGCTAACACACCCTTGGCAAGTGCTGGGAAGAGGGAAATGTGTTTGACACATGCTCACCCAGAGTGCATGGAGGGCTCCCAGCAGGATACAATTAATGATCAAGGGGGAGGAGGGGATTGCAACAATATGTTTTTTTTTTCCCCTTCCCCATATCCCTAGTTCCTGGAGTTTGGCAACATTTCATGGTGGAGAGAAAAGCATCCCAAGGATCTGTACATAAATAGCTGGTACACATCGGTCTCAGGTGTAAACAGAAGGAAGTCCAAGGTATGTTGCTCATCCTATAGTACAAATGCAAGGATTTGCAGGAAAACTGGGGCATCAACTGGAAATCAGCTAGCTAAAGGGCATTAGGAAAATTTCCCCCAAGTTTAATCTTTTGAGCCTTCAGGCTAATTTTGAAAAAAAAAAAAAAAAAAAGAAAAAAAATTAGAGAAGTGAAGCAGGATAATTAAAGTTATTAAAAACTGTTCATAGTTAGGCTAAGAAATCCACAGGCACCTGAGCTTCATAGGGGGTCAGCATCAAAAATGAGAACAGAACTTTGTGTTCCACATCTTTAGAAGGCCAGTTTGGTTCCTGGGCATTTTAAGACTAGAGAGCCAAAACCTTCCTCCTAATGAGAAAATTTTATTTTAGAATGGTTGAATCTCAGAGTTTTCTTACACAATGAGGTAATGATGCAATGCATCTCCCTCCTCCTACGCAGAGGAGGCCTGTGTAGCCTACCAGCTGCTGAAGAGGCTGCATGTGATAGAAACACTCCAGGAAAAACTCCCAGTTCCTTTCCTCCCAGACCCCCAGGAAAGAAAAATAAGGAAATAAAAGAAGAAAATCAAGTAGATTATAAAATGTTTAAGGGAAATCAGATTTTTTTTTTTGATATCGAGTCTAGCTTTGTCACCCAGGCTCAAGTGCAGTGGTGCGATCTTAGCTCACTGCAAGCTCCACCTCCCAGCTTCACGCCATTCTCCTGCCTCAGCCTCCCAAGTAGCTGGGACTACAGGTGCCTGCCACCTCGCCCGGCTAATTTTTTTGTATTTTTAGTAGAGACGGGGTTTCACCGTGTTAGCCAGGATGGTCTCGATCTGCTGACCCCATGATCTGCTCTCCTTGGCCTCCCAAAGTGCTGGGATTACAGGCATGAGCCACCACGCCTGGCTAGATTTAGAATTATTGGAGTAACTGTGTGCGTGAACCAGTTGGAAAAAATGTTAGGAAAGTCTGTTTTTCCAGTGATACCTTAGTTTGGGGTAATAACAATACTCAATGCCTAACTAACCTCAGTAGGCCCCTGTGTGATGCCCTTTGTGATTCTGAACTATCTTTCAAGGATAAGTAGGGCAGACTTTAAAATCCCAATCTTATAAAGAAAATAAAGCAAACAAACTAAACCCCTAGGGAGTTCAAATGACTTGAGTAAGTTGCACAGCTTTCAAGGGTTAGGGTTAGGACCCTATACCCCTATTTTGGCTTTGCTTGTTTTCTTTTACTCCCTTCCACTTTTCCTTCCCCTTCAGCATGGTGCACAGGTGTAGGGAGATAACCTGGACAATTTTATAAAGATTGAGCGGTTGGCATGTAGAGGAAACCAAGCCAGGAAGGTCTTAGGGTCCATCTTCTCTCTTTCCCTTCCCTCCTCCTGCCTTTCTCAGGACAGGGTTTTCCAGGAAGTTCAGGGCACCAGGTGCTCAGCTGTAGAAATCGGAAGCATACACTCTTTGCATGTATTGAGGAAACTGGGAAGAAAGAAGCAGAGATGTCAGACACTGACGACCCATCCCCTTTCATGAGCATCTGCAGGTTTGTCTGCTCTGCTCTTGGGTGATTGTCACCCATTGTATGCTCCGTGATCTTGCTTGACACAATGCAGAAACTAAGTTGGGCAATCTGGGTGTGGACTCAAGAGAGCTTGGGCCAAGGCAACTTCCTCCAAGCTGAAAACCATGGGACATTTCAAAGACCAACATTGGGAGTGCCAACCATGGTGGAAAGGCCCTTTTGGAAGTGCTTTGTGTTGAGCCTGACATCAAAAATTGGAAAGTGACTTTTGACCAGTGCCAACGAGTGAGTCTCTGTGCTTGTGTCTCACACAGGGTGGAGGTACATCTGGGCTGGACGTTGAGAGAGGTTTGTAAGTGTAGGGCTTTTAACCGGCCCATCCCTGCTCCCTGGCTAGCAGGGGGATGGTGGTGGGGCTGATGGAAGAATTCCACATTCCTTTTGCCCATCCCTTCTCCTGGCCAATCTAGTCTCTCTCTTCCCTTTCCCCATGTGACAGTCACTGTCACAGAAAAACTTTCAACAAATATTAGCACAACCTGAATTTGGCTGCAGTCCATCTTGTTTCCAGTGCCATCTCAGGGTTTGCTGAGGCCAGTCCTTTGGTGCCTGGCACCCTGCAGAGATTTATAGAATTCCAGAACAGGGAGCAACCTTACAATTCTTATTGTCCAACCTTCCCTCTTGGGAGAGGGCTCCCAGCCCTACACCGGCCTCCCCTAGCCTGCGCTGGTTCTCCACCATAGCTTGTGTGCTTTTCGCCTCGGCCAGTGTATAAAGAGCGATTTTAGGGGTCCCGAGCTGCTAAACAGCGGAGGGGGAACAAAACTACCCTGGGGGTGACAAATCCCCAACCTTAATCTTGGCCCTTGAAGCAAGGGCTGCTTGAATACAACGTGCTGTTTATGCAAATCCCATGCAAATCAGGGCAACTGGATTAACTGGGGGGAAAAAATCCCATGGTCTTTCTGAGCCTTCCCAGCACTCAGTGTTGGCCTCAGAAAGGATGAGGTTTTGTTTGGTTTTGTTTTGTTTTAAGTACTGTTTTCTGTTTTCGAAAGGTTTCTGCACTGGTAGCCTCAGCCAGTAGAGAGTCAGTCTCCCAACTTGGCTCTTCCATGCACCAGGGCCTGTGTGTGAACAGGGAGGTTTGTTTTAAGCTCTGTCAACAGGGGCCTATTGGAAGTGACCACACCTTAGCCAGGCTTGCCAAGATCCCTGTAGGGGGTGAGCATGGGGAAGTGGCTGGCAGTGACCAGGGGATAGGGAGGGTCCAGTTGAGGGACATTTGCTCAGCTAAGAGATCAGTGTGTCTCCCCATCACCAGGACAATTGAAGATCCTTCTTTTGGGTGGGAACCCTGTGTTTGTAAGATCCTGAATATCCTATTTGAAAACACAGCCCGTTGCCATTTGACATCCTTGGAGACTCCAGCTCAGCCACTCAGCTTGCATATTTATGCAAAACAAAATGCAAATGAGCCCACTGAGTCCTTTGTCTATATCCTGCCAAGCTGGGAACCTGAGTCTCCTGACAGACTCCTTCTCCATGCCTTTATCCTCTCCAGAAAACTTTCCTAATTAGGACATGCAGTCTCTGAAACTTTGCTAGTACAGTGAAATTCAACTCAATAAATAAGCTTTCTGAACTCCTACTAAGCACAAAGTATTATGTTAGGTTTCTAGTGAGTTGCAAAGAAGAAAAGACATTAAAGTTATTGCCCTTGACGAGCTCATGGTATCTTTCATGAGATCCCCATTCTGGTTAGTCTCTCATTTAATTATTCATTCAACAAATGCATATTGAACACCTACTATGGGCCAGTCCATGCACTTGGCACTAGGATACACTGAGCAAGTAGGAGAAGGTTCTTGCACTCATGAGTTTCCATCCCAATGGAGAAGAAAGACAAAAAGAGGTAGTGACACATAAAAGAACAAGATCATTACAGACCGTGATACCGGCTAGGATAAAATAAACAGGGTGACATTTTATTATGACAGAAATGCATTATGGCCTGGTTTGATGTCTTTATAACAGTTACATCTATTTTTTAAGTGAATTAAAAGCAGCCACAGGAAAGGCAAAGGGCAGAAGGCATTTTTGCTTATCACCTGCATCTTTGTTTGCTTTCATTAGAATAATGATGTTCCATTAGTCAATGAATTCCATAAATATTTATTGAGTACCTCCTTGAGAGAGGAGCGTTCTGGATACTGGAGATTCATTCATAAACAGAACAGACCAAAGTGCCTGTTCTCACGGGCTCATCCTGCAGACCCTATGCTAGTCTATGAGACATGTGTTTGTGTGAGGTGGGAGGATGGAGTGTCGTGAAGTGGGGTAGTGATAGAGGGTGTAGAGTGACAGGAAGGTGGTGAAGGTGGCACTACAATGAAGTGCAGCCCAGGTGCCAAGGGCAGCAGGAGGAAAGGATCTGATGAACAGGTTTGAGGGGCTGGTGTGAAGTCAGTGAAGGAGATGTGGAATGAGGTGAGCCTGTCAAGGCAAACAGGGGAAGAGGATGGGCCAATGGAAGGTGTTTAGAATTGATCATAAATGTGGTGGGAAATCTTGGTGGATTTTGAATAAGGAAGTGATCTGTTTAGATTACAGCTTATAACAGGTCACCTGGTGGTGGCTGAGCAGTGATGAGACAGGAGAACAACAGAATAAGCTGGAAATACAGAAGATTGTTGTAGTCGTTTGGGCAAAAGGTAGTGTCAGTATTAATTAAAGGGACAATGGGGAAGATTGAAGGGGACAAATGCAGCTGTCTTTTGAAGGTCACGCTCACCTGACCAGCTGATGGACTGGATTTGTGTGTAGCAAAAATAGAAGAATCAAGAATGACTCCTAGGTTTTTGTCTTGTGTGACCAGGTGAACAGCAATGCTGCTCTGTTCTTTGTAGAAGGCTGGGAGGAGTGGTTTGAAGGGAAGGAAGGGTTGTGTTGAAGACATCTGAAGGTTGAGATGCCTCTTGGACATCCAGTTGAAGGTACTGAGAAGGCAACTAATGTAAGTCTGGAGCTTAGAGGCCAGTTAGTTTACAGCCAGCATCTTAACCCTTCTTCTGACCTTTTTCCGTGATTTCATAAAGACATTGGATGAAATGAAGTGAGTCATTGCAGTTCATGGGAGGGAATGGAAGGGGCTACTCTTGAGGGTTAGGGACCATGTGCATCCTTTGCACTTTCCCGGGGCAGGAACAGGGCATGGCACCCTCAAAGCCTGTTCATTGCCAGTGTCCTGACCTCCCATGGATTACCAGGCTTGTGTCAAAGACGTGACTTCCTGGAGGCAGAGTGGGAGAATTGTCGTTCTAATCTGAGGGAGGGTTCGGAACCCCAGGTGTTCTTTCCTGGGAGTGCCTGAAATGAGGCCAATGAAGAAGAAAGCAGCCTTGTCTTTCAGGCCATAGCAGCTCCTGGCATTGCAGGTGAAGAAACTAAGACCTGCAGAAGAGACATGGTTTGACCAAGTCTGCACTGTTCAGTTTAAATGCAGAGCTGGGCCTTGAACCATGGGTCTCATTTGCTTCTCACATTCTTTTATGTAGGGCTTTGCAGACAGTACCAGCATGGATGAATTGGCCACAGGTGTGATGTAAGAGAGGGGCAGGCTCCCCGATAGCCACCTTTTGCATCTTGACACAGTCTCATAAGAAGACTGTTAAAGATGAGTTAACATTATCTGAGTGTTATCTAGATATGAGTTAATATCATCATTATCTGAGTGCAGGAGCAGTCAGATAACTCATCTTTCATGGCTTTGTGTGTTGCCTGTGCTGACGATTCTATTAGCTCACCTGTGAACAACTTCTGAACACACACACAAAAATCAGACCATTAGAAAACAAAGCAAAACAAAAGGGATACACCGCTATTGTGGTGACAATAAAGTGTTTTCATTTGCAGAGGTTTCCACTTGTAAGGCTAGATCTGTTGGTGAGTAGGTGATGGATGTTTGTGCTGGTTCTCTGTGGACACCCCCACCATCACCCATAACAAATCTCATTGTGTGTATTGGGAGACATCTTTAGATATAAAACTTAGAAACTTGAGTTTTCTGGGTAAGAGCTGGTTTTGCATCAATTAAAAGAGACTAAATACTAAACAGTTTTAGTAAACACGTGCAATGAAACTTGATTGATTCCTGGTGAGGTTGCTGGGTCACCCCAGTTTGCCTAGGACAGATTTAAGGGAGATGTTTCTCAGGCTTTCAGGGCTGACACTGGGACATGTCTGGGCATACCAGGATAGTTGTCGTCTTACTTCCAGTTCAGAGGAAAAAAACAGAAACAAAAATGAAAACGAACAGCTCTAAAAGACATTTTTAATACAACTAGGGGCTTTTAATGTGGGCTAGGTAGCAGATGATGATGGCAACCATTGTGACTTTCTTAGGGACATCGGTTGTAGGTGGTTACCCAGGGGATCATCGATATTCTGGACATTCGAGAGGCGAAGTGTCCTGCAGTCTGCAACTTATCATCGAATGGTTCAGGAATACAACACAACACAACACAACACGGCAATGCAAAATCACACGCGCACATATGATGATAAATAAAATACGACAAAAAATTAATAATTACTAGGGGCTAACTGTACAGATGGTTCCTATACTATTCTTTCAGTTTTTTCCTGCAATTTTGAAAATGTCTATAGCCAAAAGTTGAGATAATGCTTTTGAGTGGAAAGACCACTACTGCCTTCTTCTTAAGGATAACATTTTTTGTAGAAACTGAGATTTGGTAATTCAGCTCTTTGTCACAACTCTGTTGTGAAGGTTGCTAGATGCTACGAGAATGCAGTTATTACGGTTACTAATTTTTATTTTTTAGTAAGTTATTTTTTTTTTTAGTAAGCAAAGTCCTACTGAGGTTATTAATCAGAAGTGGGGGAAACTTAAGGCAAACCTCCACCCAATAAAGAAAATAAAACAGGCCAAGTGCAGTGGCTCCCGCCTTTAATCCCAGCACTTTGGGAGGCCAAGGCGGGTGGATCGCCTGAGGTCGGGAGTTCAAGACGAGCCTGGCCAACATGGTTAAGCTCTATCTCTACTAAAAATACAAAATTAGCAGGGCGTGGTGGCGCATGCCTGTAATCTCAGCCACTCAGGAGACTGAGGCATGAGAATTGCTTGAACCCGGGAGGCGGAGGTTGTGGTGAGCCAAGATCATGGCATTGCACTCCAGCCTGGGCAACAAGAGTGAAACTCCCTCTCAACAACAACAACAACAAAAAAAAAAAAAAAAAGAGAAAATGAAGGAAGATGGGAGGGATTAGATTCTGGGAACAACTTATAAATGGGAGGACAGACTTTCAGGGTTCATGCAGTTGGCAGAGAGATCCAGCGCAACTCAAATTTCTCTTCGTGCTTCTTCCACATGGACAGTGATGGGCGAAATCAGAGAGAGAAAGGAGCTAAAGTATAAGGAAATGAAGCTGTCAGTGAAGGTGGTGGGATAGGGGCCTGAGTAGTCACCTTCCTTGAAGGAACTAAAGATAGTATTATCAGAGCTTTAAAACAATTGCAATGGCTTTTTCATACCTTCATGGAAACTTAAGCAAAAATGCTAGCTAAAACATTTAATTAAGCAGACTTGAATCTCACGGTAACCAGAGAAGTGTTTGACTCTCTAGACAGACTTGCAGAGAAATCTCCTTACCAAGTCCAGGCCCAAAGGTGAGGTCAGGAGGAGAGGGGCCCAGGGATGAAATGTTAGTAGGAAAATTTCCAAATCATATCTATTTGGCTGTTTCCTTAAAATGATATGTTTAACCCTTTTATTGTCCTTTAAAGCTGTTCATTAAAAGTTTAATTTGAATTAAAAAAATAAAAGGCGAAAGCATGTCATTTGGGACTTATTTTTCAGTTTAAAATCAAGATAGCCAATCAATAAATCTTGAAATGATTTTCTCAGACTGTGAACAATGTAGACAAGACATCGCTGCTCACCTGCTTGTGTAATTTTGCAGTGTAGACAAATAACCTCAAAGAGGGATAATGTGAATTTGGTTAAGAACTAGTTCAAGATCAGACAGACATGTGACGGAATCCCAACTCTATTTGCTCACTGCTTGTGTAATCTTAAACCAGCTACTTAACCCCTCTAAATTTCAGTTTCCTCATCTTTAAAATGAGGTAAGATAATAGTACATTCTTCTTAGAGTCTGGGAAGCTTAAAAGCATCCATGCAGGTAATTAGCATGATATCCAAAATATAGTTCACTTTCAGTAAGTATCTATTATTATGTCACTTGCTGCTAATAAAAAAGAAATAGGTGTGATGAACCGTATTAAACTTGCTTCCTTATACATATCTCCCTGCCACAGAATGATCTCACCATGACAGGGAAGTGGACTAAACCCAGGAAAACTTACTTTGAGGACCACACTTCTACAAGACTTCTCTAGACACATGCGGCATCTGGGGCTATGACCTTCGTTACATAGTTGGCTCTTAACACACAGTACTTTTTTTTTTCTTCATGAAACCACATGCTCTCATTTAGAAGGAGTTGAAAATGTCCACGGTCTTGGAATTTGGGGTTAAGTCCTGGGAATGAGGGGAATGAGAAGGCAGGACTGAAACGAAGGGAGTGCAGGATGAGAAAAACAGAGAAGTAATATTCTTCCCCTGCTCAGGAATACCTGGCCCCAAGCATTCACTATGGAAGGCAGGTGAGCAAGGAAGGGCTCCGGGACACTTTATAGAGCATAATAACCATTGCAGCTGTGCAAGCAGAGATCAAAGATCAAATCAAATTTCAAGCTGCAGGGACCTCAATCTGATCACCTGCAGAGGTCAGGGAAAGGAATTTTTCTTCCTTGAAGAGCCCCAAGATTGGCTGAATTCCCAACAGGGGGTTTGGCACTGCCTTGAAGGATCACATTACTGGCTACTGCCCAGAAGCAAGGGGACACGGCCTTGGGGTTGATGGTACTGGTGGGGCCATTGCTATTGTTCCACCGCAGAGTGTCTGCCAAACTGAATGGGAGAAATTCAGAGAAAGCCCAGGGCCTGGTATCCAGGGGCTCCAGCTTGGTCAGTGATCAAAAGCCTCCTTTCGAATGTCCACTCTTAAGGTAGGTACCTTGAATGCTAACTGTTGAGGCTTTTGTGGGTGTTAGATTGGTTTCTATTGCGTCCTCCTTTGAAAGGAATCATATAGTTGGTGAGCCCAGGCTGAGATGGGACTTCTGCCAGAAGGAGGATGGGCAGTTGACTTGCAGGGCCATCTGCACTGTTTGCACATCCACCCCATTTTTCCCCCCGTGCCAACCCCAACACACACACAAAAGAAAGTAGCTGAAGCCGGGAAGCTCAGGCCTGTGCCCAGCTTTGTGGATACTTGCTCAGTATGCTCTGCTGGAGACAATTCCATCTGGTCAACATGAACACCCTGGCATCTCTGCACAGTTGGAGAGAAGCAGGTGGCCTCCAGCCTGAGCTCTGAAAAGCTCCATGGAACTATCTGAACTTGGATCTTCAACTTCAGCCCCCTTTCTTTTCCTTGCCTCTCCCCACTCCCATTTGATGACATTACACATGGGGTGGAGGCGGGGGTGGGGGACAGAATTAGGAGGATTTATTGCAGTGGTGGGAAGATTTAATTGGATGAAAAAGGGAGAACAAAATTTAATTCCAGAAAGATTCAGTAGATTGTTTTTAAATATCCCCAAATGGTATTTCGATGGTCTTATCAGAAGACACCCTTCAGGGTGAGAAGGCAGTGTGTATAAAGCATGGGGAGGAGTGGTTGGTGGGTCAAATTAAATGTATTATTAAGTGAATAGGGAGAACCAAGTGACGGTGAACTTGGCCACTTGGGCTGTGGATGTCAATCAAACTAATGTGTTGGGGGAAGGGGGGAGGAAGTTTGTCACCCGTTTTAATATCAGAAATTCCTTTACGTGGGTGGTAACTGGGGAACAGCTGCAGGTAGCTGAATCACAGCCCAAATCCTTGCAAAAACGCTGGTGGGACCCCTGCCAACAACTGAGCAATGGCTTTTCAAGCTGGAATGGAGCAAGTGGGACTAAGTGAGGCGAGGTGGGGGGGACGGGGGGTGGTGCTGGGGGTGGGGAAGCAAGTTTTTAAAAAGCTGAGTTTTGAAGCCGGTGCATATTTAATAGGATTAGAACACATGAGTTAGAGGCTGAAAATTCTCAACCTGCCTCGTTAAACAGCCAGCCTGCAGGAAGGCCTGGCTCTCGGAGCAAAGGCAGAGAAGCAGGGAGGAAGGGAGATGAAACACCTGGGCTCTCTCCAGGGGTAGCCAAGGCCAAAGGAGAGAGCTGGGAAGTTCTTTTCTCTCCTGCACTCTCTGTGCGGCCTCGGAGAATCCATCCTTCCCATTCTAGCCCCGCTTGGTCCATGAACACACCCAGTTTGTCAATAGTGCCTTCAGGTGCCATGTCCCTGTTTGCCTTGGCCCAGGCTTGTCCACCCACTGCCTTGGTCAGCCCTGGGAGGAGAAGCGTTTGCTTTTGCCTCCTCATGCGAGGTGAGTGGGCCCAGCCCCAGCCTCAAAGGTCTCTCTGGATTCTGGCTGGATGTGTCTCGGAGGCAGTTCTGAGTCTTGGGTTTTCAGGTGACAGGTGGTGCGGATGCGTTAGGGTGGGCGGGAACATTTTTCTTCTTCTAACTGTGGATCCTGATTTGCTTTCCTGATGACTAGCCCATGGGTGACAGAAGGCTGTCCTGGGCCCTGAGAATTTAGCTGAATGGCACGTGATGCTGAAAGAGAGTTGGGGTTTCCCTGGCTTCAGGCTCTTGCACTAACTCGGGGAATGGCTTCAGATAGGAACTCTTACCTCCTGGGACTCCAGTTTCCTTATTTTCCTCCAGAGGCCACAGGTCATTCCAGCCTTTCTTAGGACAACTTTCCATGCCACTGAAATGAGAAACACATCCCAGCAGTACTACAAATATTTGATCTCAGACACTCTGCAAATCACATCATGAGGGTGAGGGATGACAAATGCAACCGTGTTTACAAGATTGAGGACCTACTGGGTGCCTTCCGCTGTGGCCCAATGTGTGTCTAAACTTGTAACCATCGGTTTGCTCTTCACAGCCTCCTAGGTACTGTCCTTAGCAGCTGAAAGAAACGCAGCCTCCCTGAAAATAATGACCAGAAGTTGTTGAGGCTTAAGTGCACGAATAACCTCCTTCCTTGACTTTTCATTATGCAAACTGTCTTCTCCCTGATGTTCTAAATTAGAAAGGGGAGAGTAGATTTGCTCAGAAGAACACAAAGCGTTTCCTTGATGTTCTGTCTGTCTTCCAGGCTGGAGTGCAGTGACATGATCTCAGCTCACTGCAACCTCTGCCTCCCCGGTTCAAGCCATTCTCCTGTCTCAGCCTCCCAGGTAGCTGGGACTACAGGGACTGCCACCATGCATGGCTAATTTTTGTATTTTTAGTAGAGGCGGAGTTTTACCATGTTGGCCAGGCTGGTCTCAAACTCCTGACCTCAAGTGATCTGCCCATCTTGGCCTCCCAAAGTGGTGGTATTACAGGCGTGAGCCACCACGCCTGGCCCTCGATGTTCTCTCTTAAAGGTAGGTGAGGCTGGAGCACAGAGATCAAGAACCTAAGTTTTAGGACTGGATAGGCTTGGGTTCAAAAGCTGGCTGCCACTTATTAACTGGGCCAACTTGTGAGAGGTAGTGTCTTTCTTATCTTCAGTTTTTTCACTCTAAAAATCAGTCAAAAGTAGGATTCCATGCAAACAAAAAACAACACCTGCATGTAACATACTTGGTAGACAGGTACAAACTTCATGTACGTGGAACAGTTTTACCAATGGTTATTATTAATCGCAACCAACATTAAATGAGCTTTTTGCAAGGGTCAGATGTGTCGGTCAGTGTGACATCCTTCATTCATTTGCTATCCTCAGTCCAGCAGCCTGCTCGGCCAGACTATCTCCCTTCTTGGTTCAGGCAACTTCCCAAGCCTTCCTTCCTGACTTGACACTCAGGCCCAGGACTTGGCTTAGATAAGGACCTGGCCCCTGCCTGGGGTGGTCCTGGAGGGCCCCTGTCTTTGGACAACCCAGGGGAATTGTCGAGCCCCAGCACCCGGATGCGGGGGCCTCAGGAATCCCGGGAAGCTGAGACCATTCCGACAGCTCTGGGGAGCCCTGAGTGAACAGTGTGTGTCCTGCCGGCTGTGTAAACACAGTAACCAAATACACTGATGGTTTCCAGGGCCCACCAGATGGCAAGAAGTACAGTGGGTGATGCAGTTTCCGTTGCTTCTCCTCCCTTCTGATTTTCATTTGCTCCTCGTGCCTCGGAGTAGGACAATGTGAGATGCCCAGGAAGCTTTGCTGTAATCCTGAATCTTTAGGTATTTGCATCTTCCTTCACGTTGTCTTTCAGGACTTTCTTTGTTCATGTGGCATCTTCTCACTGCAGGCTGCTTGGACCCGAACCGACCGACTCCTAGTACATCATATACCCTTTCCAATTGTCTTTCTTCCACCGCACTCGCTATCTGACATCTATAATTTTAATTACTCCAATGCTTTTTAATTTTTTTTTTTTTTTTGAGATGGAGTCTTGCTCTGTCCTCCAGGCTGGGGTGCGGTGGCATGATCTCTGCTCACTGCAACCTCTGCCTCCCGGGTTCAAGCGAGTCTCATGCATCAGCTTATGGTGTAGCTGGGATTATAGGTGCGCACCACTCCGCTTAGCTAATTTTTGTATTTTTAGTAGAGATGGGGTTTCACCATTTTGGCCAGGCTGGTCTCAAACTCCTGGGCTCAAGTGATCTGCCAGCCTTGGCCTCCCAAAGTACTGGGATTATAGGCATGAGTTACCATGCCCAGTCTGTTTTTTTAGTTTTCTGACTACCCTCCCCTGCACCAAAAAGCAAGTATCTAGAAGAGAAGATTTTTTTTTTTTTTTGTCTTTTTGTACATGACTGTATCTCAGAGCCTCCAATAGGGCTATATTTTTTGAATGCAGGGTTGTGAATGTGTTTCTCCTGGGCTAGGCTAAGCATGAAGCTGAGTCCTGCTGAAATATTTGCTGGAGTCTTAGGGACACAAAATAATTTATTTTCAGACTTTTCTAGGAGACTTGGGCATCACAAGGTCAAAATAGAGATCTTCACACTCAGGTTTTTAAGATAAAGAAAAGTTCCTTGAGCAAATGCAAGAAACAGTGAGTATGCTGGAGTCTAGCAAATTGGCACTGTCACCCCCACCTCCCTATCTGGGGAGGTCCAATGGGTAACTTATGGAGTGAGCCAATGGGGGCTAAGGATATAGTGATTCCAGCCGTTTTTAAAAATGGACGCAAAGTCTCCCGACACATTCGGTCCTCCCTAGTCATCCCCTCCACCCAGCTCTTATGCTTACCAGAGACGGGAGCTGGTGCCTGGCTCTCTAGCTCCATTCTTTCTTGGAGTACAGCCTGCGGCTGCCGGCGGCTTCAACCCAAGCTCTCCTTTTAATGCTTGAATCCACTTTCCCTTTCCCAGAAGTGAAATATGCTTTTATATTTTATTGTACGCATATTGTTTTAATTGCTTTTGCTGGTGAGACTGAAGGTAACAACAGTGGCTGGTGTCCCTGGATGGTCACCAACTGTTAGTATTCCTGGCTCTGTCTCCACTCAGCATGGGATCCTCAGAGAAAACAGAGCAAAGAAAAGGAAACTGGTCTTGGGACAGATGGAGTCATTTGATAGGAAAGCTGGGAACTGGGGAGAAGGGAGGAGAGGAGAAGTGAGGAGAGAGGAGGGGAGGAGAGGGGAGAGGGAAGAAGAGAGAGAAGAAGGCACACTGAGGTTGGGCTTGTTTGTGTGTATTGGTTTGGTTGCAGGGGTGACAGCCTGAGCTGGGTCTGAGAGTTTTAATCTTCCAGCTACCCTTCCTGTCACTCCAGAGAAATAAAAGTCAAAGCTCAAAGTGATTTCCAGTCCATTTTAGGCTTCTTGCCATTTTTATTCATCGGATGTGCCCAGCAGCTCCTCTTGGTGGAGGCAGCTACTTTGCCAACGTCTCTGTCATTCAAGTTCAGGCTGAAGTTATGTAATAACGTAATGAAACAGTGAAGGCCATTTCTTGTCATTGTTTTTTCCTCGCTTGGATAAAAAATTTGTATCTCACTGCTCTATTTTCTTCTTCTTCTCCTTCTTCTCCTCCTCCTCCTTCTCCTCCTCCTCCTCCTTCTCCTCCTCCTCCTTCTTCTTCTTCTCTCTCTCTCTCTCTGTTTCTGTGTATATATATATACACACACACACAGAATATATATATGAGATCATATATATATTCTTCTCATATATGAGATCTCAAGGGAGGGGCAGAAAAAACAGACAGTTGAGGGGATATTTAAGGAGACTGCTTTAATCTCTGTCACAAGTTTCATTGTATTTTATGATTTAAAAGCTAACATGAAAGAATTTCCAATGCTGCAAACTTTGAGTGTTCCCTAAACTGCTATAGTCCCTACCCCTAGACCCAGAAAGGACACAAGCAAAGACACAAGTGCACATGCTACACCCTGCAGATTCTCTAACTGGCAATAGAGGTGCTATGCAAGGTAGGGGAAGGGATGAGGCAGGGGTGGTGGGTGGATGAGGGGCAGCTTTTCAGAGTTTGCCTTGCAGTCAGAGGGAGGAGGGTCACTGTAGGCTAGAAATACCTCCACAAAGGTATTGAGGGTGGAAAGAGCGTGGTACTTGTGGGGAGCTGGTAGTCATTGTATGTGGCTGGCATGTTGGGGGGTGAGGCTGAGGAGGTGAATGTGGACTTGGATGAGACCATAGCAGTGTCAGGGAGGCAGGCTGTGGCCCCCTGGGTTTGCCACTTTAGCACATGGCACTCATTCTGTGGGTAACTGTAAGGCATGGGAATACTTGCAGTGTCAAATAATGCAGCCAAGTGTGTGTTTCAGAAAATGAGTCTCACCAATTCAGAGGATGGACCAGAGGGTATATGAGAGTAGAGTGGGAAGACTCATTTGTTCACTTACTGGTAGGATTTTTTTTTTTTTTTTTTTGTAGACAGGATCTTGCTCTGTCACCCAGGCTGGAATATAGTGATGCCCAAGCCATCCTCCCACCTCAGTCTCCCAAGTAGCTGGGACTACAGGTGTGCACCACAGCATCCAGCCAACTTTTTGTATTTTTTGTAGAGTTTGGGTCTTACTATGTTGCCCAGGCTGGTCTTGAACTCTTTAGCTCAAGCAATCCACCCACCTTGGCCCCCCAAAATGTTGGGATTACAGGTGTGAGCCACCACACCCTGCAATAGCAAATATTTATAGAAGAGAAAGCCAATGATAAATATATATAGGAACTAAATGTGTAATATACATGAACAAAATATGTGATATATATCCAAATATATGATGTAACTAAATATATGATAAATATATGATATATAGTTATATATAGATATGATATATATTTATATACAAAGAAATATAAAGCCAATGATACATATTTTATATATATGAACTAAATGTATGATGCATGTGAACAAAATATGTGATATATAACCAAATATATGATATATATTTATATATAGATATGATATATATTTAGTTATATATAAATAAAGTTTGCTAAAAGAAAATGAGGTACGTAAGGATAAAGAGTCACAGGGAGTCACATTTTAAATCAATTGACCAGAGAAGAGCTCTCTGAGGAGGTGGAATCGGAGCACAGAATTGGATGAAATGATGGATCCAGGCCTGCCAATATTTGGGGGAACTATAATCATATTTTGAAGAGAATAAGTGTGGCCCCAATTCGATGGCAATGATGGGGAGAGATGACAGAACAATTTGCAGAAGTGAAATTGAAAGTTCAGCTAGCTATGGCAAGTGAGAGAAAGAAAAAGCCTCCGGGGGTGAGAGGGCGGTTCCTGATTTTGTGTTTTTATTTTTGCCTTGGTCATCTGGGTGGGTGGTAACACCATGAACTAGGACGGAGAATGAAGGAGAAAGAGTATTTCTGCAGTGTGAGATAATGAATGTGTTGCCCTTCAGTGGCTAGTGGCCCATCCTAGAATTTTCTTCCATTTTTCTAGGCATTGTTCTAGATCTTGGGAAAGTTTTATATAATATTAATTCTCCTTTAAGAATGGGAGGGAAGATGTCAACCCCAAACATCAAGAGTTTAGGAATTGGTCTAATATTTTACTTGGCTTATTTTCTGTTTTTCTCCTTCCCCTTTTTTCATGTTTTTTCTTTTTGAGTCCAGCCAATGAGACCACTTACTGGACAAGGTCAAGCCTTCTTAGACCTTCAGAGAATGTGATTCAGACAATGTCTTAAAACAAGACTATTTACCTTCTTGGTGCAAGGCTTCTGCTGCTCAGAATCCCACAGTCCTGCTGCAAGCCTGAGTTTAAAACCAGTCTATGCATATCTTGCATTTTTAAGACTAACTGGAAAAGGTCATTGATGACAAGGGAGAAGGAGGTGACAATGAATTTTCTGAGCTGGATTCTGGAAGAAGTTTTCAAACCAAATGTTTGTTATGGTCTAGAGATTTCTGAAAGACATTTGCAAAATTGCCAGTAGGGTCAGATGTTCGAGTTTTCTCCACTCACACGTTAAGGGCTATTCCTGTGTTCATTTAAGGGACACTCTAGTGGCACTTGAATTGCTTACATATTTCCAGATCATTTTGCTAATTACTCTGTGGCTTAGTTCACCTTCTGTGCTGTTATTGTTAAGCTGGAAAGGGTGGCTGTTGGTAAAGCTACCTTCCCATGGGGCAGGGGCTGCTGCCTGTGTCGGGGCTTGCGAGGATGGTTGGCTAAGCCATGGCTTGGCCTGAGTGAGCGTGTGCTAGCTCCTCAATGGAATGGTCCATTGCCCATCTCAGCTTCTAAACACAGATATTGTGCCATTTCCCATGTTTCCATGGCTGACTTCTGAATTGATCACCTTTACATTTGTTTTCCAGCCATGCTAAGATTCTGGTCCAGGCTGGGAACCCGGGCTCTTTCTAGCATTCTCATTGCTGACTCTCAGACTCTGAACACCCACTCTGTCTTCTTCACGAGGGACGTGTGGTGTCAAGGAGCTATTGTGAGTGGCGTAACATGAAAGACCAGCTCTGGTTTGGGGGAAGGACTCTTAGTGTGGATGGATGCAAAAAATTTTAGTGCAAACCAGAGGGGTGTGTCCCTTCTGGAAAAGGTGGGACCCATGGCTCCCCACTGTCCCCAGGCTGAATTCCAAAATCCTTGTGATGGCCTCTGGGGCCTCCTGACCCTGAGGGACCAAGCTGTGCCTGCCTCTAGGATTCATCTTGCGCCTTTCTCTGCCATGACAATGAAGCTCTACCAACTTTAGCCCTGTTATTATTGTCCATCTCCCTGACTAGGCTATGAGCTCCATGAGATCAGGGATCATGTTCCTCTGCTTATCTGGTTTTGCTGGTTGAATGAATGAGAGGTTGTAGATGAATGAGGGAATGAATGAATGACTTGGGGAGCTCAAAGTTGGAAAGCTACCTTAGCACTGTATTCAACAGTTCAGCCTTCCGAGCTGGGGCTCAAAGAGGCATCCTTTTCTAATAAACTACCGAGGACAGACAAGGGCCTCGAACTCTGGGGAAGGTGTTATTACTCTGAAGCCACTTGTGAATGTGGGTCTGAGTCTCAGGCTAAGGCCAAACGATGCTTCCACATAAACCTGTACAGCTAAGAAGATCCAGGTTTTAAAAGCAGGGCATGCATTCTTTAGAGCACAGAGGTGAAATGTCAGGCCAATCCTTAGAAGGGAACTCCGAGAATGATTTGGCAGTTGATTTTTTAAAAATGTGACCCAAGCTTCATTTTGTAGCTTCAAAAATAAGCAAACTCAAAAAAAAAAAAAAATAGTACACTTACCACCACTTCTGCAAAAAGAAAAGAAAAATAAAAGCAGGTCAGATGTTAAGCCCGTATCACCTTGACCGACTGTGTTTAATATGTATAGAAGCAGAGGGAGGTGTAGGCAGCTGATTTTCTTGATTTTCTTCCGTTGGGAGGCAGATACCCTGTGCTGCCTGGGGAGAAGCTGAGTACAGACAGGACTGGGAAGGCAATCCTGTCGATCCCTCCAGAGACAGGGAAGACCTGGGGTTTACTGCCCTGCAAAGAACCACGTAGCAGTGCTAACTTCCTCCTAGCAACTTTCAAGTTTGTATACTATTTATCTTGCAATTCCTTCAACCTTGGAGTGGAAAGGCAAAGACTTCAAAAGATGGGATATGCTTGCACTTGGACTGGGGAAGCGAGGAAGGGGTTGTTCCTGCTGTTGGAAGAACTCAGATCGGACATGGTCTATAGGCAGCGGAGGTCAAGCATTGGAAGTCAGTTTTGTAGACTCTTCAGAAATTGCCAGAACACATGCAATGTGTTTGGCTCCCAGGATCTTGCCTTTTACCTCAGCTTCCTACTTTGAACTTTCTTTAGGTCATCGTTGCTATTTTTATCACTAGGCTCTACCTGCTATATTAACCCCTAAGAACCCAGAGAGGAGTGAGGAGCTCTGATGCTTGTGGAAGCAGTGACAGGAGGGACTGGACATCAGTCGGCCATCTGGGAATGTGTGTGATGCCTGTTGTTGTGGCATGGTGTGTTGGAGAGGATGAATGCAAGCCCCTTGGCCCAGCAATGTGAGTAACTCTAATTGGGGTACTTCTTCCTGGGTCTCAGGTCTTGCATCTGTGAAAGGAGACAATTGGATAGATGGGCGAAGTCATTGCTTTCAGAGTTTTTGAGATGGTTCTGTGTTAGGAGACAGTTCCATGCATAAGGCTCTGGAGAGCCGGAAGTTTGCTTTGACCCTTCCGTGTCAGTTGTCTCATGGAGGATCCTTTTGGAAAAAGCCACATGTCACTAATGTAGAGGGGTGTACCGACTCAACCACCTGCAGAGTTGTGTACATATGTGTGTGTGACACATACAGAGGAACAGGAGATGGAAGACAGAGCCTTTATGACCAGAGTCCCAGTGTGCATGTTAGGTTTGCATCCAGTGACTGAAAAACACCAGGCTGGGTGCGATGGCTCACACCTGTAATCCCAGCACTTTGGGAGGCCAAGGTGGGCGAATCACAAGGTCAGGAGATTGAGACCATTCTGGCTAAAATGGTGTAACCTCATCCCTACTAAAGTTACAATAAATTAGCTGGACCTGGTGGCACGCACCTGTAGTCCCAGCTACTCGGGAGGCTGAGGCAGGAGAATGGCATGAACCTGGGAGGTGGAGGTTGCAGTGAGCTGAGATTGCACCACTGCACTCCTGCCTGGTGACAGAGAAAGACTCTGTCTGAAAAAAAAAAAAAAAAAGAAAAGAAAAAGTAAAACACCAGATTCAGCATAACACAGAAGATAGGAGGGGTGTATGGCCAAAGGGAGGGTGTCAGTTTGCTGAGCAATCAGAAATGTCCCTGTTTCCCCTTGTCACTGCTCCACCCCTCACCCCCAACTCTTGTCTGTCCTGTGAAGAGCCAGTGTGGAGCTTTTGAGCCTGGCCTTGTTTACTGCTACCGGCTCCACTGCCACTGTGGCCTGGGCACAGCCAGAAGGCGTGAATTAGGGCTGTTACTGAAGCCAGAATGTTGCAATCAGGAGTTCGCTGGTGAGGCCATGGGTCACCAGAAGGGTCACTGCTGACTTATTTCCATGTCCCCTGGTCCTGCCAGGAGGCCCGTGGAGGCACAGAAAGCAAATACAAGGGAGGGCTCCCATCAGAAACAACCTGTGACCTTTCCTGGCCTAGGGACTTCACAACGGTCAAATCCTCCTGCAGCTCCCTTAGGATGGTAGAGGTGAAAAGTGTGCATCTGTGTGCCTATGAGGATGTCTTTGTACTTTGTGCATTTCTGCAGATGCATGCTAATCTGTGCAAAACACACATGCATTACGTGTGAGCATGTAACACTCACGGGAAGAGAGCTTTCAGGGGATACAAAAGCCTGTAAAAGTCTTGCGTGTGGTGCCAGTGGGTTCAAAGTGACCAGCCTCTCCGGCTGTGTCTCAGTGTCCCTGGCTCTTTTGTTAGAAGGCTTGAAGGAGCCATCCTGAATAGCGTGGCTAATGTACAAGCGGATCAGTCTGCCCTCCTGTCACTCAGTGGATTTGACCAATCAATCAGTATCAGGTCTGATCAGTATGGGAAGGCGATGAAGGAGAACTGTTTTGAATACAGCCTTGAAAGGGATGGGGAGAGCAAGCAGCAGTCCCAGTTTCTGTTTCTCTCTCTGTTACCGCCTCGCTGTCCCTGCTTCATGCTTGGTGACATTCTTTGGCAGCAATGTTCTGTCTTTGACTATCAGATTCCTTTCGGAATGGAATGTCCCCTGCTAGTTGTATGGGCCTCTTCTGGGTCTTTTGGAACTGTTGTCCTGTACTTTTAATATGCATAGTACCTCACCTATTGACTTCATATAATGGTTCCAATTTACATGTTGCTTTGCATGTGATTTGCATTACATTAGGTCAGTCCTCATTCCAATGAATATTTATCAACAGTCACATACCATGGAAGATGCCATATAATGAGAACGAGGACCAGGGATACAAAATCCTCTAACTAAATCTTTGTGGCTTTTCACCAGCAGCCTCTAGCCCTTTCCAGTCCACTAATCCATCTCTCCACCTACTTTTCTTTGACAGTTTCTTAATAAAGGTTGATGTTCTTGGGATAATCACTGGTTTGGCTTCTCAGAGTTTAGTCCAGCCTGAAATATGTACCTGAAGAGTCATTGCCTACTAAAATTGTACACAGATGTGGTTCTTTCAATGATTTCTACCAATAATGTGGATTTCTTGGGCTCTTCCCTTCAGATGCATTGAGGGACAGCCACAGATTTAGCTCCATTTACATTGAAGGAAAGAAGAAACTGAGACAGAGAATTTAGGAGAAATTTACCAAGGACGATTATACCAAGTTGAAGCCCAACGTGAGGCTAGACTAGATTCAATTCAACATGTTTTTTTGGGATCCTATAATATCTGAATACTGTGTTCGATGAAGAGAGAGACACACAAAAAGTATTCTCTCCAGAGTTTGTAACACATCTTGCTTATGCACATGCAATCCTGAATTCATTTTGAAGTAGTTTCACTGGCTTGGATGTTCTACTGGTCATAGTGAACCTGTGTAATATTTGGCTCCCATTGCTTCAAAGATCCTCCACTAGAGTATCAGGGGCCCTCTTTGAATGGGATCTTTGTAGAAGTGAGACTACTTAAGGTCCTGCTTTAGTAATAAATACACTTGAGAATATCCATTGCATAATTATCCAAAAAGATGGCTGTCTCTCCCCCAAGGGGTGACTCAAAGATCCTAGCTCTTTTTGTCTTCTCTGGCTTGGCCATTGTGGAGTCTTTTGCTTCTGGTCACGGGGACAGGAATATGCAAGATATTTCAGGGGTCCAGCTGAGAAGTGGGGGGCATTGCTTCCATCTGCATTCCAGAACTCAATCACATGACCAACACTACTGCAAGGAAGACTAGAAACTGTAAATATGCACGAGGATGTGGATGAACACTAATGATCTCTGCCAGAAACACTTAGCTGTGGGCCTCAGACAAACAACCTGTTTTCTCTAATCCTTACTTCCTTGTCCATAAAATGGGGACAATATCCCCTCGCTTGTAGATATTAAACACATATGAAGGTGTCTACCAGCACAGTGCCGGGCACAGAGCAGAGGTTAAAGGAACGTTCTCCTCTCGTTTTGATCTCATCCGTCCTTTCTACTAATTGTTTCTGAGAGGTTGTAGGAAAAGAGGGGGCAGGATGGTCTACATATGGTTTTCATTGGATAAATCAGGATGTGAGAAGATTCTGTTTGTATTCTTTGCTGATCTTCTCCAGGCAAATGAGTAATAGCTAGCTGTTTGGAAAGAAGAGGTCTTCCTAGCCCACCTCAAGCCCTTCCTGGCTGTTTTGGTGGTTATGTTTCCACGCTCTGTTAGAAAAGATAATGGATACTGCCCATGAGCACGAAGGCACTGAACTCTAAAGCCATAGCATTTTTCTGGGTTGTTCTTGTGAGTTGCACATAGAGAAAGGCAGATTGCATGCCCTCCAAATTATTAAGACAGGTGCTGAGAGCTGACTCAACTATACTTTGCTTACAGAATAAGCTGAAGGTGGGTGGAGGCTGTGTGTACAGATGGGCTCTCTCTCTGACTCAAGTCTCAAAGGTGTTGACACCAAGGGCACAGCTTTGGGAAATGCTCTATTTAGAAAAGCTTGGCCTATGTCCTGGGCTGTATTCTCATCATCGAGACTATGTTAGAAGAGTCAGTCACATTGGAAATCTGGCCTTCATCTCTTCGTGTCCAAACTCCCATTTAGGCTAGCTGGTATGACGCACTTTTTTTTTTTCTCTGTGACCCCTTGACAGTTTAAGCTTATTTTAAAAATAATTTTTCGAATGTCCAATTTAAATACATTGTAGAAATCAGTATGGGCCCATTGCCTAAAAGAAACAAATATTGTAGTAAGGTAAATAGCTGCTTTAGGGATACTGTGGGATCGCTGGGCGTGGTGGCTCACGCCTGTAATCCCAACACTTTGGGAGGCCGAGGCAGGCGGATCACTTGAGGTCAGGAGTTTGAGACCAGGCTGGTCGACATAATGAAACCCCATGTCTACTAAAATACAAAAATCAGCTAGGTGTGGTGGCATGTGCCTGTAGTCCCAGTTACTTGGGAGGCTGAGGCAGGAGAATCGCTTGAGCCTGGGAGGCAGAGGTTACAGTGAGCTGAGATCATGCCACTGCAGTCCAGGGTGACAGAGCAAGACTTTGCCTTGAAACAAAACAAAACAAAATACCACTTTGAGTTGCAAATAGTAAAGTTCAAATAACAGAGGTTTACAAATTTAATTGCCTCACAAGGAGGTCTGGGGGTTGGTGGTACAGGGCTGTTTTGGTGCTCAGTGATGATCACCAAATCTATGCTTCCCTTTATTTCTACACTTTTCTTAACTTACTACTCTTTCTAAACTTAGCTTAACTTGTTGGCTTTTCATCCTTATGGATGTAGCCTCATGGTCACAAAACAACTTCTGCAGCTCCAGGCATCACATCTGCATTCAAGGCAACAAGAGGAAATAAATAAATAGCAGTAGCTCTATCTATCTCTTTTATCAGGACAGCAAAAGTTAATCTTAAAATATACACTAGGAAAAACAATTATTTCCAAGTAAAGCCAATACCACTTAACTTTAATTCCGAGTTTTTTGGTTCATTTGTATTTCTGGAATCTCCCTTTTCTCCCTTACTTTCCACACAGAGGGAACCCTAGTCCATAATTCGGGATTATATTCACCTCTTTTCCTCTGGCATATCGCTGAAAGGTGGAGAAACATACTTCCAAGAATAAGACAAAGAGAGATAAAGTAATATCCAGGACATAGAGGAGATTTTTTGATCTATTTCAATCAATGTAAACCAGTACAGTTCATGTTGTTTCCTTCCACCCCACCCTGCCCAGACCACATCTTTAACATCACCTACTTTGAGTTTACCTGCTTTCCAAGCAAGGTGCTGCACCTAGTGTTTTACGGTAAGATTTCAGAATCAAGTGCTGATTCATGGGTAGGAAGATGTCTGCACAGTCAAACTTATTGATAAATTATTTTAGGGAGGCAAAAAATGAAATCAGTTACAAATGTAGAAATCGACTTTTTCCTAATTGTCTGGGACTGGATCTAGTACTTGGAGAGAGGATTTGCCATACCTGCTTTAACATACGTAAATCAAAACTGACTTCAGACACCAGTTCATTCAAACATTAAAAATAAACCAATATTAGTTCTTCCTTCTCCTCTCCCTTCTATATTCAATGACAATGAAAATGAAGGCCCAGGAATTTTTAGGAACTATTCAAAGATTCCTCGGAAAGACTGTATGTAAAAACTAGATATTTCATTTCATGCTACTCAAGGCACACATCCAAGGCCAAGCTTACGGCATTCATTGCTAAGCAGTCACTGTCAACTTCCTCCCCCACACATGGCAGACATTGCTAATCAATCACAGTCAGCTTCATACTGATTTGTCATTTCATAATCCTTTTTTTTTTTTTTTGACAGAGTCTCGCTCTGTTGCCCAGGCTGGTGTGCAGTGGCATGATCTCGGCTCACTGCAAGCTCCGCCTGCCAGGTTCACGCCATTCTGCTGCCTCAGCCTCCCAAGTAGCTGGAACTTCAGGCGCCCACTACCATGACAGGCTAATTTTTTTGTATTTTTTAGTAGAGATGGGTTTTCACCATGTTAGCCAGTATGGTCTCGATGTCCTGACCTCATGATCCGCCTGCCTTGGCCTCCCGAAGTGCTGGGTGGCATGAGCCACTATGCCCGGCCTTCACAATCCATTTTAGTGGAATCCTTCAGGAACCTACCACAAGTCCAACAGGGTTGATTGTTGAGATACAATAAAACCTATTTGTCATACATGTCACAGACATCTTCCATTGCTTTATTTGAATAGATCTAAAAACCAGAAGACTACCTTATTCATTCAAGTAAACTCTGTTTAATTTTTTTCTAAGATGATAAATTTCCATGCAAACATATTCTATCCCCATATCCCAGCTTCTATGATTGTTACCTTGGACTATATA
Organism: Theropithecus gelada; assembly: GCF_003255815.1. Taxonomy (NCBI): domain Eukaryota; kingdom Metazoa; phylum Chordata; class Mammalia; order Primates; family Cercopithecidae; genus Theropithecus; species Theropithecus gelada. The sequence goes on along the minus strand of NC_037684.1, from coordinate 45,576,354 downwards.
CAGCTGGCCTTGGAGATGTTCCTATGGAGAGGTATCAATTTCTTCTATGCCGGGAGCTCCTCCAGAGAGGAATAGTCAGTGGCTGAGGTGAGGTAGCATGCAGCTCTTATCTCATTGGAGCTTCCAACTCTCCTTCCCACAGCTAGGAACATTTGCCAGTGGACAAGGTGTCTTGTGTAAAGAGGCCTCTCTCTGGAATGAGTGATGATAGCTTATCCCTCTTCCCACTGGCTTGCAACATAGCTATAGCCTGACACCAGGGAATTGAGCTCTACAAACCCGGCCTGAAAGGACCTAAGAAAAGCAGATCTTTAGATTATGCGATAAGAGTAGTGAAGAGCTGATTTGGAAGAGGAGGGACAGAAGGGTTGATATTCCACTGATGGTGAGGGTAGCCAGGTAATTACAGAGTGGCTAAGGTTGCTAACTATCCTCATTGACCAAAGAACAAGTTAAAACTTGTCCCCAACTAGAAAGTACCAGCAAAAGGAAAACCCTGTTTGAAACATATCTTTCTTCTCAAGGCATGTTTTTGTTGTTGTTGTTGTTATTTTAGTTACGTCTTTAACCTTCACTGGATGGGTTGTTGAGTCTGGCTTTCGAGGTGAGAAATGAGGAATTTGAAATTTGCACTTTTGGCCAGGTGTGGTGGCTCACGCCTGTAATCCCAGCACTTTGGGAGGCCGAGGGGGGCAGATCACAAGGTCAGGAGATTGAGACCATCCACGGTGAAACCCCCTTCTCTACTAAAAATACAAAAAATTAGCCGGGTGTGGTGGCGGGTGCCTGTAGTCCCAGCTACTCGGGAGGCTGAGGCAGGAGAATGGCATGAACCTGGGAGGCGGAGCTTGCAGTGAGCTGACATGGTGCTACTGCACTCCAGCCTGGGCAACAGAGTGAGACTGTCTCAAAAAAAAAAAAAAAAAAAGAAATTTGCACATGTTTGTATAACATAATTTTCATTTGCAAATTACTGTCACTTGATAGAGACTCTTTGAATTCAGAATTGTGAATACACACGCAGTGCTTTTGATCTTCTCTGCCCTAAGGTGGACATTCTATAGGACGTAAATTTATTCTTACAAATTAATATCAAAATAGTTGCTAATAGTTATTGGGTTTTTAAGCATATTATATGGGGATATTTTATCCTTCTAACCCTTTAAGACAACTACTATTATCAACCCTATTTTCAGATGAGAAAATAAAACCCAGAGAAGTTAAGAAGTTTCCCAGGGTCATACGGCTAAAAAGTGGCAGAACTTGGATTTGAACCCAAATAATATGGCCTATGACACCCAACACTTTACTGTCCCTTTCATCTGTGAAATGCACTGATTATGGCTCAACATGTGTTTCCCCTGAATAAGGTGAAGCGATTTCCTCTTTAAGGAGCTGTACTGGTTCTAGACATCAGTTTCCACCCTGGCTGGTGTTTTCTGCTTCTTTATGCCGTGGAGAATGCCCCACATCCTCAAGGCATCAGACTGGCTTCTGGATCTTTCTATTTTTTTCAAACTTATTTAAATGTAGCCCTTCCTAGTCTTTCTTCCACTTCCTGATGACGTCCACTGGGCCAACATTCCAAGGGCAGCAAAAAACTTTAGCCAGGGAGCCCCAGTTGTTGTTGTTTTTCAACTTCCTTTGATCCTATTTTGTGGTTGACTTGGCGAAAGTCCACATCTGTCACCAATGGGCTTTAAAGCCCATATCGGATTTGACCTCAACACACCCAGTTCTAAGGCATCCATTTCCTTTCAATATTGGACGAATAAACGGGGTTTCTCTTATTCCACATTCATCTTTCTTGTTTTCTGTCTCTCTCTCTCTCCTCCCCCTCAATAATCCTTCAGACTCAGGAAGGACCTTAGCATGTTTCTGTTGCTGTGCAGCATATGTTGTGTTCTAATCCTTCCTGTGTTTGCTGTAGGTATGGCGGCTCTCCAAAACAAATTACTGATGTTGTCGAGGAGGTCACCAGGGCATCTTTCTGATGGGGGATGGAAGGGAAAGATGTCTCTGGCGATACACTCTTGGGGCTGCCTCCGCCTCTTGGCCTGTTTGGTGCTTGTTTGACGCTGAAGTGCTAGACCTTGGGACCCCAAGCTGTGAGCTGGCAGAAAGGGAAGGAAGAGATGAGTTTTACCTACTGGTCTTGTCATTTGATGAAGGAGAAGCTTGTATGGGGCAGGCCTCGGGCAACAGATGTTGGTGGAGGATCTGCCAAGACTGAGTTGAGGCCGAGGGAGTGATGCATATGTTACTTGACATGGGAGGATTAGGGAAACCATGAGGAAGCATGCCTGGGCCCTTCACACCGTGACACCTCGGGGAAGTGAATTATGAGGACAGAGCAGCACAGTCCACGCACAGACAGGATGATGGGCTCAGGGCAGGCAGTTTGAATGATGCCTTTGCTTTTTTCTCCCCCACCAATGGTCCCCCACTCCCCTGCTGGGACGATTGGCAGGCGTAGTGGGATGTTTTGTGCGAGTTGTGAAATCAAAAGCAGAACTCATTTGATGGAAGAGCTGCCTTCAGGGTTGTCTTCTGTTGTTCCGCTCTGTTAGCCTTCCCCGCCCATCCCCACATTGATAAGAGGTTCTAATGCAATGCCCAGTCCTTTTTCCTGGATTTTGCAAATGAAGTCGTATGGAAGGTAGCCAGAGGGTCCAACCATCCGTCTTTGTTGATGGCACAAGGGGGCATCTAGGGAAATGAAAACAATTCAATGGGCTCAGGCCCTCGACAAAAGCAGGCAACAGGGTCATTGGACATTTAAGACTGGGTCACATGAGAACCAGTAACAAGTGGGAAGAAAATGAGTTAGAGCCCACAGTTTCTTCTTTTTCCCTTTGTGTTGTGGTTTCTTGGGTCTCTGCATTCTCCTGGTGGAGCTAGAGGCAGCAGAGGATGCAAGCACTTATCTGCCTCCCCCTATCTGTGAAATTGTGTGTGTAGGGCAGAGGGTGGCGGAGAGTGGTGGGTAGAAGAAAGAAAGAGATGATGGAAGTTGGGTGTGGTGGCTCATGCCTGTAATCCCAGCACTTTGGGAGGCTGAGGCAGGCAGATCACGAGGTCACAAGATCGAGAACATCCTGGCCAACACGGTGAAATCCCGTCTCTACTGAAAACACAAAAGTTAGCTGGGCATGGTGGCAGGCGCCTGTAGTCCCAGCTACTCAGGAGGCTGAGGCAGGAGAATCGCTTGAACCCGGGAGATGGAAGTTGCAGTGAGCCGAGATCGCGCCACTGCACTCCAGCCTGGCAACAGAGCAAGAGTCCGTCTCAAAAAAAAAAAAAAAAAAAAGAGAGAGAGATGATGGAAGATTGGCCTAGGAAAGAAACATTTCGGTAATGAAAAGCTTTTGGAAATGATCTCAGGATCTCAGTTTCTTTTTTGGGCTATCACACGTTTGGAGGAGGAGTAAGAACAACCCTACTGAAGTCCATGACTGAATCCAGTGACCTCTACTAGAAAAAGAGGTCAAGGTTTATTTCCATTAAATGAAGCAAGCCTCTCAACCAAGTCTTGGTTCCCTTCTGCAATACCAACCTGTTTCCGCCACTGGAGATTCTAGAAAGGGTAGAGAGAGGGTGGGAAAGAAGGAAGGGAAAGGGTTGGAGAAAATGAAGAGCGTGTGGAAAAAACACAAAATGTGGAGAGAGACAAAGAAGGGAAGAGAGGAAGCCAGTGAGAAAGAGAGAAGGATGAGGAAAAGGGGCGTGGAAAGAAGTCAACCTGGGGATATTCTAATGTGGCTGCATGTTTGTGAATGTGTGGGTCTTGACATGCTCGGTGCCTGGGCCTAGTGCTTTCTTGCTGCAGAATAGTGGAAGCAATTTTGAGGCACTTCATCAAGTTTGAACTCAGACAAGAGGCACTGGAAGAGCACACACACTCTGGCTCAAATCTCTCTCCTCGGTCTTTACTTTCTTAGAAATCTGACTGCAGGGCCGGGTGTGGTGGCTCACGCCTGTAATCCCAGCACTTTGGGAGGCCGAGGCGGGCAGATCACGAGGTCAGGAGATTGAGACCATCCTGGCTAACACAGTGAAACCCCGTCTCTACTAAAAATACAAAAAATAAGCCGGGCGTGGCGGCGGGAGCCTGTAGTCCCAGCTACTGGAGAGGCTGAGGCAGGAGAATGGTGTAAATCCAGGAGGCAGAGCTTGCAGTGAGCGGAGATCTCGCCACTGCACTCCAGCCTGGGCCACACAGCCAGACTCCGTCTCAAAAAAAGAAAAAGAAAAAGAAATCTGACTGCAGAGTTTGTCAGATCCTCAGACTCTACAGGCTGTTTTCAGATTGCAAGAAAGAGTTTATGAGAATAGTATTAAAATGGAGGTAGCTTTACATACAACAGGAATAGGTCAGAGGTATTTCATCGCTTGTCATTTTTGCCGGAATTCTCCCATTAGAGATTTATTCCATTAAATCTCAAAGGTGTTCTAGAGGTTGCTGTGAAAGTTTAAAACAAATGCTCTGGGAGGGTGTATTAGTTTGCTAGGACTGTCATTGCAAAGTGTCACAGGCTGGGTGGCTTAAATCATTTTCTCCTGGTGCTGGAGGCTGAAAGTCTGAGATCAAGAGGTCTGCCATGATTGGTTTCTTCGGAGACCTCTCTCCATGGTTTGTAGATGAATGTCTTTTTTTTTTTTTGAGATGGAGTTTCCCTCTTGTTGCCCAGGCTGGAGTGCAATGGCACAATCTGGGCTCACTGCAACCTCCACCTTCTGGGTTCAAGCGATTCTCCTGCCTCAGCCTCCCGAGTAGCTGGGGTTACAGGTATGCGCCACCATGCCTGGCTAATTTTGTATTTTTAGTAGAGACAGGGTGTCTCCATGTTGGTCAGGCTGGTCTCGAACTCCCGACCTCAGATGATTCCCCTGCTTTGGCCTCCCGAAGTGCTGAGATTACAGGCATGAGCCACTGTGCCCAGCCATGTAGATGGCTGTCTTTGCCCTGTGTTGTCCTCACACAGTCGTTCCTCTGTGTGTGTCTGCATCCTAATCTCTTCTTGCTGTAAGGTTAAGAGTCATATTGGATTAAGGCCTACCCATAAGACTTCATTTTACTTTAATCACCTCTTTAAAGACCCCGTCTCCAAATACAGTCACATTCTGAGATACCAGGGGTGAGGACTTCAGCATATGAAGTCACAGGAAGGAGGGAATTTAGCCATGACAGAGGAGTCCAAACTTAATTCTTTTTTTTTTTTTTTCTTGAAACGGAGTTTCGTCCTTTTGCCCAGGCTAGTGTACAATGGTGGGATCTCGGCTCACTGCAACCTCCGCCTTCCGGTTTCAAGTGATTCTCCTGCCTCAACCTCCCAAGTAGCTGGGATTACAGGTACCCGCCACCATGCCTGGCTGATTTTTGTATTTTTAGTAGAGACGGGGTTTCACCATGCTGGCCAGGATGGTCTCGAACTCCTGACCTCGTGATCTGCCCATCTCAGCCTCCCAAAATGCTGGGATTACAAGCGTGACCCACTGTGCCTGGTACAAGCCTAATTCTTTATCAGCCATTCAGAGTTTAGCAGGGATCTGAGAGCTGGCTGAGAAGGAGCCCCACAGGTAAGGAAAGCCAGGCTTAGGGGAGTTCAATAACTTGCCCAAGGACCCAGAGGAAAAATCTGGAATTTCAACACAGGTCAGTGGGACTGCAATGTTCACTGTTTCCATCATGCAGAGAAAGAGAAAAGATGGAGGGAGTGTGAGGGTGGGATGTGAATCTAGAAGGAGCCGTTTGGGCTAAAGGAGAAGCAGCGAGGCTGAGGATGCGTGTGGATGGGACCTCAATTCCTGACTCATCCCTGACTGACAGTGACCAACACCATGCTGTCATTCCTGATGGCAGTCACTCTCACAGCCCGTGACTCTCCAGCCCCACACCCCTCACCCATTTCTAGTTTGAAAACATGCCCAGCCCTGCAAGCTAATAAACAAATCAAGTCTCTATAACATGCCTGTGCTTCTAGTCCTTTCAAAGGATTTCAAACTTTCGAGGATGCCATATACAAACAGCATCGAATAATTATAAAAGTTCACAAAGTCTCTCTTCCATCACACACGGACACATATACATGAAATTTTTTATGATGGTTATTTTTTATAGTTTCACATTTTGTAGTTTCTGGAAATTTCACATCTCTAGTGATTCCAAGTGGAAGTGAATTGAGCTCTGGGGTTTATTTTAGCACATGGTTTATTTTAGTACCAAGTGCTGAAGTATAAAGGGGGTTGACTTTGGTCTGGGCCATACCATGGGCATAGGCAAATAACAGGGATTGTCAACACTATAGCATCTACTATGCAATTGACACAAAAGTCTAAGCATTTTGCTTATATTAAGCCATATAATCTTTCCCTTTGGGACACACACTCTTATTATCATCATCATTTCCATGTTACAGACGAAGAAGCTATGGCCGGAGAGTCTGAGGAACTCCCCATGCACAGTTCCTGAGAGGAATGGCTGGGGTTAGATCTGGGCAGTCTGTGTCCAAAATCCCCTATAGCTGAGAACCATTGGTCTGCACTTTTTGCCCTGACAGAGTACTGAGTGTGGAGTCTGAGCAGTACGCCCTTCTGTGAGTGAGGCCTCTCTATTACATTCTCCTCTGAAGGTTTCTTCCCCCCAGACAGCAGGTGCCTCCTGAAATCTGCTCATCGTACAACCAGGAAGGCTTAAGAATGGGGTTACAAAGCTTTGATCCCAATTTTGACTTTTTAATGCTAGTGCTATTATTATTAATTAATAATAATTATCACGGGCGGGTGCAGTGTGGCTCACGCCTGTAATCCCAGCACTTTGGGAGATCGAGGCAGGTGGATTACAAGGTCAGGAGTTCGAGATTAGCCTGGCCAATATGGTGAAACCCTGCCTCTACTAAAAATACAAAAATAATTAGCCAGGTGTGATGGCGCGCACTTGTAGTCCCAGCTACTTGGGAGGCTGAGGCAGAAGAATCGCTTGAACCCGGAAGGTGGAAGTTGCAGTGAGCTGAGATTGCACCACTGCACTCCAGCTTGGGTGACACAGCAAGACTCCATCTCAATAAAAAAAAGAAGTAATAATAGTTACCATTTATTTAGTATCTGCTTTGTTCTAGAACTTCTGTTAGGCATTTAAGATAAATTGACTTCTGTCTTCTCAATAACCCTGGGCATGATTATTATCTATTATTTTATATATATAAGTATATATAAATTATACTTATATATATAAAATAATAGATAATAGATAATAATATATATAATTATATATGTATATAATTTTTTTTTTTAGACAGGGTCTTGCTCTGCTTCCCAGGCTGGAGTGCAGTGACTCAATCATGGCTTACTGCAGCCTCAACTTCCTGGGCTCAAGCAATCCTCCCATCTCAGCCTCCTTAGTAGCTGGGACTGCAGGTACATGTCACCACACCTGGCTAATTTTTGTATTTTTTGTAGAGACTTTGTCTCGCTGTGTTGCTCAGGCTGGTCTTGAACTCATGGGCTCAAGGGATCCCCTGCCTTGGCCTTCCAAAGTGCTGAGATTACAGGTGCGAGCCACCACACCCAGCCTATTATCTGTTATTATCTTCTGTTTACAGATGAGCAAAGGCATACATTATTGAATAATTTGCAATAAGGAAAAATTGGAAACAAACACATGTGCAAATTGCAAATTTCTTACTCTTGTATGAGTTTTTGTGCCCTTATATGAGTTTATTTTAGTCTAGATTCTAAGAACTTGAAGAACATATATTTGAAATGACAAATATTACCATGTTGCCCTACAAAGGACCACAGTTATTGACTCACCAGTGTATGGGGGTACCTGTCTTTCCACACTCTGTGTCATGCTGGGTAATATCAATTTTTTGAAAGTTTTTGCCAGACATTTGGAATAGTGTTACCTAACTAATACAGTGACCACTATGCATATATGGCCATATAAGTTGATTAGAATGAAATAAAATAAAAAATTCAGCTTCTCAACCGTACTAGTCAAATTCCAAATGTTTGATAACGGCACATTGCTCTAGAGGCGATCATATTAACAGTGAAGATACAGAGCGTTTCTGCCATCACAGAAAGTTCTACCAGACAGTGCTGCTCTTGGACAAAAAAATGAAATCTCATTGGTGTTTCATGCCTGTTCCCGATACTAGTAAGATTGATCAGCTTTTCATAGAATGATTAGAGAAAACTGTTAGGCACACCTGCTATGTAACAAGCATTAATCTAAGTGCATGATGCAGGTAATCCACTTAATATATTGATTGACCTGTTGTTTGAATGCAGACAAGAAGGCTGAAGAAGTGAAAGGGAATTTGAAGGTGCCCCAGAGAGAGGACTAACTGAGCCTGCAGGTCCCTGGGGAGGATTCAGAGCAATTGGTCTTTGATAGCAGAAGGGACTTGTTTTCTCCAGAAGCATCAGGGAAGGAGGAGGAGAAGATGAGTAAAGTGGGGCTGCACCTGTAGGTTTAGTGGGGATGGCTTCCATCTTCTCTGTGAAGTATAAGGCATGATCATCACCCGGAAGGCAAGGAACAGGGGAAATTTCCAAAGGGAGGGTCGAGGAAAGCAGAGGTAACCCATAACCACTCACTAGAATGGGAACATGAGTTGTCTAAAGAAACATACACTATTTCTGGCTCTTTTGAGGGCCCAGTTGAGGTTGGGGATCGTGAATGTATCTTGACAGCAATGTAGTTATAGATCTGATTTTCTTTCAGCAATTATGCTGGCATTAAACTTAGAGCAAGGTATGCCCTCTGAGCCTGAGTTTTCTGTGTGGAATGCTTCTCTTCTGAGAAGCTTAGATGAATGCCCCTATGTAATGGCTGTGGGGGGCTGCCCAACATTCAGTAGAGCCCCAGGAAGATTCTATTGAATGAATGAATGAAGTAGCTGTGGTTTTTTTTTTTTTCCTTTTCCACTTTCTGCCCCCACCTCCAAGCAAATTAGTTTATGCGTCCTTTCACATTTGGTCAAATACCTGAAACAGTGTGAGCAAATCCTGGTAGAGTGAGCTTCGGCAAGCCCATGTCCTCCAACTGAAATTAAGAAACATGCCACCCAGCTCCCCAGGCAAGTAGCCCTTGTCCAGCCCAGCCCAAAGTCCCTGAGGGGTCTGTTGTCCTTTCTTTAGCTCTTAGCTTGTCCACAGTCATCCAGGCCATTTCCTCTTTGTCTTGGCTTGGGGTTGAATGGACGTAGCCCTCCCTTCGGTTGGAGGTGTAAGCTGCAGTAATATTGGCTTCCTGATATCTCTTCAGCCTCTAACCCCTGACAAGCAGGTAGAATGAACTTCTTTAGAGAATTATATGTACCTTGGAATCTTTGTAATGAATTCCCAACTAGCCAATCAGAAAAGAAAATGCAGCTTGGGAAGTGAGGGTGAAGGGAATAGGAATGTCTCCTCAAGGATTTTCTCCCTGGGCCTAAAGTATTTACATTCAGATTTGCATATAATTTGCATATAATTTGTCTGGCTACAAAGCCTTTCTGTTGTTCAGATAATGTGTAAGCTACAGTTGATTTCTACTATGTCCTTCTCTGCCCCTGTCTTTCCTTACCCTATTTACTCAGATGTGTGGTAAAAATGTCAGGACTGTCAGGGACCAGTTCGGTGTCTGGGACAAGGGTAGGCTCTGGGTCACATTCTTTCTGTGTTAGCAATGCTGCATGATATTATGCATTTTATTGTTGCAAAACATTTTGTACAGCAAAAGAAACCAGAACAGAGCTGCCTGGAGTAGGGTTGGAAGCAATAAGTAGAGGAGTGAACTTGGCTAAATTAGAAAGGGGAGTTAGTCAGATAAACCAAAAAAAAAGGTGAAGTCTGGGAAAATTAATTAATAACCCTTGCTAACATTTTATTTAAAATGCTTACAGCATGCCAGGCATCATTTTCAGCACTTCCCATGTAGTATGTGTTCAATCATTACGACAGCCTTAGGAGATGAGTAACAATTGTTACCTCCATTTTATAGATGAGTAAACTGAGGCACACAGCGTGTAAGTAACTTGTCTAAGATTGTGCAGCTAGAAAATAGACACTCAGGATTTGAACTTGATCTTCAGAACCTGGAACTGTGCTTTAAACTAGTCTAGTGTGCCGTATACAGAACCAGAAAGCATAGTTCTAGAAGTGAGAGCGAGTGCCAGCTCTTAACTTTAGGCTACAGGGATCAGATGCTCAGGCCAGTAAAGGGTTAGGGACAAGGTATCTGGATATCCAGGGGGTGGACAGGTGGAAAGAGGGTTTAGAGCCTGCGCCTACAGCACAAATGAGCTGTAGCTCTGCCATCACCTCCTTCTGGCTTGGTCTGAAGCCACCCTTGTTTGCTCTTTCTCTTGGCTCTTGGGTTAGAGTTGACAGATGACTCGCTTCAGGGTAAAAACTGGCCTCAGCCGGTGGCAGTGGCCTGGTGGCTGAACTTAAGCCTGCCGATGTGGATAAGCGGGAATTGGTCAGTGGCCGGGACTAAGAGGTTGGCAGGACAAACAATGGCAAGGATGAGTCACCGCCCTATAGTCAAACCCACAGGGTCTGTCTTATCAGGCCCCGAGTGACCCCCAGGATGCTGCTTGCTGGAGAGAAAAGATGCTGCTTGGAATCTTTCCACAAAGGGAAAAGGGAGAAGAGGAGCTGCTGCTCCGTGAAGCCTGGAAATTATTCGGTTTCTCTGTTTAGTCAAACTCTTCGTTTTCAGCATTGATCTGAAATGTAACTTCCCCCCTGGTTTTTATTCATTTTTAAAAAAATTATATTTTGTTTATGGCAATGATGTTGACTGTTCCGGGATGAAAAGGAGCCAACAGCAGCTGGGAAGTGAAGGGGGATGTAGCTGAGAACAAACCTTGCAGGAGTGAAGGGGAGAAAAATAATTAATGAAAGATGGCGTAGAGGCCCGTTAGTATTGGCTGAGACAGTGTGAGAAACTTCCTTGTGCTGGGGCAGTGTTGTCGAGGAGAGAGTGTTGTCATCTGAATTAATTTGCATGACAATAGGCTGAACCCTGATTATGCATAGGGATGCTAATGGGCACCAGCCACAGTGCATTTCCATGGGAAAAGCCTCTTCCTTTCAGGAGACAACCTCTTCCTCCTCCCCTTCCCCACCTCCCCTCCCCCTTCCTCCTCTCCCAACCTCTCCTTCTCCCCTCCTCTCTGTTCTCCCCTCCTCCCCTCCTCCTTTTCCATTTTTCTTCCCTCTTTTCCCTCTTCTCCCCCTCCTTCTTCTCACAGTGGAAGCCCCAGCCCCTCTTCTAGTGGAATATCCCCTTGGGGTGGCCACTCTTAGTGGGAAGGTGAGGGTGCTATGAGATGGAAGGAATGAATGCTTTCCAAAACCTCCCCAGACCCGCATTTCTCCCTCCCACCTCTTACGAAATGACCAAGGAGGAGGTGTGAGTGTGTGTAGTATAACTGAAAAATGGATCCCAAATAGTGTCAACCTAGTTGTCACTGGAGATGCTGTGGGAGAAGCCACTGTGTGGGAGCCGGTGGGGCAGAAGATACCGAGGTTTAGGGTGAGAGTAGGGCCCAGAAAAAGGGCAGAGACAGCCTTTATTCAAGGACTTTCAAAACGTGTTTCGGTGCAAGCTGTTCTCTTATAGTGTTTCCATTGCATGCCCTTGAAGAAAGACTTAAAACTTGGCACGGTGGGGCTACTCTATCTCACTTCCAACACCACACTTGGGGAGACCGGAGAATTCAAGGGCAGAGTCTGGATCCAGATTATCTGGGTTCAAATCCCATCTCTGCTGTTTACCAGCTATCTGATGCTGACTTTGTGACTTAACTTTTTGTTGCTCTAGTTTCTCCACAGGTAAAATTGAGCTATTAGTGTCTTTTCCCCATCAGGCTGTTGTTTGGTTGAGACAAGGCATGCAAAGTGCTTAGAACATACCTGGCATGTTGTAGATACTCAAGGAATGTCAGGTGTTACCATCTTCCTTTCTTCTCCAGATGGTTCTCCTTCCACTCAATGGCCTCCGTTGTCTCTTGTTCCATGAGAAAATCTCTAATGGAGATTTAGGTGTTAGGTGTTAGGTGACTGATGGCATTGACTAATCCCCCAAAGCCCTATGCCTCTATCCCTGTTCCCCCTGCCCGCCCCTCCACACCGCCACCCTGCTGGTGGCAAAAGAAGTGAAGACCAGGTTTTGTGGGACTGGACCGCTCATGATCACATTGTTTCCTTGGGAAGAGTCTGTCCCTGCTTTGTCACATGTCAGCTGATGAACCTGATTATACCGTGGGTGCTGGGAGTTCTCAACGGCTAATCTATAACATGCGTCATGGTATAAAGTGTTCTCTCTTGTCCAGAACAAGATTTGATTGTCAGAGTTGAAATAACTGCCTCTTAAGTGATTTTGACTTGCTTAGCTTTGCCTCACAGTGTCCCTGAGGAGGAAAGATAAAAACATCTCATTAATGGGGCTCCTGACCTACCCAGAGGCTTGAAGGGTGAGACTTGGGCACCTCAGCAGCGGTTCTCACACCTTTTTTAAAAGCTCATGTTTGAGAAATATAAATATTTCTATATTGTCATTTAATATCTCAAAATGGATATTTTCACTAAATGTAATTCAAGCAGGTGATAATTCTAAATTTACTTTTTGTAAGGCCTTTATTTGAGGGCGTGATGAGGACCAATGAACAATCTGGTATTAACTCATGAAGCTCTAGCGTGATAGCTGTATTAGAGGCGTTTGAATCAGAGCAACTCCACTTGAATAGGAGCTGGGTAAAATAAGGCTGAAACCTACTGGGCTGCTTTCTGAGAGAGTTAGCCATTCTAAGTCACACGATGAGATAGGAAGTCAGCACAAGATACAGGTCATAAAGATCTTGCTGTCAAAACAGGTCGCAGTTAAGAAGCCGGCAAAACCCACCAAAGTCAAGATGGCGAGGAGAGTGACCTTTGGTCATCCTCACTGCAACACTCCCGCCACCACCATGACAGTTTACAGATGCCATGGCAACGTCAGGAAGTGACCCTATATGGTCTAAAAAGGGGAGGCATGAATAATCCACCCCTCGTTTAGCATATCATCAAGAAATAACCATAAAAATGGGCAGCTGGGCACAGTGTCTCACGCTTGTAATCCCAGCACTTTGGGAGGCTGACGCGGGCAGATCATGAGGTCAGGAATTTGAGACCATCCTGGCCAACACAGTGAAACCCCGTCTCTACTAAAAAATACAAAAATCATCTGGGTGTGGTGGTGCGCGCCTGTAATCCCAGCTACTTGGGAGGCTGAGGCAGGAGAATTGCTTGAACCCGGGAGGTGGAGGTTGCAGTGAGCCAAGATCACGCCACTGCACTCCAGCTTGGGCGACAGAGCTAGACTTCATCTCAAATAAAATAAAATAAAATAAAATAAAATAAAATAAATAATAAAAACCCTCAGGGCTGCTCTGTCTATGGAATAACCATTCTTTTATTCTTTTACTTTCTTAATAAACTTGCTTTCACTTTACTCTATGGACTCACCCTGAATTCTTTCTTGTGCAAGATTCTAGAACACTCTCTTGGAGTCTGGATTGGGAGCCCTTTTCGGTAACACCTAGGTGGTACCCATGACAGGGTGGAGAGGTTTGAGGCGGATATCAAGCTTCTTTACCCTTGTGCTTAGGATGGCCACATCTTACAAACCTTTTTTGACTGTTCCATGCTATTAATAGAAGGGTGTTAATGTGAGGGAACGTCTTCAGGGGAAGATCATTTGAGTTCTACTTTACCATGGTCCTACTTAACACTTTAATTTAAAAAAAATTAGATGAAGTCATAAAAGAAATGCTTCTAAAATGTGTTGATGATCAACAGTTGGACAGGATAACCAATATTGATAGTATTACCAATCAGAATTAAAAATGATCTGAGGAGTCTGGTAGCCAGGCATCAAAACAAGCCAAATGAAATTCAATGGGGTCAAAAGTGAAGTCCTGAGAATTTTAGTTTCAAAAATCCATTGCATAGAGATGATGATGATGAAGAACATCAAATATGGAAACAGTTTTGATGGGAATAAAGCAGGATGTTTGGGTTAATGGCAAGTTCACTAAGAACTGAAGGTATTGAGAAAGCAGATAGGAATATTGACTCCAATCTTCTGGTTAATTAACAAAGGCATGTGTCATCTCCACGTTAAAAAGAGAACTCTTTCCCACACCTTCATTTGCAACCTTGTTGTTTGGAATTTGGAATGTATTTTTTTTCCCCTGGAAACACTGTTATAAATTAACCAGGCTTTGATAAAGCTTCAGCTAAAATCTAGCAGAACAACAGTACAGTAAAAATAATCACTTTGATTCCAATTTGCAGACAGAAGGACAACCCAGGCCTCATTACCTCCAGGTACAGGTGGTTTGCTCTTAGTGTCCCCAGACCCTGCTTCTCAACAATCAGACTCCTTTTCATGCAGCATGTCCCACTCGTTCCTACACAGCTGGCTGTGGGCATCAGGAAAGGGGGTTACCAGAGCTGCCACTGCGAAGAGAGATCAAGAGTGTGAAGCAGGAGATGGCAAAATTCAAACATTGTGCAGGCTTCATTTTGGAAAAAGTCTTTCTAAATTGATTTGTTCAATACCTAGAATAGTAACCCCAGGTAAAACGTCATTATCTGCAGCTGTATATTAGGTTGGTGCAGAAGTAATGGCAAAAACTATAATTACTTTCCCCTACAGAAGGCTCAAGGCCTAGACTGCATTCTGTGGGCATTTCAGGACTTGGCAATTTTTTTTTTGTATTTTTCAGAGACTTTTGTTAGATCTCACTGCTCATATTGTCATTTCCAGACAAAGGGAGAGAAACTGTAGCAACCTCATGGGGATTTCCAGTTTGTAGATGGTTAAAAATTTCTTTTTAATCAGGAAATTTCAATGTGACTTATTTTATTTTCTCCTCTCCCTCCGCCTTTTCCTTCTTCTTCTCCTTCTTCTTCCCCTTTTTCTTCCCCTTCCCCTTCCCCTTCTCCTTCTCCTTCTCCTCCCCCTCCTCCTCCTCCTCCCCCTCTTCCTCCTCCTCCTCCTCCTTCTTCTTCCTCTTCCTCCTCCTCCTCTTCTTCTTCTTTTTTACTTTCTATTTCTCCACACATCTCAGTTTTGAACATGGTTAAAATAATGATGTGTCACTAATGAGGTCATCTCATAATAAGAACCCTTGGCTTGGGTACAGGGAAGTTGAAGTATTTCCATCAACTCTCCCAATCTTGCCAGGATGAACCAGATGAAAGCTAGCTGGGCAGAAGTCCTGACCCCTCTTGGAGCATCGTGTTTTCCTTTTGAATCTTTTGAAGGAATGGGAATCTTAGCAATTAGGAAATAAACCATTCTACCAAAGTTTCATATTGCCCCGATGACATTTACAAAGTGACCAAAAAAAAAAAAAAAAAAAAAAGCTGGGGAGTTATTCTTTATTCTGGTTGCAAATGCAAACAAAATAAAATACTGACCATTTTCACAGAAGGCTCAGTCTCATGAGAGACACAGGTATGAGAAAAGATGATTGAAATATAACGTGGTAAATGGTAGGAGGAGAGAATAAGAAAGTGGTCTGAGAGTGCAGTGGAGAGGCTGACACAGCCCGGGAGGAGGGGAGGCTTCCTGACTCTCAGCTAAGGCTTGGAGGATGAGTGAGTAGGAGTACCCAGGAGAAGAGATCAGAGGATCAGCACAAAGAACTCACTCATGTGCAGCCACAGCTAGGGGAGACACAGCAAGGAGCATCAAGGGGTATGGCGTTGCTTTCTCCTTAAAGAGCAAAGCAAGGAGAGGCAAGGGATAAAGCTGTTCAGAACTGTTCAGAGTAGAGAAAGACCATATAGCCAAGAACTTTCCAGTCTGGATTAAAGATATTGGACTTTATGCTCTAAGCAAGGGGAGGCTTTTAAATATTTTAACCTGGGAGATTGGTACATCAGGATTGTTTTAGATTGATCGCTTGCTGGACAAAATGGAATATGAAGTAGACGAGTGTAACCTTTGAGTTGGTGAAACCCATAAAAAGGATGACGTAATAATCTAGGAGAAAGGATTTCTGAACTAGGACAGTGGTTGCAGGGAAGAGGGGTATGGGTTAAAGGAATGTTTAGTAGGTAAAATCAGGAAGCCTTGGGGATTGATTGTAAAGGCATGGGAGTAGGGATAGTTGAGGATGCTTTTAGCTGGATGGTGTTGAGACCCCTCACTCTAACAGAAAATAAAGACTTGGGGGACAAGATGACTTCAGTCTTGGACAAGTTGAAAAACGATATGCAGATGAAGCTGTCTAGCCAGTGTGTCTATTTGTTTGACTACACCTCGTGTCCTCATTAATGTATTAGTGGCTATGGAGTGCCTATCACATACTTTTTTTTTAAGTTTAAGGCATTGTTCTATTCATCCTAGCTCTATCAGGGAGAATTGAACATGACTTTTGCCTTCAAAGAATGTACAATCTAATAATAGGAGAGAAGATACAACTACAAAAAATACTACTCCAGGAAAAAGTTCTTATTGCCATAAAATGGAATTCAGGGGTAATAACAGAAGGCTTTATAAAAGAAGGAGGTAACATTTGAGATGAGATTTGAAATCCAAGTAGAATTTGAATATACAGAGATTTACAGTTAAAAAGAAAGGCATCCCAGATGGAAGGAGGAATATAAACAAAAGCAGACCCAAGAGATTTGAGGATGAAAAAGAAAAGGGAGAAGGGGGGAGAAGAAGAGGAAGTAGGAGGAGGAGGAGAAAGAGAAGGAGGAAGAATAGGTTGTTTGATGTGAATGGAGCATAGAATGGTTGAAGAGCAGGAGAATAGTAAGATACCAAATCAGCAAGGTAAATTGAACCAAGATTATGGAAGGCTTGCTTGTTTGTCTTTTATCTGTATTAGTTCCCCACCATCTTGGCTCACGAAGTCTGAGCAATAATCAGTCTTGCCCCACACTTTCCTTGTTAAGACACATGCATTTACTCTTGGCATCACCCATCACGATGCTTGGCTATGGTGCTTCTCTTCTGAGTTGGTGGCCAGGCCCCTATGCCAAGGATGAGAGACCTGCTCTGTGCACCAGTGTTTCCTTCTGCTTTGCTACAGGAATAATCCGTACTCTATGATTTATGCCCATGCCCTCAACCACTGACAAGCATGTTCACTTGGCCATTTTGCTATTTGCCCCTGGTAAGCATCTACTTGCATATCAATTTCCAGGGACAGAGCAGACTAGTAAAAATCAACAGGCTGGTATCTTGTAGGACTTACTTGCATAGCTGCTCCAAAAAAGTGATCAGGGTGAAAAAAAAAAAAAAAAAAAAGTAACTGGTGCTACTGTGTTGACTTATAACCTGTATGAGCATCTGACATGTGCAGAGCCTTCCTTTCTGTTGGCTGACTCTATCTCCCCTTTCAGAGTTCCTCCTGTCTCCACGGCTTCTGAGAGATTCTAACTCTGAGAGTCGAGGAACCTTCCTAAGCTTTCGTTAATGTAAAGGGGTTTGGACATGAACTTGAATGGCTATTGAGCTGATTTTCCAGCTGACAGGAGATGGTTAATTGTATGCTGTCTATAGGAGTCTTACAAATCTGTCTGGCCATGTTAATAACAGTTTGAAATTTATGGCTTGAGACCATTGGGGGTGAAAATGAACTCAGGGCCCAGCAAGAGTAATAATCCCTTAGGTGGAAAATAAAGTCCAGTGGGCAGATCCCAGAGCCTTATAAAGAGAGATGATCAAAAGTAAACATGGTGCGAGTTCAGCAGCTCTGGTGGTATTATGTTCTCTCCTTCTGGGATATCATCTGTCTTTTCAGAAGCACATACAGTCAGTTAAGAGTGGAACTAAGAGTTGGGGGTTATAACATAGTCTGCTTACATGCTATAGGGATGGGAAATCTGCATCCTTTCCAGGAATCACCTCCTCCCTGCTATGGTTTTTGATTCTAATAATCAAAAGGCAAGAGAGGCAATTTATTATAACTGAATAAGTGAATAGATTTCTTTTTCTCCCTTGAATCCTGAGTCAAAATACAATAGTGACACTCACAGAAGGAAGAGACCCAATCTTTCTCCCAGAGAGAATATGGGGAACTTCTCCAGAGCTCTTCTGTTGCGGGATACATTCTTGTGTTATCTTTGGGAGGAGGCAGTATCTGCAGCGATGTGAGCTGCAGCCCCCCTGCCCAGAAGCTTAGGGTCATAGGTGAGGATGTGGTCTGTGTCGTTTGCTGCCAGTTCCTTTCTTTCCAGCACTAGTTTGGTTCTCAGGCCTACCCTGACTCTGTGTCTCATTGGTTCCTCTGATTGCTGCTTCCTCATCTGTGTACTTAGAAAGGTAGGGCTAAAGGGCCCTACCTCTCAAGGTCATAGTGCGGATCAAAGGAGACAGGTGCAGAGCACAAGGTGCTAAACAAATAGAAGTCCAATAAATGGTGTTGCCTTACTTCTCATTTGCATTTGCAGGGCACATGCGCAATGGAAGGGACACATATGCAGTGGTTAGTGGAGGTTTCCGCTGGGAGCTGGAGTGCAGGGGTTCTTCCACTTATTTCTGTAATTTCTGTATTTGTAATAAGCTGTTCACAGTGTGTATGATATTTTTATAGTTGAAAAGGAAAGCTTAGCTGCATTCACAATAAAGAAAATTGAGGGTCTTTTATCATACCCTCCACACAGTGTGGTAGCTAAGGGGAAATGTGAATAGTAGTTACTTGGACTCACAGAGCGCATGACAAAAGGCAACAGCTGTGACAGTAGTTTTCAAGGGTTCTCTAGCTCGTGGGCTGAGCTGATCCCATTCCTTCCTTCACCATCCATGCAGCCACCTTAACACAGATGCACACAATCTATTTTAATCCAGTTGAGTGATCCCCACTCTCCCGCTCCATGAGATTGTACCTTCAACTACAAGGAGTGTATTTGACCAAAGGCCTGAGCATCTGCTCTCTGAAACTCAATGCCAAGTTTGCTCCAAAGCCACGACTCCCATAGGCTGCTCCTGACCAATGGTTGAGTGCAGCAAGGATGCTGTGCTAAGGAAGACCTGTTCTTGGGAGATTCAACTTTAGCTTGACAGTTCCCCTGTGGCCTTGGCCAGTGGTCTAGGACGCTTTTACCAACCTTCTGTCCTTAACTCAGGGTCAGATTTGCATTGAGGCCTGATGGCTGTACCAACTTTTCCAGCTCTCTCTATCCCCTGCCCCATCTCCCTGCCCTCACAAGCATTTCCTTTAATAAAATATTCACTTATGAGACTGGGCACGGTGGCTTATACCTGTAATTCCAGCACTTTGGAAGGCCAAGGCTGGAGGATCACTTGAGGCCAGGAGTTTGAGACCAGCCTGGGCAACAGAGCAAGACTCTGTTACTACAAAGCCATTGAAAAAAAGAAATTAGCCACTACAGGTGGTGTGCACCTGTAGTCCTAGCTACTTGGGGGACTGAGGCAGGAGGGTCGCTTGGGCCCAGGAGTTCCACACTGCAGTGAGCTATGGTTGCGCCACCACACTCCAGCCAGGGAGATAGAGTAAGACCCTGTCACAAATAAAATAAAATGATAAAAAATAAAATCCGTGCTCATTTAATCTTATCTCAGCATCTACTTCTCAGTAGGCCCAGGCTAACACACTTCAGTTTGTTGTTTGTTCTTTATTTATTTGCTATTGTTTTCCTATCTGCAATCTCTAGGAAGCCAAGTGGGAAGATCCTTGCTGGTTTCTCCCTCTGAGGAAAGAGGAAAATGCCATGATTCCCTGTATGGCCTCTCTTGGAACCATATTTTGAGGTACCCTACTTCCTTCTTGAGTGTCAGCAGAGCAACTGTAGGACTGGCATGAGATCTGGCCATTTCTAGGAGAGCGAATACCTTTTGCCTCTTTGATGAGAAAACTAGACGAGACATTATTTAGCAATTCTTGAGCTCAGATTTTGGCATTATGACAGCGTGAATTCAAATTCTGCCCCAGCCACTTGCAAGCTGGGACCTAAGGTCATGAGCTTCTGGTTGTTCATCTATAACAAGTGGATCCCAGTACCTACCTCATAGGGCTGCTGTGAGGAGTAAAATAAAATGCATCCATCAGCCAGCTTGCAGTGTCTGCACTTAGCAGGTGCCCAGGTGCAATATCTTGATAGTTTGTGATGTTTATTCTCTTCCTCATTAGCATGCGTATGTGTCTGTATCTTGTCAATATAAACCAATATCTTAAAATGTATGAATCAGGCTTTTAAAAATATTTAAGTACACATTTTAAATTACAAAACCTAATGAATTGAATATATAAGGATTCTTGAGGGCAGAAATGCTTTTCACTCTTACTGTAATTTTTCCATATTCATATGAATGTATACTGATGTGTGTTTGTGAGTACAGCACCAGCACTACGCTAGGATTGATGAGAAACACGAAAGTTGATCTGTTAGAGATCATGCCTCTGGGAAGATGTCAGTTCAGAAAGGAAATGCACAGTAACTATGATCCGGGATAGATGTATAGGAAAGATTAGGTGTCAGAATACATATTTATCTCACTGATTTTAAAAAGCACATTTTGTCTTTCAGCCAATGGCATCTTACATTTGACCAAATGCAAGTTTGTGCAATATGTTTCGGTAGTTTAGAGGAAAGAAAGATTCTTTTAGCTTACCTTGAGCCTGGAGAGGAGAAGGCTCAGGAAAGGCTTGAACTTTTAGGATGGACAGAATTTGGGTAGAAGGCAATGGGGACAAGCACTTTGAGGGGAAGAATAGAATAAACAAAACATACAGGCAGTGAATGGGAGTAGCAGGGAGAGAGGTGAGAAAGGCAAGGTGGGATAGGGAAGCTCAGGGGTTTGTGGATTTTATTATGCAAATCAGAGAGGGTCAACAGAACTCTTGCATGAGAGGGTGGGGAAGTAGCAGCGAATAATTAGGGCTGTGTTTCAGGATTTGATTTGACAGGGGCACAGAGGTCAATGGGAGGTAGAGCGTGAGGTGACTTGGAAGGCTATTATGACAGCCTGGTGGAGAAGTGATGGAGAGAAAGGGAAGCCCAATTCTTGGCCCCATACAATGCAGCAGTCATTATCTCATGTGTCCTTTGAAATGACCTTGGAAATTGTTGGGAAAATTAAATGAATTGACTCTGTCTTCCCCAGCTTCAGTTATCTGCTTCAGTCTCACCGCAAGCTTGAACAGACCTTGCCCCAACTCTAATCCCCATGGCTGTGCCTTGTGGGAGGTGTGGTGAGAGGCTGTCCATTTTGGTTGCTTTGTTTTCATGCCCTCCACATGTTTGGCAGTGGTGTGGCTTCACTTGCATCCTGGAGGTGACCTTAGTTCTTTAGTGTTTGGATGGAGGAGACATAGGGCCCCGGTTTTTACTTGTAGCAGCTCCTAAGTGTGTTCCCCAGTGCGGGGGAAAAACTGGAAACACAGAAGCCATAGCTTTTGGTGTGTGACTGTGGCATTTAGGGAAGTTTTCAAATTGAGGTCATCAGAAAGAAATCTTTGCATCCAGACCCAAAGCCAAGGCCACCTGGACTTAGGCTTTCTGATGATTCCAGTAATTTGGGAAGCAGGTGCCAGTAAGGGCACAAAGGAGTACTCAGATCAGGACAGAAACAATTTAGGAGAACTGCTAATTTTCTAGTTCTATAAGAAGTCATTTGATATCTTCCTTCCCTCTCCACATCCCTCCATTCCTCCCCTCCTTCCTCCCTCTCTTCATTTCTTCCTTCTATTCTTCCCTCCTGCCACTGATGTTTGTTGAGGGCTTACTACGTGCCAGGTACTCTGCAAAGAGTGCAATGCTGCACAGGTTGCTAAGTGCTACAGGTGGTACCTAAGAGGGAGGAAAGCACAACTCCTGTGGTCCAGATGCTTGAGAAGTGTTGCTGTCAAGGAGACAAAGCTGTATAAAACATTTGGGAGGCAATGACAACACAAAATACAAGAAATATCTACATAACACAGGAACAAGACATAGGAACATAGAACACAGAGTTCAAGGGTGACTGACTCCGGTTCTTTGGAGGAGATGATTCAAGTCTTCAAAGTTCTAAACAAGGACAGGTAATAGGAAGGGGTATATCCCAGACTGAGGATCTTGTGAAATGCAGCCATAATTATTCACTGCTACCTCCCCACCCTCTCATGCAAGAGTTCTGTTGACCCTCTCTGACTTGCATAATAAAATCCAGAAATCCCTGAGCTTCCCTATGCAACCTTGCCTTTCTCACTCTCTCCTCGCCACTGCCATTCACTACGTGTGTGTTTTGTTTATTCTATTTTTTCCCTTAAAGTGTTTGTCCCCGTTGTCTTCTACCCAAATTCTGTTCATGCCACAACGCCACAACGTCAAGCCTTTCCTGAGCCTTATCCTCTCCACTCTTGTGCCCAAGCTAAAAGAATCATTAATTCCTTTAAACTACCAAAGAATATTGAACGAACTTGCATTTGGTCAAATCTAAGATGCCATTGGCTGAAAGACAAAATATGCTTTTTAAAATCAATGCAAAAAATAGGTATTCTGACACCTGAATCTTTCCTATACATGTATCCCGGATCGTAGTTACTGTGCATGGGTTGTTCTCCCTTTCTGAAATGCCATCTTCTTTTTGTTTGTTTATTTTTGGTTTTTTGGAGGCGGAGTTTCGCTCTTGTTGCCAAGGCTGTAGTGGAGTGGTGGGATCTCGGCTCAGTGAAGCCTCCTTCTCCTGGGTTCAAGTGATTCTCCTGCCTCAGCCTCCTGAATAGCTGGGATTACACGTGCCCACCACCACGTCCATCCTGAGTAGCTGGGATTACAGGCACCCGCCACCACGTCCAGCTAAGTTTTGTATTTTTATTAGAGATAGGGTTTCGCCATGTTGGCCAGGCTGCTCTTGAACTCCTGACCTCAGGTGACCCGCCCACCTTGGCCTCCCATGAATGCCACCTTCTTAAAGGTATGGTCCCTAACAGATCAACTCAACTGGGGCGGTTTTCCTTCTTCCCCCACCCAACCCTCCTCAATCCGAGGACGTCTGGAAATATCTGGAGACAATATTGGGTTGTTGAAACTAGGGAGGGGTGTTATTAGCATTTAGTGGGTAGAGGCCAAGGATGCTGCTAAACACCAAGTCCCCCTGCAACAAAATGCCACAAAATGCAGTTGTGCCAAGGCTATGAAACCCACATGAATCATCTCACAATGCAATGGGGAATGGGACTGATTATCCAGAGAGATGGCTGGAGATGGATCCATTGAGGAGAGGTGTCCTTGAAAAGGGTTATAAAGTTTCACAGAGTGATCTATAGGATCCCATGCTGTTGGTTCCTGAACAATCCAGAAACAAGACAACTGGTGCTTCCAAGTGTTTGGATGACAGTATAAGTGAGGAGACAATGGCACCAACTGCAGCCTGAACTGCAGTAGCATTTTCTGGGCAGATGGCTCTGAAGAGATGCACTGGGAAGGAAAAATGAACAGGACATGCAGACTCACTCCTGCTCCATAAGGAAGGAAGAACAGTCATCGAAAGTTCAATTTTGGTACTTTCATGTGACCGTGTCTTCAGAGACCTAGCTTTGAACTTGGGGCCATAGGGACTTTGCCTTTTGTTTTAAAAATGACACTCTTTCATTCCATCTTGAAGGGCAAGTTGCTCTATCAATTAGTTTCTAACATTTTTCTTCAACCCAAGATCATTTATCTTAGGTTTTCTGGACTTGAGATAATTTGCACTGCAGACTTTGAGATAATTTGCACTGCGAGCCCTGTTTTGTGTGTTTGTTTTAATAAGCTGAAGTAAAAACAGAAACAAAACAAAAAGTCCTCCTCGGAAGAAAACCTGTTGTTTTCGTGAGAAGCTTTTGCTCCTGTCTCTGATGCTCCTTCCACGGAATGCTCTTCTATCAGGGCTTCTGAGGACACTGCCTCCTCCCTGAAAAGGCCGCCTTTCCTTTCAGGTCCCTGGAGTGTTGCTGGGTGGGTGATGTTCACTTCTGGTTCCCATTCATTGTCCTAAAAGGAGCTTGTGGGGTCTGGTGTGGAGTGTGTGTGCACGCGTGCATGTGTGAGCTTTGCCTCTGGGAACAGGCAAAAGAGCAAGAGAGGAACAGATGGGCCCCCTGAGCTTCTCTTTGGCCTGAAAAATGAAAGGCGGAGAAAATTGTAATAAAAAACGGAAACAGCTGTGGCAGGACAACAGCAGCTTGTGGGGTGGGCCTAAGCCTGAGGGGGGGTTGCAGTCTGTCAAGATTCTGCTCCTCGGCTGGTTGGGTATCACCAAAAAGAGTGTCCGGAGGTCATCAGATGTGCCCTGTGGCCTTCCTCCCTCTTCACTCTCCAAGCCAGACTGTAAAAACAGAGATTGAATGATTTTTTTAATATATCAGAGAACATGGACAAAGAGGTACCATAACTGCCACTGAACTTATCCATGCAACATGACTGTTCTTTCTTCGATCTCATGTAAATTCCCCCAACTTTGTTGAAACCTGTTTTTTGTTGGGTTCTTGGCACATAAAGTCAGCAGCAGGTTAAGATGGCATTTGCCAACGACCGACCAGGATGATTCACTGAATAAGCAGAAAAGACATTTAGTCATAATCATTGGCTCCCATTCAAGAACAACTGGACTCTTTCTCCAGAGGGACTTTTAGACCGGGTAGCTCTGAGAAATGAAGACTGAAAATGTGACAACTTGAAGGAAGACTGCGGCTATCATATCAGAAGAGACAAAGAGTTTCTGAGAAAGTGAGGAGTTTGCTACTCCTTCTCTACTTCCCACCATCAATAATGAATAGTAATGATAATTTCAGTTGAATCACTAATGCAGTAATAAAGTGTAACTTTGCTATGTAGAGCAATCCAATTGCTAATCAAATGACAGGTGGCTGTACAAATCAGGATATTACTTTTTGTCAGGTAACCTATTTATTAAGCAACCTTTTATTTTTTATTTGGTATTTAAAAGCAACACACATTTAGATGATGAATTTTAGAAGCTAGGGAACTCCTGACCATAAGCTCTTTATTTGCTTAACTCCCTTGACTATGTTTAATGAAGAAACATAAATATCCATAATTTATTAACATCACTTGTTTAACATTGGTCTCTTTCTACTAGGTGTGGGGTCCCTCTGTCCTGTTCACCTCTGTGCCATTAGCTTCTAGCATGAGCCTGACAGGTAGTAGATGAGCAAGAAACATTGGTTGTCTTGACGATTATGACTTCCTGGGCAATGTGGCTGGATAGACCTGAGCATGTCAGTTCTTTCCACACTGTATGCCCATGAGGACGGTTTTGATGAACAGCTGTGGGCGCTGGTCTCTAGCCGGAAGCTGGATTTTATTTGGTCCCATGTCCATTGATTGACTACTATGCATGGCTGATTTCTGTTATGCTGTTGGCTCAGGTTGTGTTCCTGCCGTCTTAATTTTGTTGTCTAGCATGAGATGCAAGCTTGGTTCTCATAGTTGCCGACTTGCACTGTGGTTGAATCAAAATGATCAGATAACACAGGTGAACATTGGAGGGAAAGGAGTCTTGGTGGGAATAGGGGCTCAAGGGGCAGGGGCATTGGGGAGACTTAAATATGCCATGTCATTTTTTTCCCCTTAAATCCCAGAAAACAGCTGCAGGTGGAGAATGGGATGGATTTCAAGAATTCTTCATGGAGGCAGGGGTTCACACAGGGGCCAGCTGGGTGATGAAATCCACTGAGAGGTCAGATGTGTGCTCATGTTCAGTGAAGATTTCAGAAATTTCAGGGACTTTCAAAATTGGCTCTGGAGGGAGGCAGATCTGTTGACTGGGAAGGACTCACACATGATGATTCTGAGACACGGGCCTCAACTAAAAGGGAAAATGAGGACCCAGACTCCTTCTAGTTCTGCTTTGGGAAACCCTTGAAGAGAAGTGTCTCTTCTAAATTTACAGAGATGTGGGACATTCAGAATAGGAGCAAATCTTACGGTTTCCAGGGGCTTTAAGCTATAAAGTGCAGAAGTCCCACAAACATTGTCTTTCCAAAGGTCCTTTATTTGCATAGATGTGGGTCAGCTCCTCATAGTTCCAGGAATTAGAGCAATTTGCATAAGTGCCACCTAGAGGGCCAGATGTTTATTTGGGCTTTAACTTTCCCCCCTTATCCCTTGACTTCTTCCACCTCCCAAGCTGCCTGTAAGTGAGCCTGAAAGTCTCACATTAGACACTCCTGAATTCCCAGCCCTATTTGTCACCAGCTGGACCTAGAGGACCAGCATAATCAGCTTCTTCACAGAGCTTGGCACGTCCCCACATGGGTCTAGCTAGATTCATACAGTGCCGAGGCAGCTGCAAAAATGAAAAGTCAAAAGAAAAACGGATATCTGAACTCTTCCTATCCAAATAAAGGAAATAAACATCTGGGTTCCAAAAAGAGTGTGAAGGTCATCAGATCTGATGTCCCTCGAATTCCATAAGGCCAAACAGTGTGCAAGGGAACTGGATAGGGCATTGAGGAAGAAGGGGTGTTGGAAATGTAAAGTGAAAGCATGAGATGCCATTTTACACCCACAAAAGTGGGTGTCGCAAATACAAAATCTGACAACAGATGAGAGTGTTGATGTAGAGGAACTGCAACTCTCCTTCCCTGCTTGTGGGAGTATAAAATGATTTAATCACTTTGGAAAATGCTTTGGCAATTTTTTGGTAAGATTGAACGTTTATCTATTCTATGACTCAGCAATCACATTTCTAGGTATTTACCCAGGAGAGATTTATATCAGCTTTATTCACAATAGCCCCAAACTAGAGAGTGCAAATGTCCGCCAGCAGGAAAATAGATAAACAGAATCTTGCAGATTCATGCAATGGAGTACTAGTTAGGCAGAGAAAAGAATAAACTACTGATACATGCAATGACATTGAGGAATCTCAAAAATTATTTTACGCAAAACAAACCAGATATGAATGGGTACCTATTGTATAATTTCTTTCATATCAAGTTCAAGAACAGATTCTGATCAAGGGTGTTAGAGATCAGACCAGTGGTTGTCTATGGAAGTGAAGACGGACTGAAACAGGGAATGAGCAAATGTTCTTGGGTGATTAGTTTGTTCTCTAATTTGACTGGTGTGGTAGTTGCTCAAATGTACACACATATCAAAAATCATCAAGTTGCACACTTAAGACCTATGCGTTTCACTGCATGTAAAGGATTTAAAAAAAAAAAAAAACCAAGCAAACATACAAAAAAACCCCGTAATAAAGCAAGACAGGAGTCCAAGAGGGGGAAGGAAATCTGTAAAGGATGCTTTTTTAAGGGTTGTTTCATCAATGGATACTCATCCTCCCTTCACTGGGGAGGTATGGTGTGTTACTCATTGACCCCAGGTTGAGTAAATGGGGCTTTATTTTATTTTTTTTTAAGATTAATCTTTTTATGATTTTTTTTTCTCTTTTTTATTATACTTTAAGTTCTAGGGTACATGTGCACTATGTGCAGGTCCGTTACATATGTATACATGTGCCATGTTGGTGTGCTGTACCCATTAAATCGTCATTTACATTAGGTATATCTCCTAATGCTATCCCTCCCCCGTCTCCCCACCCCACAACAGGCCCCCGTGTGTGATGTTCCCCACCCTGTGTCCAAGTGTTCTCATTGTTCAATTCCCGCCTATGAGTGAGAACATGTGGTGTTTGGTTTTCTGTTCTTGTGATAGTTTGCTCAGAGTGATGGTTTCCAGCTGCATCCATGTCCCTACAAAGGACACAAACTCATCCTTTTTTATGGCTGCATAGTATTCCATGGTGTATATGTGCCACATTTTCTTAATCCAGTCTGTCATTGATCGACATTTGGGTTAGTTCCAAGTCTTTGCTATTGTGAATAGTGCCACAATAAACATATGTGTGCATGTGTCTTTATAGCAGCATGATTTATAATCCTTTGGGTATATACCCAATAATGGGATGGCTGGGTCAAATGGTATTTCTAGTTCTAGATCCTTGAGGAATCGCCACACTGTCTTCCACAATGGTTGAACTAACTAAAGTCCCATCAACATTGTAAATATGTTCCTATTTCTCCACATCCTCTCCAGCACCTGTTGTTTCCTGACTTTTTAATGATCGCCATTCTAACTGGTGTGAGATGGTGTCTCATTGTGGTTTTGATTTGCAGTAAATGGGGCTTTAAAAGAGGTCACTTGCGAAGCTTTGAGAAGAGTTCTTGCAGTTGAGAAGCACGGAAAACTCGTGCTTGCCTTGGGAATCTAGTTATCTAGGGTGAGCTGTGAGAAGTGTTGACTTTTCTTGGGTAAGAGAGGGACGTGTTTCCATCCACCAAATGTGGGTCCCTATCTGGAAGAGAGAGCAAACATGGCACCGTCGTGGGTCCTGTTTAGCAGAGTTACCTGCAAAGGTGAGGAACAGTTCATGAAAGCGCCCAAGGGGAAGCAGTGCAGCGCTGCTCAGGTGCCTGGCCTGCCAGGAATACCAGCCTTAACCATCTACTAGGACTGGATAATTTGGCACCATCCATATAAATACCCCTTTCTCTTACTTTTCCTCCCCTGTTATTCTCATCCTCTTTGACTCTGTTGGGCAGACAGGAAAAAGCAGCCAGCTAGTGGGGGAGGGGAAAACAGGGAACATGCAGAGAGGTGTACGATCATCCTCTTCCCCAGAGTGGGTTTTCATCCTGGAGCATTTGTGAGTTGAGGAGGGAAGATTTACTATTAAGCCAATTTAGACATTTCCTGGGAGGGACATTTCAGTTTTGTAAAATGAGACTTAAAGCATAAGAGGCCGGGTGAGGTGGCTCACTCCTGTAATCCCAGCACTTTGGGAGGCTGAGGAGGGCAGATCACCTGAGGTCAGGAGTTTGAGACCAGCCTGACTAACATGGTGAAACCCCGTCTCTACTAAAAATACAAAAATTATCCAGGTATAGTAGCAGGCACCTGTAATCCCAGCTAGTCAGGAGGCTGAGGCAGGAGAATCGCTTGAACCCAGGAGGCAGAGGTTGCAGTGAGCCGATATCATGCCATTGCACTCCAGCCTGGGTGATAGAGCGAGACTCCATCTCAAAATAATAATAATAATAATAGAAAAGAAAACAAAAGCATAGTAGTTTTTTGTTCCCCTATCATTCTGAGAATAATAGGAAAAGTCATGTCTCCCTCCCTTCCCACCCGCTTTCCTACTTCCTGTGAGCACTAAGGGCCAAGGGAAGATCCAGCTCCTGAATAAAATCCAGAGTCAATGAAGGCAAATAGAAAGTGCATTTTGATCACGATCCACATAGGTTACATGTGTTTCTAACTGACTACTAAGCATGTCCAACTACATTCCTATATTCCATGATTTGTTCAAATGACATCATCTTTCACTCTGCCACTGAAGGTAGGGCATAGAAGTTAGCCTCCATGTCACCTTCTCAGTGGTCTGCATACCAATAGTTCTCAACCCCCATCACTTCTAGCCCTTGAGTCCTCTCTTAGCCATCCATCCTCTCCATTTTTATTCCCGCTGCCTTGGCCTTGGCTCAGGCTTTATCTCTTCTATGATGGACTAAACTAGAGACTCCTAAGTGGTCTCCTTAATGATCTGGTTTCCTGGATTTTGACAGCAAAGTCAAAAGTCTGGGTTGGAGCAGGTGGAACAATGTCCACTTTTAAATTTGTATATATAGTTTTTGAAATAGACTCTTGCTATGTTGCCCAGGCTGGCCTTGAACTCCTGGGCTCAAGGGATTCTCCCACCTCAGCCTCCTGAGTAGCTGGGATTACAAGCGCAAGCCACCACACCCAGCTAATGTCCTCTTTTTTTAAAACGCGCAACAATTCTTGCCATTTCCTGGTTCACATCCTTAAGTTCACTATGATTCTGCTTATCTCTTAACTAATTTTCTGCTATTTACCTACCCATATCCGATACTAGTCACAGTGAACTAACTTATAATTGCCCCAAAGCACCAGCCTGTTGAATATTTCCATGTTCTTGCACAGTCCCTCCTCTGTGCCTTAGTGTCTTTCTTTAGCTGGACAATTTCCCTCTACTCCCGCTCCTCTGCATTTTTTATATACATCTCTAACTCAATGCTCAACAATATTGTCTGTTTAATATCTTTATCTTCACCCTTCTTTTTGTGAGCTCCTTATCTTATTAGTTTTGAAGCCCAACTGCTACCTGGCATATAGTGAACATTAATCAAATGTTCATTTAATTTAATTGATAATTTAGTTAATGAGTTATTGATTTTTTTTTTTTTTTTTGCCTTCTAACCCCTAATACTTGATTCCCATCTCAGGATCTGGGAGAATACAGCAACTTAATACACCAATGAATTAGTCAATAAATGCTGACTGAGCTCCTGTTATGTGTCAAACACTTTCCCAGGTAATGGAGATAAATTGAGAACAAGATGAAGTTCAAAGCCTTAGTTGGAGAAGACAAACACGTAAATGACAATGATTATTTCAGGAAGTGATGGTGTTACAAAAATGGAATAATGGATTAGTGAGGATTGAGGTGATGGCAGTGTGGACTACTATATCCAGGATGGGCAGGGAAGGCCCCTTGGACCAAATGGCCCCTTGGTCGGTCCGTTTCAGCTGATAACTGAAAGATGAAAAAGAAATAACAGGGAAACTGATGAAAGGGTCACGAAAGTAGGGAGTGCAAAGGCCCTAAAACAGCAAAGAGTTTGAGAGCTTGAGAATGAGAAAGAAGGCAGAGGGGTGGGGCCTTGGGAATAAGGAGAGTAGTGGCAACAGATGAAGTCATAGAATTAGGCAAGGGCTACATTCTGCAGGGCAGCAGTCAGCAAATCTTTTCTGTAAAGGGACCAGCTAGTGAATATTTTGTGCTTTGTTGGCTACTGCCTCTGTTTCAACTACTCAAGTCTGCCATGGAGCAGAAAAGCACATAGACAATCCGTGGACTAATGAGCATGACTTTGTTCCAATAAAACTTTATCTGCAACAATAGGAGGTGGGCCAGATTTGGTACATGGGCTGCGGTTTACCAACTCCTGGAGTAAGGCAGTTGAATCCTATGGTAAGGAATTTGGATTTTATTCCAAGAATAGGTAGCCATTGAGAGGTTTTGAATAGGGGGTCATATGGTCAGATTTTGCTTTGAAGAGGTTCCTGTAACATAATTTACAACATAAGAATTGTCTTTCTCCATTTATTATTCCTTTCCCATTATGAACTCTATTTCTAATTTTCTTTTGAAAACTGAGAGGATGGGGGGAGACTCTGGTAGTTACCTATGTCGTTTACTAGTCACATGACCTTAGGTCAATTGCTTAATCTCTCTGAGCCTCAGTTTCCTTCTTCATAAAACTGTAATAAGAACACCTGTCTCAAAGGGTTGTTAAATAGATTACATGAGATCATGTATATACAACATCTGTCACAGTGACTGCCAAAGTAAGGGCTCAATAATGCAAATCCCTTTGCCATTTTTTTCTTCCATTGGGCCTGTATATGTCATACTCCAGTCAAAACAGGAGGATATGTAAAACTTGGGTTGAAAAATCAATTGCACAATTACAGGATAGGTAAGAAATTACTTAACATAACATAACTGGGTGACTTGGCTGCTATAAGAGCTAATATGATTTTAATTTAAATTAATAGAAACATGATTCCTGATGACAAGAATGATGAATCTATTTGTCTTCCATGTTAGCCAAGTATTTGGAGTCCTGGAAAAAATCCGAGTGCACTCATTTGAGAATACTAGTAAGTGAAGTACATTCGAAGAAGGCTGTCAAATATAAAAGCGTTTGGGAACCCTATCATATGTAAAATGTATTGTAAGTGTTTAGATTGGGAAGAGTAAAAGAAAACTTTAAAACTGCACACATAGTTGAAAGGCTGTCACTCGGAAGAAGGATAAGACACACATTATTCTGCTGTGGAGGGGGGCCACCTTGGGCCATTGCATGGAAAGTGCAGAGGTAAGATTTTTCCACATTTAAAGATCTCCGTGGTGCATGTGAGCTCTCAATCCATGCAGGTATTCTGGAAGCGATGGAGAAGTATTCAACAGCTGAGATAATGTATAAGAGATTTTTGCAATGCAAACACAAATAAATTAAAAGACCTTTCTTTATACCTTCCTCATTTCTGATTCCTTCCTCATTTCTGCAGGCTACATTAACCAAATCTCTAGCGATCCAAAGACTCTTTGGATACTAGGGACTGGATTTTTCTCTTGGGGTCTCTGTTAAAAAGAGGATTGTGAGACCCATGAATCCATGGTTCATTAAGAGGTAGAGAGACTAATAGAGGGTTATTGGGGGGTAGGGCAGAGGGGCAGGAGAGAGTGACTAAGGTAAAAATAGAGTAGGTTCCCTTTATGTAAATGGAGTCAATTTTATATCACTGAAAAAGAGATGAAGATCAGGAGAGGAAAAATGAACTCAGCATGTTCTCACCAAAACCATTTCCAAATCCATCAACTCCTCCTTCCCTGTGCCTGTTCTCCCAGTTGGCCCTAATGAGTTGCATTTTTCCCCCATGGCATGCAAACAAGGAAAGACCAGGAAGTACTATTTATTTTTGCCTGCCTCTTCTTCATGAAAATGTAAGCCCCATGGGGCAGTCTTTCTTGTTCATAGCTGCATCCTAATAAAATGTTTACAGAAAGAATGAGGAGTGGGAATCATTCGAGAGTGGAATATGACAGCAGGAAATAATGGTGATCGGATGAAGCTCAATATAAAATCCTGAATACTCAAGGGACGTGTCTAACCATAGCTTCAGGGAACTATTGCCCCAAATTTAGCCTGGTTGTTTTCTGAGATTACCTGGCCCATGTTGTATCTGGTCAAAAAAGAACGATTCTCCAGAAATTCAGAGTAAAATAGTTCTAGTCTGTGCTTGATGGAAGAGGAATAGCTCAATCAGGGCCCAGCAGAGTTTTCAGCTGTCGGAGTCAAGGGGAGACTCTGAGACAATGCAGGGGAGAGGTGGCAAAGAAAGGAAAAAAA
Source organism: Theropithecus gelada (assembly GCF_003255815.1). Lineage (NCBI taxonomy): Eukaryota > Metazoa > Chordata > Mammalia > Primates > Cercopithecidae > Theropithecus > Theropithecus gelada. The sequence continues at coordinate 45,543,403 of NC_037684.1, read as the reverse complement.
GGTATGAGCAGGAAGAGGGAAGGGAAAGAATAGGAGGGCAGGTCATTGCGTTTCTTGTGTGCAAGAAACCTGTCTTATGCCCACAAGTGAAGGTCATTCGAGAAGCGAAAATTCATTTGACTCTCAGAGGGATGAGAAACTGTGTAAAGACAAGTGGTAGAGTGTTATTGCAGAGATTCCAGTGTCTTCTTTGGCAATACCATCATGTTCATGGATGCAATGGAAGGGCACCTACTATGTTTCAGGTACTGTTGAGAACAGAAAGAAAAGTATCTTGCTATCTTCTATGGCAGCCTCTAATGCTGCAGTTTACTGGCCAGTAGGTGTGGTCAGAGGCAGATCCAGCTTTTGTGGGGCATGAAGCTTATTCTTTTTTTTTTTTTTTAAAGGAAAAGCTCTTTAAGAAAAAGAATTTAAATTTTAAAAAGTCAAGAATAAGTCTAGAGCCTTAAAAGGAGCCTGTGCTTTTGAGAAGCACTGAAGCTTGGGCTTCGTTTGCTTCATAGTAAATCCATCTCTGGCTGTAGTGATAGTTCATCAATTGCTTTAATATAAAAAATGCCACCATGCTGCCTCAAAAACATTCATTTTGGAAATCAGGGAAGGAAAGGGATGGGATGGAGTTGAAGTGGGAAAGTCAAACAGCTCAAACGAATCCACATGGTTCTATTTTAATAATAGAGCAAAAGACTGATTCTTAAATGAGTTTATTTTTATTCCCTTTTGCTAAAAATTCCAGTTTTGTTAAAATGGTTAGCAAAGAAAAGGTTTTATTTTAAGTACAAACAAACAAATAAATAACCCTGGATCTACATACAAACTCTTTCCTTTCCGGTGTAGAGGACTCTCCTTGGTTTCCAATCAATATGTTGCTGTTGCCAGGGTGATAAGCTCCGTGCTTCTGGATTTAGACTAAAAATTCCTCCAAAATATTTTATAATCTGTTGATGTTGGGCTTTGACTAGATCTGATAGATATGGGGGTGAGTGGGATTCTGAGGAATTCTCTCTCAGCACTCCTGTGTCTCTTGTGTTTTACTGTGTATCAGAGCCACTCGGGTAGCTTATGAAACACTTTTTCCTGGGTATTACTCCCAGGAATTCTAATGCAGGGAGACTGCTGTACAGACCAGGAGACTCCAATGCAGTCAATTCCCAGACTGCTCTGGCTAAAATCTCCCCTACTAACAACCTGCTCTATGTAGGAGGAATTATAAACATACTCAGCAAAAGGGGAAACTGAGGCACAGGAAAGCAAAACAACTTGCCTCAGGTCCCTTCACAAGTTTATGTTCAAACAGGACATTTCAGCTTCAAGAAGTCCTGGCAAAGGCCACATACTGGGAAAAAAGAGCATGTTTCTGGAAGAAAGAACAGTCCAACAAACATACAGATTTGCTAGGGAAGGCGGTAGTCACAGTGGAATGGTGTGTGTTGATTTTAATAGACAAAGGGATTAGAATGAATAAGGTAGACAAGAATTAGTGAACACCACAGAGACTTTTTAAAAGGACTTTGTGAGTGTTGGCAAGAGAAAAAAAAATAGAGATTTTGTAAGAGCGGAGGGCCTCAGTGCATGGAAGGCTATGTCACAAACAAGGAACAGAATTTGATGTCTGAAGGGGTAGGGAAGGATTTGCACAGTCCCCCGCAGATCACAGGCCCTCAATCAATGTTTGTCGAAGGAATTTGCAAAGGAGGCCGAGTACTAATGTAGACTCGATTTGATAACTACCATTTTCCTGGTTGCCATGTTCCTGGTGTGGGATGTCAGCCAGGAATCCAATAAGCAGAAACAGACAATGTGAGGTAATGCCAGAGAGGTTGGACTCTGGTTAAGACTGTCAGAGACACAGGCCTAGTAGTAAAGCTAGCCTGAGAGGGTGAAGGTGACTGACTCTTTAGAGACACTTCTCCAATCAGCTGGGGTGTGGGAGTGGGGGTGGGGAGGTGTGCCCCATGTGAGGGAAAGAGTGATTTCATCTATTTAATGAAAAATGACCTGAACGTTTCTCTGAACCTGGAAACTCCCCATCTAACCGGGGCCAAGGAAAACAGGATTAGGTCTTGTTTCTTCTACAATGGCTTTGCGTCTGCTTAGAATGAGTTAAACTGGAGGGAGCAGAAAAATCATCCCCTTTCATTGTTTCTGCAGAGAAATCTGAAAGGCTCTGAATCATTTAATGGGTTAATACGACAGGCTTCCCTCCGGTTCCCCTGTAGACATTGTTTTTCTTTGGCTTCCTTTGCTTTTTAAATGGACACTCCATTTCTTGGGTATGTGTTCATAGGACAGAAAGTTTGCCATATTAAAACCAGAGAAACAAGTCACCCCTCTGGCATTCTGTCTACTGACGAGCTCCTGATTTCAGTCTAATATTCCCTCTGACCTCCACAAGGGACAGCTTTTGCCCTGAAGCATGAGGTCACGAAAACCACAACAAACATTTTTGCCAGAGTGGGCAACTACTGACATGTAATTTTCTGTGTGATCGAAATATTCAAGCGGCACTTTTTCAAGATTTCTCTGCCTAGATGTTGGGAGATACAGTCTTTTCCTCAGCGTGTTTTCTAGGATTGCCAAAGGTGCTCATAAAAAACATCACAGTCGTCAGCACTTCACGATGTCTTTTGTGCTCAAATTTGCCAAGTCGTCCAACAGGAGAACTGGGTGAATAAATCCACAGGGCCATTTTCTTTTTAATGCAATGTATATTTATTGTAAACAATAATATACAAAAAAAAAAGAGAGAAAGAAAAAGGGAAAGGTAAGTTTCACGGAGAGAACAAAAGGTTTGGGGGTGGGAGGGAAACAAGTGAAACAAACAAAACATGTACACAAACCAAAGCTTACCTAAAGACAAAATATGATTTAAATGCCAGGTTTCTTAAGTTACAGAAATATCTTTTTAAAAAGATCTGCTTTTATACAGAAATTGAAGGATGCCATATTATGAGTGCTTTAAGATTTTATTCTACTGACTTCTAAAACTGTTAATATATCTTTTTTTAAATAAAAAAAAAAAGTTTGCTGTCTTTTTTAAAAAGCAATCCTCAAAACTCTCCAGCCACAGCAGTAATTAAGATTAAGGTCTGTCAGTGGGCTGATCCCCTCCAGGTAGCCTCCCTCACTCCAAGAGAAGATGCAGAGGAATTATTGATGACACATGCTTGCATTGTTTTTGTGTCAACACACACACACACACACACACACACACACACACACACGATGTAGGGCGGCCCAAAGGTCTGTGGCAGAAAACGCTGCAAATGACTCAGTGATACACTACATTTGCAATCTCTCATTTGTACAAAAAGAGAAACAAGTTTCCAGTTTGTTTTCAACAAAAAGAAAAAAGGGATGGACAAAAAGGCATTTATACAAATCCAGGATGAGGAATCCAAAGAAACTTGCTTTTAATAATAAAAAAAGATTAAAGAGATAAATTAAAAAAAAAAAACTGGTTACAGTTAAGAACATAATTTAACAACAGATGACCATACCCTTTGAGGAAGGCTCCAACAACCTATTTTAAAGAAGGTAAAATTGAAAAAAAAAAAAAAATTTGTTTTAATTAAAACCTCTCCTTACAAAATAAATAATTTTAGCACATGGAATGTCTTGAAGGTTAACTGCTGGTGTTCAGAGAGGCACAGGTGACAGAGCGAGCAGGCATCTGCCTTCCACATGGGGCCCAGGCAGGCAATGGGGGGCAGTGTGCTCGGGCACTTATTGGCTGCTGAAACATTCCCAGAACAGATTTTGTCTCCTTTGCTTGCCTTTACGTCTCTTAAGACTGCAGTGAACAAGCAAAGGCAGGAGGAAATGCACTAAAAGAGAGCGCAAATGTTTCCCAGCAGCATGGTTTTAAGGCTCAAGGTGTTTTTTCTCGTTTAAAAATATATATATATGATAAAGCTTACCAAATGCTTCTCTAAACTATTGTTTACTCTCATAATTGCAAAATAAGGCCTTTTTTTTTTTTTAAGGCAGCTCCTCCTCGAATCGCAAAGCCTGAGGAATTAAGCAAAGTTAACCCCCAAAACTGATCACATAACACAATTCTTTTTAAAATGTTAATACAACAGGAATTTTTTTTTTTTTTTTGTAAGAGAAAGCAAATCTGTACAAAAATACTCTGGTTGCAAGAAAAGCTAGGGCACACTGTTCAACTAAGAGTAGTTTAGCTGTTGGAAAAATAAGAGCATTTAATTTTATCTAAAAATATGTATAAATCCCCTCAAAATGGTAATGAATCATACACAGTACATACTAAAAATATTTAAAATAGAGAATATTCCTCACAGAGGACTTTTTTCTTTAATTACTGCTAAAAAAATAATTACAAAGTCCAAACAGGCAGAGAGATTTAGCACACTGATCACACGATTCTCCATCATCCTCCACGCTTGCTCTGAAGAGGGTTTAAAAAGTCCAGTTTCTCGTTGATTTCGCTGCTCCATTTAGCCAAGGTTGGCCTGGCCACTGATTGGCCACAAGTGGGTAATGCGCTTGGATAGGTCATGTCTCTGTCTTGGAAATTTGGGTACGAGTTGCCTTTAGCTTAAATGTCTTTAAGGAAGAAGAAGAAGAAAACAAAAAACAAAATAAAAAAACAAAACCCACAAATGTCCAAAGGGAATTCTGGTTGGTCCTCTCTTTCTTCGGTTATTTTTAGGATCATCTCGGCCATCTTCGCCCTTCATAGGAGGCCTCCTCAAGGTCGGGTGAGCTGTGTGTAGACGGGTTGTTCCCAGTGCTGGGGGCTGTGGGTCTGCGGGATGGAAGGAACCCCAGAGGTGTCGGCGATGGGGGTGTACATGGGGCGCTGGGCGGGGTTCATGTAGGTGAAGGTGGAGTAGAGGCCGGTGCCCTGGCCCGCCGCGTGGCTGTAGTAGGAGCTGGAGTTCTGGTGGTCGGTGTAGTCGTACTGCGAGCGGGTGATGGGCGGGTAGGAAGGGCTGTAGTGCGGAAGGTTGAAGGGGCTGTAGGCGATCTGCTGGGGCGAGTGCTGCTGCTGCTCGCTGTAGTGGCTGGGGCTCAGCTGCTCCGTCTTGATGTGCGTTCGCTGGGACTGGCCCGGCTCGCTGCTCAGTGTGGTCAGCGTGTGCGCCTGTGGCTGCTGCGGGGGCGCGGCCGGCTGCTGCGGGGGCGCCGCCTGCTGCTGGGGGGGCGCCTGCGGGGCCGGCGGGGCCTGCGGAGGCTGCTGCGGGGGTGGCGGCGGCGCCTGCTGCTTGGACATCCACACGTGGCCCGCGCCCGCCGGGGTGGCCGCGGTGCTGCTGATGCCGTAGCTGCCCGTGTAGGTGACCTGGCCATGCGTGGCCGGCACCCCCGGGTGGCCGTTGGGCGGCAGGTACTGGTCAAACTCGTTGACGTCGAAGGTCTCGATGTTGGAGATGACGTCGCTGCTCAGCTCGCCGATGTCCACGTCGCGGAAGTCGATGGGGGGCTGTCTGCCCCCCTCTGGCAGGGGGCGCCCCTCTCGCTTCAGGTCAGCCTTGCCCGGCTGCACGTCGGTTTTGGGGGTGGTGGGTGGGGTCGGTGGGCCCTGGGATTGCCCTGCGGACAATAAAAGAACAAGCACGGGAAAATCAACAAGTGCTGTGCAGACGCCCTAGTCTTAGGCACCCTCCGGGGACCCTCCCTCGCTGCTAAAGTGTAGTAAGGGCCCGCACCCGCGCGGCAGGCGCGCTGCACCGGAGATAACTCGCCCAATGATTAACCCGCCGGTACACACTGGACAGCCCCCTTTTATCAGGGGAGGGTCTGGGGCCCGGAGGGTCCGGAAGAACAAATTGCTACTTGTAGAAGAGCCCTGTGTATGCTTTTGGGGTGGGGGAGCAAAGGAAGAAGGGGGAGGTCTCGTAAGGCTTGTAAGGGCATTTTACCTCCCAATAAAAAGAGTTAATCTCTTCGGATGCTGGGATTGAGTTGGGGTGTGTGTGTGTGTATGTGTGTGTGTTTGGGTGCCTCTTAGGCTCTGGGTAGAGAGGGGGAGTGGGACAGGGGCAAAGGGTAGTGTGTACCTCCCGGGAAGCATAAAGTCTCCACAAAGAATCTCCCAGGTGGAGGGCAGGGGGCGTGCCAGGCGGGCCGGGGGTGGCTTGTCCTGCGGGGCTGAGGGGCGACTCACCCGAGTGCTCGCCGGGGGAGTGCACTTCGCTCATGCCGGAGGAGGAGTGCGGCGAGTCAGCCTGCAGCGCCTTGAAGATGGCGTTGGGGGAGATGTGCGTCTGCTCCGTGGCCTCCTCTGCCTCCGCCTGCCCGTTCTTCACCGACTTCCTCCGCCGCGGCTGGTACTTGTAATCCGGGTGGTCCTTCTTGTGCTGCACACGCAGCCGCTCCGCCTCCTCCACGAAGGGCCGCTTCTCGCTCTCGTTCAGAAGTCTGCTCGGGGCGGGGCGGGGCGGGGGGCACAGAGAAAAAGAGGGAGAGGGGTCAGTGAAACCCGCCAAACTGTCAGGTCGGCGGGGAGGAGGCGGCGACCCAGACCACTTGGCTACCTTTGCATACAACTCCATCTTCCCTCCCGCCTGCAACCACAGCTCATAACTTTTCTTAAAAATAAACAAATAAATAAGTTCTTGCAGTCCGACCTGAGCGGTCACTCCCCGCCCCCTCCATCCCCTCCCCTTTTATTTCTATTTTGGAAACGCTGAAGATGGAAACGACTCCTGCTGCTGCCCCCTAAATGCCTTTGCTGCTGGAGTTATAGCCTCCAATCCCAACACCCTTAAAAACGTTTCCCCAATTACTCTCCAATTCTCACCCCCCCCCATACACTCCCACCTATTTCCAGCAGCCTCCCTCCTGCCGCCTCCCAATTCCTGCCAAGGGTCTCTTCCAACCTCGGTTTCTCCCCTGCCCCATCTCCGTGGGTGTGTGTGTGTGTGGGGAGGGGGGGCTGCACGAGACAGTGCAGTTTTAAGGGGCGGGGTGGGGGAAGCCAAGCTTCACTTCCCCGCCCCGATTGAGCTTCCAGGCGACGGGAGAGCAGGATGGCAGCCCCCTCCTTCCATCTCCCACCAGTCTTCGTCCATCCTCCAGCTACCTCCCCCACCCCTTCCACTTACCACCCCCTCCTCCGCGTCCCCGCGAGCAGCCCAAGAACTTTGACAAACTCTGAGCCACAGTTACACCCCGTTCCCACTCCCACACCCCCATCCCGCCGGCTCCCGGAACCGCAACTCCCGGGCGATGGGAGGCGGGGCGGGGCAAGTCAGCCCTGGCCAGCGCCCCCCGCCGCCGCGATGCCCACCCTGCCGCGCCGCCCCCGCCGGGCCCTACCTCCAGAGCTTGCCCAGCGTCTTGCTGAGCTCGGCGTTGTGCAAGTGCGGGTACTGGTCCGCGAGCTTCCTGCGCGCCGCCTGCGCCCACACCATGAAGGCGTTCATGGGCCGCTTGACGTGCGGCTTGTTCTTGCTGGAGCCGTTGACGCGCACCGGCATGGGCACCAGCGTCCAGTCGTAGCCCTTGAGCACCTGGCTGACCGCCTCGCGGATGCACACGGGGAACTTGTCCTCCTCGCTCTCCTTCTTCAGGTCGGGCTCGCCCTTGGGGAACGTGTTCTCCTGGGGCCGTGTGTTCTCGGTGTCCGAGCCGGAGCCCGACGGGCAGGGCGAGCCCGCGGAGTCCTCGGACATGGTGGGGCTGGGGGCGCCGGACAGGCCCTTCTCCTGCTCGTCGGTCATCTTCATGAAGGGGTCCAGGAGATTCATACGCGGGCCCAGGGCAGGGGGCGGGTGGCCGGGAAAGGCGAGAAGCCGCGGCGGCTCGGGGACTCGAGGCGCGGGCTCCTCTCCCCTCGGCTGCCCGGATGCGGAGCGAGCGGCTCCCGGGGAGGCTGGCGCGTCGGCCGGCTACCACTTAGGGAGGCGCGGGGCCAGTCCGCAGCTGCCCGCTCCAAGTTGGGGGAGGCGAATTGGAGAGGAGGAGGAGGGGAGGAAAAGGAGCAAAAGTGGGGGCGCTTGCACCCCTTCTCTTCTCCTCCTGCAAAGAAAAGTTTCCGGGGTTGAAACTGGCGAGTCTCCGCGCCACTGAAGTTTCCAGTCAGTTTCGAGCTCTGCTCTCCGCTCTCCAACTCCCAGCCCAGGGTCTCTTTAATAAATACTCCGCCTCACCTTAGAGCCACCCGCCAATCACAGCACAGCAGTCCCAGGCAGCTGATTGGACCCGATTTTGGGGAGGGAGGAGTATTGTGGCACTGGGCTGGGTGACGAGACGGGAGGGGAGGAGAGGGGAGGGGAGCGCAGCCGAAGGGTGGACGGTCGGGAAGGGGGGGCGGGGGGTGCTGCGGGAAAGGCGGGGGACCCGGGACTTCCAAGTGTGTAAGTTTGTCGAACTCTCGGAATGCCAGAATTTTAGTGACTTCTCCGCGCGAATCTTTGTGTGTGTGTGTGTGTGCGCGCGCGCGCGCGCGCAAGTGTGTATGTCTAGACTAGGATCTACCCCCACCTCCGACATTTATTTTCACTGCTCTCTCCGCGGCACAGGGGACTTAGCTGGAGTTTGTAGTATTCGAAAAGCAGCCGCGTCTTAATGCGTAGCCGAGTTTACGCGCCTGGGGCCTGCCTGCCTGCCTGCAAAAGTGCTTAGAAATAGTCTTTTGAAGCAAATGTTTTGGTGACTCAACGCCCGCTGTTCCTCCGTAATAATTCACATAAATAGATTAACATGCTCGGGTTCGCCGGGGCTGGTGCGGCTGGTCAGGATTCTGCTGCACTTTTGCAAAGGGAGTCAATGGAAAGCAAAGCTAAGTCCCCGCGAAGGTTGGCAGCGGCGGCCGTGGCCACGCAGGATCCCCGCGCTCTCGGGGCCGCCCCGCGCCACACCGACCTTGAGCTCTGACAAGTCTTTCTCCAGTCCCGCGACCCCGCCGACGCTCCTCAGTAACAGGGCTACTGCTCTGACGTTTTGGTCTTTGCCTCCTGGCCGAGTCAGAAACGTCAGCCGAGTCGTCCTGCCTGGGGAGAGTTTGCTAACTGCTCTGGCTTTGAGAGATCGAAGTTTGCCAATGCGGCTGTCCCGGGCCGCGAGGCCCAGGCCGGTCACTTGGTTTGCAAAAGGCCAAACAAATGGGCACCACGGCAGACAAAATGCCCCACTCTGGCAGAGTCGTGCTGCTTGCCCGCTTTTGCTGGCATTTACTAAACACCTGAAGGGGTGAAGCGCCGGTGCTTCTGACTCCAGTCCGGTCGGTTCAGACCTGCATATAGTTTGGAGTTCTGGGGGAGGCATTGGTGGTGTCTCTCATGTATTTCAAGTGTGATTTGAGCACAACCTTTGTGTTCACACGAAATGCTTAGAGCCAGGTTGGGTAAGTGCAGAGCTATCTGCTCTGGGACAGAAGAAAAATCTTGGTCGCTTGCGGGTTCCGTGCTTTCAGAATCCCAAATAAACGCACAACATTGGGAAAACTCTTTAATTTTAAACTCCCCCCCCCCCCCCCCTTTTGGACTCTTGCAAAAATTCGCCTCTAATTAAATTGTTGTTATGGTGAATCGGCCCACATCATATTAAAAACTTTTTTTTTCCCCCTTTCTAATTTGCGAAATGAGGACACTATCACAAGATCCAAATCAATGTCCTTCCGGGAGAACTTTTAAAAATCTTGTTTTCTCTCGTTGTCTTCGAAAGAAGCCCGACATTTCTTACAGGAAATGGAACTCTTCATCTCTTCATAAGGTAGTAAGTTATAGCCTGGTTCAACAGCGGTTTTGTTTTGTTTGTTTTTTTTTTTAAACGAATGTAACTTATTCAAATAGGATGTTTCCGGTGCCCTATAGTTTGTTTACAAATTTAAGAAATTTGCATACAATAGCTTCGTATCCTTGGCCTGTGATTACTTTCAGAAAGTGTGAGAACAGCATCGTCCTTTCCTAGGAGAAAAAAGTCCGTGTAGTGTGGACCTATTTCTGTGTCCTGGGTAGCAGGGTATTGTGTGTACAGTATAACTGTGTGATTCTCAGAGACCTGATTCAGGAGACTCGGAGACTAGCGGGCAGACATTTTAGCCAGGTCGTCTGTACTTAGTTGTGTTATATTGTAATTACCATGTTTGCTGGCATAAAGTCAGTGAAGAAGGCTGTGACTAAGATATTTTGGAATATTTCACTAAATATGTGTCAAGATATATGCGTATATGTATAAACATATTTTAATGCAATCATGCAATAAGATACTAATATATAGACTTTTACGTCATAAACGACAGGGATTTATACATTTCCCGTTGATTTGATGCAAGCATTTTTAAATTTTACATCTTCCTGAAAACTTACGATGAACAGGCGACTTAAAAATGGGCTGCAGTTTTCATCTGTATCCAGAGGGGGCGCCAAAAGCCCAGAAACTGTCTCCAACTCTGAGAACCAGGGAAAACTTGGATGGTGGTGGCTGGGGGTGGTGTGTTCCACTCAATCTGACTGCTTTGCTGCTGAGATTTATATTTGCAGGAATTCCTACGCAATATTCCCTCCTGTGCGAATCCACCTCTGCGCAGCTCAGTGAGGGAACTTGTGTCTGTAGAGAACCGGGTTGAAAAAGAGCACTCGAGATGCCAGCCGTTTCCACTCTGCACAGAATTTGGGGACTGAGGCCAGGAGAAGGCCCCTATTCCCCAGGTGCCAAGCGTTGCCACAGTCAGGCCAAGTCTAGCGCGTGGTACCGTCAATTCGCGAGTGGATCGGTCCTGCATTTCTGCAGGGGCCTCCCGGTGTCCACTCCCCTTTCCCCATTCAGGGGCTCCATTCGCTTCGTTGTGTCTTTCTCTGGTGGCCCCGACCCCTCCTCCCTGACCTGGGAAGACGCGTGCAGTCCCCGACCAGAGGACCTCAGGCACAGGTAGAGGGAAAGGAACCCGCTCCTGATGTTCAGGTTGCAGATCTGGAAACTGAGGCTGTTGACCCAGTGTTAGCTAGAACATTTAGCCAGGGGTGAAAGGAGTCAGGGTCCTCCATCTGATGCGGTGAGGGAGGGAAAGGGCGTAGGTCAAGAGGCAGGAGACCGAGGGCGCTTCTCTGTGCTCGGGACGTGCTTTCGGATACCCGCTCTTGAGCAAGCGCTGCGAGGTCTGCCGCCGGGAGCGGAGACACGGAGGTGCGAGTGGCTCCCCAGGGAAGCCCTCGGGAAACCGAGGTCTGGGATCTCCGCCTTTTCCCCCCTTGCATGTCCCGGGCCGGCGCCGGGCTCAATTTCCCCAGCGGGGGCCGCCAATCTCTCCTCCGCGTCTACGCGGGAGCTGAGACCCGAGCCCAGAGTTGCTGGCGCGGTGCGAGTTTCGCGCAAACACGCAGTGCTCAGGATGGGGGTGATGGATGCGAGCGGATGGGGTTCCTTTCACCTGGCGAATTAAGGACCACAACCCCCCTATACAAACTTCCTTAGCGAAAGTGGGGACAGTGTTTAAATCCATTTTCAGTAGGGACGCTTCTCTATCCTTAGGGAAAGTTTGGTGGGGTAAGCAGCGGCGTCTCCCAAATGTCTCAGCCCCGGGCAATGTTCTCATTAGAGGTGAGAGAAGGGGTTACCCCTTCTCCGTTCCAGTTTCCCAGGCCGGGTCCCTTGCAGGTAGAAGACTCCAATCCCTGGGAGGACAGGTCCCCGGGTCCCGGGCTCCCAGCCCCTCCTGTAATTAGTACTTTTCGCTGAGATTGGAGAGTGTTTATCGTTCGCTCTTCACGCCGGACACGAGTTTCTTGTGGAAGGGAGCGGCCGGTAAGCCCGTCTCGGGACGGGCGCTTGGTTGGACAGCAACAGCTAAGGGGAAAAGGAAAGTAGAAGATAGCGTCGTAGGTGCGCAATAAATATCTGTTGACTGACCGAATAGATGTGACCTTTGGACGTGTTGCCCGAGTGAGTGCATGTCCCATCACAGCCGCCAGACCTCCCAGCGACAGTTGCGAACACGCGATGAATGTGCATTCCTGCGTGTGTGTTTCTTCCCACACGGGAGCCCGGCTTTGGGAAGTTGTTCAGCATGTGCCACCCAGGGCTGTGGAATCCCGACCCTGCTACAACTGCAGACCAGGAGGGGTGTTTCAGTTTTCTTCCCTTTTCTGTTTTCGAAAAAAAGAAAGATGAGGTGGACGGGAGGTGTCGGGTGAGGGAGCGCGAACCTCCAGTCTGCCTCGGTGACCTGGCCGGGTCTGGGGGCGTCGGGCGGCTGTAACACAGCAGGGTGCCCCGGGGGTACAGACCGGAGCCCAAGCCAGAGACCGGACGAACTGGCTGGTCGTGGAGCTGCGGAGCCGAGCAGGGAAAAAGGAGGGGTGGGAGTGGAAGGCCCCAGTCCCAAAGGAACTGCGCTCCCAGAGCGAGTGTGCTCTTTTTTCATTCTGGGTTTTCCGAAAATATCTGTCCTTAGCGGTGGCACCGGGGAGCCGCGCGTCATGCGGATTCCCTCAACTCATCCCTAGAACGCCCTGCGGAAAATATCCTAGGCCAGCCTTTCCCCCTAAGGCCCACTCCCACTCCTGTAAAAAGTCTTTTAGGCAGTTTTAGCTGAAGGTGGTTTTAAATAAAGATAAAATCAGCGCTCAACGCAGTGGTGCTTCCTTTGCGACATACTCGGCGGGGGGCCACTTCGGCCTCTAGCGCTTCCTCCGCACCAGCACCTGCTCCTCCCCCTCGATCGCCCTTCAGTTTAGGTCTATTCAGTCTCAGGTGCCGACCCAAGACAGCCGAGATGCTCAGGATGGTTTTGTGGGGTGGGGTTTCCCTAGGGGAGGGCAGGCTCAATGGCGATGATTTCCTCTCAGCCTGGAGGTATCCTAACCAGCGCTTCCCTGTAAGAGATCCCACTGGGTGGGCGATTATTCCGGATCTTAATCAGAGAACGTGTCCCCATCAAGCCACGGAAATAGAGGACATGCTTGTAAGGTACAATTTCGAAGGTAACGGTCAGAGTTAAGGACGAATTATCCTGTCTTCCCTGCAATCCTTTCTGTCTCAGCAGGACCCGGGAAATCCCGGGCAGAGCGCATCTCCCTGGCTCCTGCAAGCTACAGCTTCACCCAGCTTCGTGTTGGGTTCCGTTTTGGTTTAGGAGCGGCGTGAGGGAGTCTCGGGGGCTAGGTCGACTGCCACTGGCCTGAGCTCCGGACTCGGGGAGCAGCGTGTCCTGTGCCAAGGGCCCCCCGCCCCTGGGAAGGCCAAGGTCATGAGGTCAGACCCCAACTTTTGGGCTTCCGCGAGAGTAAAGCCCCCTGATGGTCCTCGGAGCTGTGACGCCACAAAAAGTGCTTGGGGTAGGCGGACCCACGGCTTTGTTAAACAGCCTAGGGGCTTTGAGGAGGAATGGGGGCCCAAAGCAACTCAGGGACCCGTTGAGCTTCCTGCTTTGTCATTGTTTATTTCAAATTAATTTCATGGTGCCTGTCGCTGACTGCAAGGCTGCAGGAGGGACAGGCTGCCCTTGGGGTCTCTCCCAGCCTGGATAGGCAGACCAGGGATTTTTGAGAAAGCAGAGATTTTTGGTTTTCTTTCTTTCTTTTGTCTCTGTGCCATCTTTCTCCCAAGGCCCTTTCTCTCACTGATGTAAAAGGGAGAAGTTGAATAGTAAATGTCTTCTTTTTCTGTCTTCAGCCTTTTGTTTTCTGGATGGGTTGTGAAATTTGGACTGGCGTAGGAGAGGACAGTATTTTTGGACCCTCTCCCCTTCCAAATCATTAAGACCCGGAAAATATAACAGTGTTCCTGTCACTATCTTTTGGATCACATGTGTTTACCCCCACGAGGAAGGGAAGATTGTTTTCTTTTGCAGAGTTCTAGGACTGGAACCTAGAACTTTTTCTTCCCTAGTTTCCAGGTTGGCTAAAATGTGAGGGAAATCCTGAAAACACAGTCAGAAGGCATCAACTGTATTACAGAAACTGATCCCCTCTGGGGTCCCCCTAAAGCTCGCCAAACTGTCAGCTTTGGTTGGCAAAAGAAGACTTTTTGTCTCATCTGCCTTAATATCCACAGGCAAAGCAGAGACAGATAAACAGTTACTAGTATAATTTAGGGGTAGGGTCCCTATAGATTCAAGTATATGGGCATTTAATCTTTCCCCTAAATACTCATTTTCTTGGAGCAGTGGAGACATCTGATAGGTTGAGATGTTTTCCTCAGCAGCCAGGAGAAAAGGTGGTGTCTGACTGAGGGAGGGAGGGGTTGCTACCATACCTGGAAGGTACGCTTTCTACGGTACGATTGGACAGAAAGGCAGAGTGGGTTTGCTCAGATATTCCACGCAGGCGTTCACCCCATCCCCACGCCTCCAGGCTCCACTTCTTCCCAGGGACCTGGCTCTAGAGTTTTCCTAGGGAGCTCCCAGTAGAGCATTAGTTTGAACCCCAACTATGTTAAATATATGCGGTATCATGGGCGGCAAAGCAGGCGGTTGTGAGTGCTTGCAAATTTGCAAAGCATGGACGAACACGAGGCTGGGCAGGGATTAGGGGAATGGGGTGGCTACATCTAAATGTTTCTGGGACTCCAGATGACGGATGAGAGTTCTGGGTAGAGGAAGTACAACGCAGTGGAGACACTGTGTCCTTTCCATCCTGTCTTTCCCTGTCACTTGTCATGTCTCTCCCATTTAGCACAACATCAAATCATTCTCATTTTTGAATAAATCAATTCAGTGAATGTTGCTTGAGGGCTGACAATGTGCCTAAACTTCTGAAGGAGACAAGATTTGGTCTCTGATGTTGTCTCCAGGTCTGATTTCCATCAGAATCCAGCCTCTGTCCACATGAACTCTGCTCTGCCCTCTGGGCTCATAATGTTCTGAGACTCTCTCTTGCTGCCTCTTTCATGGATTCCCCCTCTATTTCCCTGAGACGACTCACAGGTCACAGAAAGCTGCCTCCCATCCTTGCGGCGCCATCAAGGTGCTTTGGAGGCAGGTAAAGCACAGGTAAGGAGAGGTACCCCAAGCTCTGGGTTTGGTGGCAGACTCCATCCCATCTGTTTCCTCTTGGCCCCAGGAACCCTGCTGATGCCATGTTGCTCTTTGACTGGGCCATCTTCTTTCCCCGCCCTCACCCCTTCTTGGTCCAAGCCCAGAAATGCCTTGTAGTGTGTGGTACACTTCACTCTCTCTTTGGGGGACATCTGCCAACCAGCACAGTGGTGATGACAGTTTCCAGATGATTTTCCAGGAGCAAAGAAATGTTCTGGGGGAGGAGAGAGTGGCATTGGCCAAACACTGAGTGGGCTGAACATTGTGGTTCCGGAAGAGGCCCAGGGAGGTGGAGTTTCATGAGGCTCAAAGATTTCTTTTTCCCCTTTAGATTCTGCCTAAAGCAAAAGTCACTAATTGCTTTGTATTTTCCTGGCACTTAAATGGTTCTCTGGTTTCTGACTCTCCTCCAGGAACTTAGGTTTGAGGAAAGCAGGGCTTCAGGGTGATATCAGCGGGGACATTTGTCTCTAAGCTCACCTTCCTCAGCTCAGCTAGGCCCAAGGCCTACTTCAGCCAACTCTTGAGTTATTACAGGATCATCAGCCAAGTGGCCTGCACAGTCTGGGCAGAGGATAGAATACAAACTCACCTATTCCCTTCTCCTGTCTCTGGGATTTGCCACTCCAACTTCACTTTGCTCGAAGCATTTTGATATTTAGTCAGGCAACCAGGAAGTGCTAGTGAAGTTGTTTTGGAGACTGCAGAATGGGTTCAGGTCAGGCGCGGTGGCTCACACCCATATTCCCAGCACTTGGGAGCCCGAGGGGGTGCGAATCACCTATGGTCAGGAGTTCGAGACCAGCCTGGCCATTATGGTGAAACCCCGTCCCTACTAAAAATACAAAAATTAGCCAGGTGTGGTGGCACATGCCTGTAATCCCAGCTACTTGGGAGGCTGAGGTAGGAGAATTGCTTGAACCTGGGAGGTGGAGGTTGCAGTGAGCCGAGATCGCACCATTGCACTGCAGCCTGGGTGACAGAGTGAGACTCTGTCTCAAAATAAATAAATAAATATAAATAAAATAAATAAATAAATAAAATAAAAGAATGGGTTCAGAGAAAAGATTCAGTTATCTCTTGATTCTGAAAAATCTTGGATTTATATGCTGACTTATACCTCATCTTCACTCTTCTTTTTCATACACTAGGAAGGCTTTCTTTCAGTCCTTTCTTGCAACTCTCCTTTTCAGGGAAAGGTGTCTCTCCCAGATAAAAGCTGTCTGCACCTATCTTACCTTGGGAAAGATGTGAGACTTATTCAGACTATGGAGTAAATGACTACTAAGGCTTCATATGTTCTCAGTCTAAGAGGCAGTGAGACTTAAATAAGGGGTAGAGATCTAGTTTAAATGCTAACCCCTCTGTGAAGATCTGAGGACTCCGTAGGAAAAGCTATTGGCTCCCCTCTCTGTGTTTTTATAACATTTTGTTCAGGCCTCTATTGTGCTGCTATCTTTGTGCGTATATTGTCCACCACTAAAATGTGATCTGCTCGAGGACAAGCATGTAGTGTTATCCTCTTTGTATCCTCAGTCTGTGCGCCACATAGACTCTGCTGAATAAATGTTCATGTAGGGAATGAATGCTAAAATATAGCCAAAGCAATGAATACCTAACGGTAGAATTTTAGCCATTAGGCACACAGTGGGACATGCTGATCACTTAGATGGAATGTCCTTAAGGCTCCCTTTGAAATGTGTCTGGCAGATGGCTCCTTATGCCACTTACAAGGAAATCTGTCCTTGTCTTGGCACTTTCATATAAATTTCCTACCCTCTGATTTTTTTTTTTTTTGAGAGAGGGTCTCATTCTCATCACCCAGGCTAGAGTGCAATGGTGTGATTTCAGCTCACTGCAACTATGACTTCTTGAGCTTAGGTGGCCCTCCCACTTCAGCATCCTGAGTAGCTGGGACTACAGGCGCACCATGATGCCCTGCTAATTTTTTGTATTTTTAGTAGAGATGGGGTCTCACTATGTTGTCCAGGCTGGTCCCGAACTCCTGGGCTCAAGTGATCCTCCTGTCTGGGCCTCCCAAAGTGCTAGGATTATAGGCATGAGCCACCGTGCCTGGCCTTGGCTTCCTTCTATAAGAAAGAGTGTTGTAGACCTCCTTTGCAGAATATTTGGAATGATGGATATAAAGCTTTCAGACTGTAATCTTTGTACATTTCTGGCCTGGATTTACAGGTTTTGAGAAAACAATCAAACCGCAAACTGAAATCATTATTAACATATCAGAACCTCTAAAACTCCCAGACCTTGCTGCCCAAATATACAGTGAAAATAATTTTTTTTTCTTCCTGGTTTTTTTGCTTGCTTTTCTAAGTTCAATGCACAGCCCTTTCACAGATGAGCCCTGGTGGTGGTGTAGCTGACTGGTGAATGAATTGTGGGCGGAGATGGTGGTTGTGGGGAGTTGGTGCCTAGGAGACAATTATGACCTGGCCTTTCTCTGCAGCTCCTCTTGGGAAGGCATTTTCTTCTTTCTGCAAACCGTGCTGCTGTTTGTTTGGAGAAGGAGAGCTGTGGGTATGGAATTAGCGGGTGTCATGTGGGCTGCACGTGTGGCTGGAGCTACCTGAAATCTGTAGGCTAATCACTCCCAGATGGCCCCAGGGACTGCAGTCCCCAGAGCCCCAGAAGCACAAATCCCTTCCCAGCCCCTCCTGTAGAAGGGGAGGGGTGGGAGTTAAAGGGAAAGCGAGAATGGCAGTGAGTGTACACAGTGTGTGTTGTCTATATCATTTGTGCCTCTCTGACTCTGCATCCTCTGACCCCGGGCATTCGAGAAACAAAATCAACCACCCCTACTCCTGCCCCTAATCCAAACTGTGTGATTTATTTGGAAGAAGAAGGAGGAGGAGTAGGAAGAGGTGAAAAGGAAAATGAGGACAGAAGGAGGAGAGAAACATTAGCTTCAGCAACTGTTGCATTGGCTTGGGGGTGGGGAAGGATGGGCGGGGTTCATTTCAACAGCTATTTACTTAGTTATTAAATGTCAAAAGTGTGGTAGCTTTTTGCTGCTTCTGGGTGAAACCTGTTGCTCAGATGGGTGGGGTGATGTACTGAGGGGTCACAGGAGAGGCACTCTCTTCCAGCCCGTGGGCAGCCACCACATGTAGGAAGTGTGGGGTGCCGGCTTGGGGAGGAGAAGCCTTGGTTTTGGCCCCCTGTCTGTTTAGAGCCTGTATTCTCTCTTCTTTGTCAGCTTCCACCCACAACTGTGGCCTCTACGCCTCTCCCCTGCAACCAGCCTTTGCCTGGACTCAGTGATGACAGCTCTATGCAGTCTCCCTGAATAAACACCCATTCGCACACTGCACCATCACTCATGGACGTGGGGGAATCCTGGGAGGACACGCCTTTTCATTCTCTCCCTCTGTCTCTCTCATACACACACACACACACACGCGCCACTCTAAAGCACACATACTCATTTGCCCTTGTTCCTTCTCAAAGAGTTCCATCACTAATACACATTCCTTGCTGCTGCTTCCTGCTTTCGCTTTTGAAGTGCCCTTCCATCCACTCCTCAGCTCTATTCCCTGCACATCTCTAGGAGGCTGTGAGGGGAAGGAATTATTCTCTTTGTTTTCCACCTAAAGAAACAGAAGCTCTGGCAATAGCTGGCTGCTTGCTCAAGGTCACACAGTTCATGGAGAAGCAGATCTGTGGATGCCGCGCCGCAGGGGCCACGCCTGTCTCCCGCGCTGCTGCGTGCACACACACAGTTCCTCATGCTGCTGCTATCACGGAACTCAGGGTACGGGTGTCCCGCAAGCCCACTCCTCCACAGTCGTCTTGTTCTCCCTGTGCTCTTCTTCGCTCTTTTTTGGGTCACGTGGAGAGACTGGGACTCCACTCTTTTGTGAAGTGCATCTCTGATTTTATCTCCTCCCTTCTCCCCTAATCAGGGTTTGGCTGCCTTTGTCTCCGAGGAGCAGAGAACAAAGTGTGACTTGAACCATGCACATCAGACGTGTCCTCCATTTGTTTAATTTCCTTTTCATGAGAACTTCTCCCCGGTTTGGGTTTGTAGGAATGGTGTGTGGGTTGACTTTGCTTCACAGCGATCGTTACTTTATTTTTCTCTGCTCTGTGTTGGGATTTCTTTCTTCTCTATGGGATGTGGCAGCCTTTTCATATCTTGATGCAGATTTTAAAAATCGTTTTACTCTACGAAGCAGAACTTGGATGCCACCACTCTGTTGCACCTGGAAGAGTCTCCATCATTTTGGAAGTGCAGGGCCTGCTATTATTACCCTGTCCTTTCTCTGCTACTGGAGGCATTTCTTTTTTTTTTTTCTTTTCTTTTTCTTTTTCTTTTTTTTTTTTTTTTTGAGACAAAATCTCGCTCTGTCACCCAAGCTGGAGTGCTGGAGTGCAGTGGCGCGATCTCAGCTGACTGCAGCGTCCGCCTCCCAGGTTCAGGCGATTCTCCTGCCTCAGCCTCCTGAGTAGCTGGTATTACAAGCGCCCGCCACTACGCCTGACTAATTTTTGTCATTTTAGTAGAGACGGGATTTTACCATGTTGGCCAGGTTGATCTTGAACTCTTGACTTAAGACCTCAGGTGATCTGCCTGCCTTGGCCTCCCAAAGTGCTGGGATTACAGGTGTGAGCCACTGTGCTGGGGCTAACATTTCTTAATAAAAGGAAGTACTTGCACAGCCTTTCGTATGAGCTTGGTAATCTGCTAAGAGCTTTACCTGGATATATTACCTTGTGTGCCCCCAGGAACCTTTTGTGGTGGTTCTTCTTATTTTCCTCATTTTACAGATGGGAAAGATGGGGTGCAGAGTGGTTAATTCACTTGACCCAAATCTCACAGCTGTAGGTGTTAAGGGGTAAAAACCAACACTAACAACAACAATAATGAAACAAGAAAACAATAGCTACCAAATTTTGGAAGCTTACTATGTGAAAACTCAATACAAACTGGGATGGGCTACCCGGTCATCATCTCTGTTCTACATCAGGGGAAACTGTGTTTACCATGGCCTTGTTTCTTTTTGGCCTTGCCTTGTTTTCTTTGGAACACAGGTTTTGTGGGGCAATGTTAGTTCACATTTAGAGATGGCAGTCCCTAAGCCAGGTTGTCAATGGAAGAGAGCGGGTTAGAAAGGAAGAGGGGCTGCTGAGAATTTCTTTCTTTCTTTTTTTTTTTTTTTTTTTTGAGAGACAGTCTTGCTCTGTCACCCAGGCTGGAGTGCAGTGGCGCAATCTCAGCTCACTGCAACCTCCGCCTCCTGGGTTCAAGTGATTCTCGTGCCTCAGTCTCCCGAATAGCTGGGACTGCAGGCACGCGCCACCATGCCTGGCTAATTTTTGTTTTTGTTTTTGTTTTTTTTGATAGCGATGGGGCTTCACCATGTTGGCCAGGCTGCTCTCGAACTCCTGACCTCAGGTGATCCACCCACCTCGGCCTCCCAAAGTACTGCGATTACAGGTGTGGGCCACTGTGCCCTGCCTGCTGAGAATTTCTGAATCTCCATGGTTGTCTTACGTTTTGCATAAGCCATAGCAAGTGTGGTACCCAAGTGGTTTCTTCTGTTATCTGCATCTCCATTGCTTCAAGCCGTTTGCTCTTGTGTCCATGCTCCCCATCTACCCAGAGTTCCCAATTGTCCCCTAATGCTGGAGGACCATGTAGAGGAAGGGTGCATTCTTTTTGGGGGAAATTGAGGTTAGAACTCTCTGGTTCAAGCCAGGTCTGAATGATAACACATTTCCTTGGTACAGCAAACACGGGTTCTGGAAACTTGCTCATGCAGAACACGTGGGAAGAGGGTTGCTATGTGCTCCTTTAAGGAAAAAAGAGGGCAAAACACAGAGGGGGTGGTTATGACTCGCTGAAACCCATGAGGTAGATAGCGTTAGGGTTCCCTGAGTATTTTGGTGTCTTTCCATTGTTCTTTCACTGTTTTCTCCATGAGAGAGCCAGATTCCAATTCAACTGGGGTTAGTCTTTTAATTTTTAGCAATTATTCCTGTATAATTGGTTGGAGAATGGAATGGATGGGGTGAGGGCATTGCTAAGGATTGACTCCAGTGAATATAGATAGAACAAGGACAGGGGATTTCAAGAGAATGACAAAGATCAGTCAGTTCAAGAATATATTTTATTGACTTTCCCTGAGCTCAGGCCTCTCTACAGGGAGCTAGGAAGGCTGAGGGGAGCGGTGGGCAAGAACAATGAAAAATTTAAACATTAAAACTCCTGCCTTGGGAAGTGTCCAGTGTGCTCTAACAATGACAGTGTGCTCTTTTAAAAAGCAGTGCACATTCATTCCACAAACATTTCTTGAATGGCCAGGAGAGGCCTGGCTGCGTGCTATCCAACTACCCAAATTTACCAACCCAAGGGCAACTTCATTCTTAATTCAGCATGTCAGGCAGTGGTGCTTTCCTAGCTAAAGCCCTTGTCTGTGTGGCCCTTTGCAAAGAAATGCCACTTTTGGGACCTGATTAGGAAAAGAGAAAGCAACACATTTGTGCCACATAGCGGGACATTCGCGGATTCCTTCCCCATTTCTGACACTTGGTCATAGCTATGTTCTAAGTCTGTGGTCACAAAGGTTTCCATGGATATTTTAAAGTGCTTTGTGTGTCGGAAACTGTGAATAAAAAGGTAAGGGGGGAAAGGCTAAGCAGCAAGCTCACCCAAACCCTAAACCTCAGACTCTTGGAAGGAATCAGCTGCATAAAACAGTCCCAAACTGCAAATATGCCGTCAGCCAGGACGACGAAGGAGACGTTTCCAGAGACTGGTGGTTCCGCAGTCTCTGGAGGCCTTGGCTGCACACAAGCCCACACTGAATGAGTGGAGATCCTTTTTAAGTTTCAGAAAGGAAAACACTTTCTCCCTGCCGCACCCCTTACCTTGCTCCCTTCTGATGGGCCTGGTCTTCTCTCCAGGGTGCTCCTGGCTGACCCCAGGGCTCACACCAGCCTCCCTCTTGACAGTGGCCACCTCTCCTGCCAGCTCTTATCTGGGAGAGCAGGAATCCTACCTTTCAGATTCCCCACAGTTTCTGAAAGAAGGTATTGTTATGTTCTCCAAAGTGCCCAGGTTAGGAACAAAGGCGGATTCTGGATCTTCTTTAAGCAGGATAGAATGGAATTGGCATTCCTTTAAAATGGCTTGTTATTACAGCTGATTTCTGCTAACAATTACCTGACAATATAGAAAGAGGCTCTGACTCCTTTAGGGTGTTGTTGAATTTTGCTTTTCTCATTTTCTTTTTTGCGGAGCCTTAAAAGAATTTGTGTGTAGTTGGAGTTTAGATGTAGACAGGTCTAGTATATTTATATCAGTGATGTGTAAATCCTACTCGGTAAATTATTATTTTATAAAAATGTGTGTGCGCGCTTCCCAGAGAAGAGAAAATGGGATATTTTATTTCCTTTGATAATCAAGTTGTCTCTTCTTGAGAACAGAATTTTGTAGGAAAAAGGATGAGTTGGTGAATTTTGAAAACATGTCTATGAAGAGTATGATGAGATGGTTTGTTTTACAAGTGGACTCTGTATTTTTTATTATTTGATTTGAGCAAATGCTTTGCACAAAACTGATGCTCAACCTATATTTGTTGAAAAGAATTGTGCCTGCTCTGCTTGATGTGCTGAAGCAGAAGGAAGTCCCTGCTCTATGCTAGAATGGGAGATTGGAGGGTTGAAGACTGTCCTGCAACAAAGCCTGGGCAGATGGGCAGGGCGTTTGGTTAAACCTAAAAGCCAATTTTTGTCAATACAGTGCAACCTCCATAGATCTTTCAGGGAGTAATTCTAAATCAGGAGTTCCTTAAACCAGAAATGTGACCTCTGTGTTTCTATAACTATGTTAACGTGACCTGTAAAACAGTTCACTTCTCAACAAGTCAGTTTCCTCATATTTAAAATGAGAAGCTGTCTTGAGTTTCTAAAGATGTTTAGGCTGCATTGTCTTGGGCCTGCTTAGGATTTTGACCTCTGAGATAAAAGCTGGATTTAAAAAGCCAATCCAAGCCAAACACCTGGCATTATTAGCATTGTTATTCCATCAGATCTGTTTGTTTGATAGAGAAGCTGGGGGTGGAATTGGTGGTGCCTTAAATGCCCTAGCTTGGTGGAGAGGTAAGATATTGTGTCCGGGCACGGTGGCTCATGCCTGTAATCCCAGCACTTTGGGAAGCCAAGGCGGGCAGATCATGAGGTCAAGAGATCGAGACCATCCTGGCCAACATGGTGAAACATTGTCTCTACTAAAATTATAAAAATTAGCTGGGCGCAGTGGTGCACACCTGTAGTCGCAGCTACTCGAGAGGCTGAGGCAGGAGAATCTCTTGAACCTGGGACGCGGAGGTTGCAGTGATCCGAGATCACTCCACTGCACTCCAGCCTGGGCGGCAGGGTGAGATTCTGTCTCAAAAAAAAAAAAAAAAAAAAAAGATAGTCCTTAAATATCCTTGCAGCCTGACATACATCAGGAGCTCAGTAGACAATCAACAAAAATTCCCTGGATACCGGAAGATTTGACTGTTTGGGGTTGAGTGGAAGCTGCTTTAGGAGTTGGGCTGTAGCTTTTCAGAGGCAGTTTGTCAGGAGGAGTCATGTCCACATCATATTCTTCATACTGTGTGCCTCATACCAAATACATACAGTCCCTCCAGCCCCCCATTTTTTTAGAGACAGAGTCTTACTATGTTGCCCAGGCTGGCCTAATATTCCTGGGCTCAAGTGATCCTCCTGCCTCAGCTTCCCGAGTAGCTGGGACTACAGGCACACGAGACACCAGAATCTCTTTTTGATGAAGATGGATTTGATGGCAGATAAATAGGTTGTTGTTTGTTTCAACCAAAGCTAGATGTCACCTTCCCCTTTCACCCTTTGTTCCCACCTTCTTGTCTCCCTCTTGCAGGCCCCACGCATTGATTTTAATTTTCAACACTTAGCACCTGACTTAGTGATCTAAGATCACTGACTCAGAAAACAGGAAAGGTCAGTCTGCCTAACACCTCACCCAGCGTCCTGGGATTAGCATCCAAAACAAACAGATTAGAGATGGGATGCAGACTCCCAAGAGAGATTCCCACGTGTGAGAAAGCGCAGGAGAAGCGGATGGCGGATGTCGTTTCTCAGGCTCACTGACGTCACTCAAGTTCATGATCCAAGGCTTCACCCTACTGGGGTTGGGGAGTTGGGCACTACCAGAAGAGTGAAGTTGGTGGATTAAGAAAAGTGGTGGTAGGGAGAGGGAGGGAAAGGAGTTCTTTCTGCTAATCAAAGGAGAAACCAAATAAAATGAATGAAGTCCAAGAAAAATACAACTCTATTGTTTTGCGGGACTAAGAGGCTGGCTTGGAGGCTTCATTGAGTAATTCAAGTCACACCCTTTCTCTGTGGGACTGAAGGAATGTTGGCTGTTTCTCTGGAGCCCAGGTGGGAGGTGGGTAGACAGGTCTATGGAGATGAGAATTTCTTGGAGCTGTAACTCTCTGAACATCCCCACGGCCTTGCAAGCTGGGAGGCTGGGACACAAAGAAGCAGGAATGCAGTGCTGAATCAAGGCCAAGGAGCAGCGGCCATGGGAGGGGACGGCGGGAAGAGAAAAAGGCGGAAGAAACCTAGAAAACAGGGAAGGAAGTGACCCTGTTCTTTTTCTCCTCTTCTGAACAGGGGCTTCTCTGTCCTCAAGAGCCCCTTGGCTCCCTTTCATTAGGCCATAGGGCGGATACCCAGGGAGAGGTGGCGTGTCTGGGTCGGGGGTGTGATGGGAAGCAGGAAGCACCAGTCATTTCACAAGAAGGCTTGACATTGGAGAGGGAGCCAGCGAAAACTGGCAGACCCCCAAGGTGGGGTAGGAAAGTCTGGCCTAGCGTGAAGAACACTTGGCTCCACAGAGTTCTGTGGGTTTGTTGAAAAACAGGGCAGTCCACAAAGTTGTGCTGCCAGCCCACCTAAAACATCCCTTTCTCTCCTCCTCCTTGATTGTTTCTCTGCAATGACACGTCTACCTCTGGTGGTGAACTTCCACAGCCCAAAGGAGGATTAATGTGACCAGATGTCTTGGCAGGATTGTCCGTCCCAATAGCAAGTCCTTAATCATAATTGTCAAGACTGTATGTGGACTCCTGGTGGATCCTACTACCTTATCTCATCCCTCTTTGCCTTTCATTCTTTCTTCTCTTTAGATTTCAGCAAGAATCATATTTGTGTAGATATAGCTCTGGAATTGCCTGTAACTCTCCTTTGGGGAGAGTTTCACTGTTGGATTGGTCAGTGTTCTGTTCCTTTTGTAGCTGTTTGTCCCTTTCCTGGACTGGGGATCTTTTTCCCAAACTCCAGCTTCAACTCCCCCAATTCCATATTATATTCTTTAACTATTAATGGTGAAGATGCAGGATATACCTCTTCGTTCTTATTCTGGATACACAATTTATTCGACTTATAAAGTGCCCTGTGTTGGTGTATCTGAAACTTCACCCCTGTGAGAAAGATGATGTCATTAGGGAGCCTTCCATTTTTTTTCCCCCAAAACACTTGTTCTACAGTTGGATTTGTTTTGGTTCCAAGGTCTCTGAACTTACGCTAATGGAAATTATTACTGATCTAATGCACAGTAGCACTCTGGATTCAGAACTCCTAGTTTCTCTCTTTCTTTTGACCAACTTGGTCTGCAACTTTAGAAAGCTATGCCACGTTTTCTGTGCTTCATTTCTACCTCTTACTCAAAGAAACTTCTTCATCAAAATTCAGTGTCTGCTCGCCCTTTCTTTGTCCTTTTCCAAGGCCAGGATACTTACTGTAAAGATCTTTGACATGCTTCCTTGTGGGAGAGTTTGTTTAGAGTGAGTTTGGAGGAGCTTAGGATGACGGAGGGGTTGAAGGCAGTCAAGAGGCTTTTGGGCTGAAAGATGGTAGTCCATTTGCTTTTAAGGAAGAGCTAATCATCGATGGGGCACCCTAGAGAAGAGCTAATCATCAATGGGGCACCAGCCCCAGAATCTTTAGGGTTTAGAATTTGGCAACCACTGCGAAAAATATCTTTGAACTGAACAGAAGAGGGATGAACCAGTCTGGAAATATTTTCACCATGCCAATAGCCATATTTACAATAGAGCATATGGACAGAGTTTAGAGTTGATACATTTCCATCACTTAAAAAAAAAGATGATCCATCCAATAAAAGGTATACCTTAGCGAGTGCTTGTGTCTGAATTCTGTTTATCTGATATGACACAGAAGTCTCTAATGGCAGCACTTCGACATTTCCCATTTCCTTATCACAATGATACCATGCAGTGTTCGGAATTAAAAATCACAGAACTCAAAGCAGTGCTTTGCAGAAGAGTCTTTGCCAGCTACACAGAAAATTGCTGTCCAAGTAAAGCCTTGGTTTAGGGGTGCTGCCATTTAGTGCTAGGCCACTGATAACAAACTCAGATGCTAAAAGAATGGCGTGTAGAAGGCCAGGACAATGAGAAGCGCTTATTACAGTCTGTGTTCTCAGCTACGATTGTGTGCTGATTGGGTGCCCTCTGCAAAAATGTTGCCACTATTGATAAGAATGATCCTTGAATTCTTTGTTGAAAAGCCACTATGAGTGAAGGCTTTGTGCTAAGTGTGTCATAAACACTGTGTGTGCTTCCTACGGCACCATAGGCAGTAGGCTTGCATTTCCAGCCTGATTATCTACAATGGGGGATAGCACTAGTGCCTCCCTTTGTGGTTACTATGAGGATTAGAGCCTGTGGGTATCATGTGGAAGAGTTGCTGGCATCTAATAAGTGCTCACTACAGGGTAGTTGGATTGGCTGTCATGCCCACCACCAATTGAAGGCAAGCTCAGGCTCAGAGCAGTAAAGAAACACATCCAGAGTTTAGCTAGGAAGCTAGGAAATGGAGGGATTGAGATAGAAACCCAGATCTGTCTGTAACTGAAGACTGGACTCTTCTCATCTCTGAAAGAAAACTGAGAGAAGTCCTGGATTACAACTTGAGCAGCCATGTGGGGCACTGACATCCCATGCCACACGTTTCCCATGACAGGTAACTTGAAAAATGTTACTTGGAGGAAAGGAGAAGAATTCAAGAGCCATTCACGAGACAGTATTAACTTAAAAATAGGTCTCAGGAGTGGTTCAGATTCTCTGGATATTTGAAAAATTTCATAGTAAAATGTTGGGAGAAAAAAGTATGGTGCAATGGAAGCAAGAGGAGGCTTATTTAGAAGGCAAGAAGGCCTTTGCCCAGTGTTCCAAAGCTCAGCACTTTCTAGAAGAAAGAAGGAGCAGCAGTGACCTGAAGCTCTGAGCCCCTGGCCTAGGGCGTGGCCACGGAGAGTTGCTTGACTTGATTGGGAGGACATCCACCCTAGGTGGAAGATAAGATTCTAAGGAACAAAAAGCCACTTTTCTCAAAGCCTTGCTGATTTCCACATTACATAATGTAGAGTTATGTGTCTGCTGTGGGGTTGGCAGGAGTCTGAATGTGATATGTTGATAATACATGGAGTCTTGCATGCAAACTTTGTTTATACGCTAGGCCCTCCCTCCGAGTCCAGGGGCGGGTAGCTGGCTGCACAGCCTCCATCAGAGCCTGCAAGAGTCAGTGTTTTATGGCCACTCATGTTTATTTTGCTGTCTAACTATGTTAGCCATTGTTAATTTGGTTAAAGCAAAGCACTGTAAAGAAAATGGAGAAAGCATTCTCTGATATAGAAGCAACTACATTTCCATATGTATCTTCCCTGTCAGATGGCTTCCCTGTCAGATGGCGTCCCTGTCCAGAGAGAAGGGGCCACCCAGGGTCAGAAACGAGACTGGGGACCTGTTTTGAACCTTTAGCTACTTTCCTAAAAATTTTGCTCCTACGCGAGTGTCCATTTAAATATTCAACCCAAGTTTTATGTCAAAGTTGGCTGTTGGCTGCTGAGAACGGAGAACTGGCATTCCATCTTTGAAGGGATGGCAGAGAGATGCATTTCACTTTGTCACTTCCAAGCCATCTGATCTGAGTGATCAGAAAAGAGATCAGCCCTTCTCAAGAAGACTTCACCATCCCAGCCAAGAGGGAGCTCAGGCCTCAGGTTGAGGCAGGTTCCCATGAAGCAGCCAAATGTTTGCAAAACAAGCACCGAGATGAGGAGGCTCAGTCTGCAGAGACGTCCCAAGGTTGCGACAGTCTTGGAATATGTGAGTGAGCTGATGGAAGAGCCCTAGGGAGCCAAGGCTGGGAGACAGCTGCCTAGGCAGAGCTGGGGTCCCTTTTGTCCCTTCCAATCGCTGCCTGAAACGCAAGTGTGCTGAGCAAGGAAGGGCTAACTGGCTGGTGTAATTGTCTGGTGTTTATATTTGAAAAGGGATACTACACTTCCAGGATAATTCCCTCCAGCCTCCTCTAGGGCTAAGATTTCCAACTGGTCTAAAGTCCTGAAGAGAAATCAGGGGCTGATTACCTGGCCGACTGGGCTGCAATCACACCCTTCAATACTAATTATCTGCTCTTTGAGTTCAATGACATTGAGCGTCCAGGCTCTGGTTGGGGTGAACCTTGCTCATTGGTTTGCATCACTGGCTTAAGACAATGATTTGAATGGACAAAGTACCCGCACTGTGCCTTGATAAGCAGGAAATGAACGCTTGTTTGCAAATAAGATTGGGAAATGTGATCAGCTTTTTGTTTGGCATCTGTCTTTGGCTAACAAGCCTGGTAATACTAATATAGAAATAATATGTGAGGAGACACCAGTGGTGGAGCCTTTTTTATAACTACCCCCAACTTTCTGTACCTGAAACCACGGAAGAAGAAAAGAGGATGCCTTTTCCCCTGCCACCCCTGAAAGTATTCTAGTTTGAATTTTTTGTTTTTTGTTTTTTGTTTTTTTGGGTGGAGGTTTGGAGAGACAGTTCCCAACGTGATACAAGATACCTTTACAGTGTTGTCGTGTTGGTATTTGTTCATATATGTGGCTTTTTCTGAATGCCTGCCTCTATTCCCAGCCATCTGTGATTCCCACCCCCTCCAAGAAAGCCCTCCTTCATTGAGTAGAATATAAATTTTCCTCCTACTTGGATGCAACGTAATGGAGGTTCATTAGTCACATAAACAGCTTTGGTGCAGATTCATTCCAGTGGCATTTCTTGGTGACGAGAATGCATTATGAGTGTTTGGCAGCTCATGGGGGAGTCAGCTGTGGGCTAAGTGAAGAAAGGGAGAGAGATTATAAGCCAGTATCTGGCTTGAAACTGCTTGTGTTGGCATCCAGCAAAATGTATTGTTTCTGGTGAAGGGACACTGGGGACAAGGAATACATCCTCATGGTCTTTAATCTTTCAGGAATGTTACTTTCAAATCTTGACCCCTTGATCATAAATTACAGAAGCCCATTGTCATGGGTCGAATCGTGTTCCCCAGAAGATGTTGAAGACCTAACCTCCAGGACCTCATCATGGGACCTTACTTGGAAACAGGGTAATTGCAGATATAATTAGTTAAGAGGAGGTCATATTCATCTTTGGGTATAGCTCAATTACCCCAGCCAGTAGGGTGGGCTTCTAATCAAATATGACTCATGTCCTTATAAAAAGGGAAAATTTAGACACAGCCAAATACAGAGGGAAGATGCTGTGATGTGATAGAAGAAACCCTATGAGAAGGTGGGAAATTGAAAGGAAGCATCTATAAGTCAAGGAATGCCTGAGGCTCCCAGAAGCCAGGAGAGAGGCATGGAACAGATCCTTCGGAGGGAACACGGCCCTGCTGACACCTTGATTTTAGACTTCTAGCTTTCAGGACTCTGAGAAAATACATTTCTGTTATTTTAACCCCCCTCTCCACCTCCCCCCACCCAGTTTGTGTTCCCTTATTATTGCAACCTTAGGAAACTAATATACCCAGCTTCCACAGACCCAGATAGTTTGGAAAGGAAGAGCAGTATCAGCTTACCCAACCCAAACAACACTCATGTTCTTTTGTTTGCCAGCTTGGGCACTGGGAAGTGCTCAGGATCCTTGGTTTGGTTACCACTGGAGTCTCAGCAGTCCCAGGCCTATCTTGGAGGTGGTTAAATGTCAGGGGACTAAACCAACTGCAAGCACACCCCTGGCTACATTACTAAAAGGGGTCAGGATGTAATTGAGACAGCTCTTTGGTATGATGGACTTGCACTTTTAATTCCTACTTCATCCGCTTAGCTTCTCTTCCTTTACCCTGGAAGGGCAGGAAAGAGAAAATGGCTTAGGTACTGGAGCTTAATTTATAGGCAAACATGGTCAAAGCCAGAGGCAGTTTTAATTGATTTTCTTACCGTGTTGTCCAGTCTCAGGGCCTTTTGTGATAGATTGGATTGTTCCCTTTAGTATGCCTCCCATGCAACTTCTCCCAGTATAGCTGGAACCTGGAAAGAATGGAGACCCTCTGGGCTGAAAATAGTGTACTTCACCTTCATCTCTTTGCCACTATTCTGAGGATCATTAAGTCTGCTAGGTCCTGATGTGATTGTCTACTTGGCTTCTGCCCTTGATGAGAAAGACAACCAAGGAGGCAATTCCTTTGCTCCAGCCTCTTCCCTTTGCCATGGTCATGTATGATGCCATCAAACCATAGAGCTATAAGGACCCTCAGCGATCAATATGCAAACTTCCTTATTTTTTATTTATTTATTTATTTATTTTTGAGACGGAGTCTCGCTCTGTCACCCAGGCTGGAGTGCAGTGGCCGGATCTACGCTCACTGCAAGCTCCGCCTCCCGGGTTTACGCCATTCTCCTGCCTCAGCCTCCCGAGTAGCTGGGACTACAGGCGCCCGCCACCTCGCCCGGCTATTTTTTTGTATTTTTTAGTAGAGACGGGGTTTCACCGGGTTAGCCAGGATGGTCTCGATCTCCTGACCTCGTGATCCGCCCGTCTCGGCCTCCCAAAGTGCTGGGATTACAGGCTTGAGCCACCGCGCCCAGCCTGAAAACTTCCTTATTTTTACTTGAAAATGCTGAGATCCAAAGAGGGAATAGAACTTGCTCAAATGCTCTTGCCTTGGTGGTAATGGGCTTCATGCCCAAGTTTTCTGAGCCTTGCTCTTCATTTCTAACCATGGCCCCATTTCTTCTTCTTTAGAAGCTTTTGAGTTTGTTCCCTGATTTGACAATTCCTCAGTGTTCTATTGATAAGGTTTTGCTGTGTCCCCACCCAAATCTCATCTTAAATTGTAGCTCTCATAATTCCCACATGTTGTGGAAGGGACCTGGTGGGAGATCATTGAATCATGGGAGCAGTTTCCCCAATACTGTTCTCATGGTAGTGAATAAGTCTCACGAGATCTGATGGTTTTATAAGGGGTTCCCTCTTTCACTTGGCTTTTATTCTCTCTTGCCTGCCACCATATAAGACGTGCCTTTCACCTACCACCATGATTGTGAGGCCTCCCCAGACACATGAAACTGTGAGTCTATTAAACCTCTTCTTCTTTATAAATTACACAGTCTCTGGTGTCTTTATCAGCAGCATGAGAATGGATTCCTACTTTTCTGCCACCAGACCACTTAGAGTTGCTCTCCCTGTCTCCCTGCAGCCTGTCCACTCCCCTTGGCCTACTTTTATCAGTAAGTAAAGAAGAATTGGTATTTTTTGAGCAGCTACTGTTGGCCATGCATAATGCTGAAATGCTTTCCCAAATGTTAGCAGGAGAGTGCGGCTCACAGAGGTCAAAGTCATGCCCAAGGTCATGCAGCTATTAAAAAATAGAGCTGGAATCCAAATGTCTCTGGGGAGGCTCTTTCTCCAGCTTGAGAAAGGGGACCACACCCGTGGTGCCATGCTTGGATGTAGCAAAGGGAGGGTAAAAATGGCACCTCTGTGCTGTTCTTCCAGTCTCTGTGCTGTTCTTCCAGCTCAACTCTTTCCAATCCAACAAAAGCATTTGAATTCAAAAGGGGCAATGCCTGCTATCTATAAAAGAGGTGGTTTATATATATGTTTTTCCTGCTCTGCACTTTTCTAGCATAAACAGAACACCCTCTGCTGGTAGCACACACAGACTCCCCCATCTCACACTTAAAGGCCCAGCATCAGAGTCAAAGCAAATCAACACATATTTGGTGGGCACCCACGATGCCCAAAGTCAAGGGAGTGATGTGTAAACTCCTCTATTTGAGTTGGTTACAAGCCTCGAGGGGGATGACTCAGGCACTGCTCAGCGAGTCAACAGGCCAAAAATAAGGGTGTTCTATGAGGAAACCGGCCACCAGCCACCCTCCGTCCACCTTCGAGCCTTTCTCGTCACATCTCCGCACACTCCTAGCCTAGTTTTGTTGCTACAGCCACTGCCACATCCTGCTCACTCGTTTTGGTGCCCTGGCTGAGATGTTGCCCCACCTCCTTCTAAAATGGCCTGGATGATGTAGTGGAAAGACTGGGAGCCCCGGCTCCTGATGTCCTGACCTTCCTGTCCTGCAGGAACTGGGTGAGGGGATGGGGAACACTGGGCTTCATTTTCTGCATTTGTAAATAAGTGGGTTATATTTAATAAAAAGAATCCTTCTTCCAATTCTAAAATGTTATACATTTTTAGTGCCAATGCCTGTTCAATCACTCTTTTCAAGACCTTGGCCAAAACTCTTTCTTTTAATTTTTTCCTAACTCTAACTCACTCTGACCTTCAAAGCACTTAACCAAATCATTATTGTAGACTATTTTATGCTTTTTTAATAGGTCTCTGGAATGGTTTAAAAATTTTGTATTTTGTTTTCTGAGCAAGTTTTTCAGCTATTGAGTGTAGAATCACATTTGTTTGTAAACCAAGGCCCTCAGAAATCTGTGTTGTATGATAGAACTTAATTGTGAATTCCTATGTATTAACTTGTCACTGATAGTATTTTTTTCCATCCAGTCTTCTATTAAATTCTTCGGTGGTTTAGACGTTTTTAAGTCAACACATTCATGCAGGTAGGGAAGATTCTCAAGCAGAAATGGGAGGAAATGTCCAGTTGGTATAGTATAGTGGCCCCATATTACAGAACACACAATAAAGAGTTTGAATTTTTGCAATGTCCTTTCTAGCAATAAGACCATTAGTGTTCTTGGCCTTTTTGGCTATGCCTCTTTCTGCCACTGCCATTTATTCTTCATCTGACCTCAGCTGGAGATAAAATTGCCCACAGGGTCAGGGATTCTGGGTTCTAGTGGCTGTTATTGATGTCTCCCTTGAACTAATTAAGCCTGCACAAAGTAATGGCATGTATTTATTAATTAAACAGATTTTGATTGATCCCCTATCAAATTCTAGGTGCAAATTCTGCCACAGCAGAGAGCAGCCCTCAAGGAGCTTAAAATTTGGACAGGAAGACAGAGCAAATAAAAATTATTAGAAATTGTGAGGAATATTCAAACAAATCAAACTATATAGAGAGCAATTATTGGGGTGGGGTAGGATGGGGGTTCTCTCTGGCATCTGGGGTAGCTGGGAAAAGGCTCCTAGAGAAGATGACGTTTAAGCTGGAACCTGGAGGATGAGGGGTGTCATTCACAAGGAGAGAGTGAGAGGAGAAGGGATGGGAGAGGGCATCCTAGGCAGAGAAAAGAGCACATTCAAAGGCCTTGAGGTAGGGAAGACTTTGGTATGTTGGAGGAGCCAAAAGAATGCTGACAAGGCTAGCATGCCCTGGCACCCACTCTCCAGGCCTGGGATGGGCATGATATAAGCTTGAATTCCAATTCTCACAATAACCCTAAGAGGTAGGCATTGCTTTCCCTGGGTTTCAGATGTGGACCTTGTTTCATTTTTGCAAGCCCATACCCCTAGAATGTGGAGAATCTGGGTTTGTGCTCCTTCCCACCCGCCATGCTTCAAGGCTTGCAGTTGGCTTGGGTGTGTGTCTCGGTAAGGAAGTCAGAATGGATCACCTGTCAGAACTGGGGAGGCTGGGGCTTGGCTGGCAGGATGTGGAGTGTGTGTATTTTCTGTTTATTCTTGAAGTTTCCTTCCCTGCAAATACATGCCTAGTTGCCATGTGCCTTTCACAAGGAAGCCAACGCCAGCACTCCATCGCTCATGAGCAGTCCTGCAAAAACAAATCCATATCCTCAATGCAACCCTAGGTGCCAGCAAGTCAGGCCTGCACTGGCCAGGCAGCCTGGAGCTTAGGAACAATCTGGTCCTCAGGAAGGGAGGGAAGAAAAACAATTTCAAATTCCAGGCGCCTAGGGCCTCTTACAGACGGCCATTGTTGGAAGAAGGGAAAACTAAACTGTGTAAAGGAGCTGGTGGCGCCTCTGGGAAGGGTAGAGGATATTGAGGTTAGGGGCTGCTGCTCAGGGTGTGTGCACAGTGGGCATGGGATGGGGTAATCTGAAGAAAAAGCTGAACAGTTCACTTGTGTGAGCTTGGGCAGCTTGTCTTTAAGTGCCTCAGTTTCCTCATTTTAAAATGATGAGAAGAGTAATAGCCGCCCTGGTTCCCTCAAGTTGGGCATACAAATGTGAATAGGCTTAGAAAGGGGCGACAGACTGTTTAGATGTCAGGGATTGCAGAAGAGGGCTGCCTCCCTGTTTAATTATTCTGTTGATTAGGACCCCTGGTATGTCATAGTAAGTTCCCCCTCCTGGGAGTAACCACCTGAGAAGAGCCTGTAGTTTCCTATTGCCCAAGGTGAAGGTGGTGGTTGGATGCTCTTCAGGAGTGATCAAGGTTAGGTTAACCCCCAAAAGGCTTTGGTAGCTGCAGAATGGAATCAGCATGTCAAGTTTTAAAGCACCACGAGCCACCATGGAAAGACGCAGCAGGGCTGTTGATACATATTGATGATGATGATGACAGCAGTGAAGATGGCAACAGTGATCATTCACTGAGGGGACTGAGTACACTGCATGCCTGGTAAATAGCACAAGGCACTTCATTCTTATCATCTCATTTGATCCTCACAAGAAATCCATCAGGCGGGTGCTAGGGTGATTTCCACTTTGCACATGAGAAGGTTGAGGCACAAAGGGGTTGATAATTTGCGTAACATCATACTGCTAGTAAGTGGCAGCGCTGATACTCAAAGCCACATGTATCTGACTCCAAAAGGAATAATCTGCTAATATTATACATGGATTTTTTTTAAAGAAATGAACATTAAAATTTGCATCATTAATGTTTGGCTTCCTAGAAGACTTGTATAATATAAGCATATATGGGCCGGGCGCGGTGGCTCAAGCCTGTAATCCCAGCACTTTGGGAGGCTGAGACGGGTGGATCACGAGGTCAGGAGATCGAGACCATCCTGGCTAACCCGGTGAAACCCCGTCTCTACTAAAAAATACAAAAAACTAGCCGGGTGAGGTGGCGGGCGCCTGTAGTCCCAGCTACTCGGGAGGCTGAGGTAGGAGAATGGCGTAAACCCGGGAGGCGGAGCTTGCAGTGAGCTGAGATCCGGGCACTGCACTCCAGCCTGGGTGACAGAGCGAGAGTCCGTCTCAAAAAAAAAAAAAAAAAAAAAAAAAAAATATATATATATATATATATATAAAAGCATATGTGAACTATATTTAACATTTATTGGTGAAAAATTATGTACCATCTGGGATTGCTTGATTTGTTGTTTTGGTCTCTGGAGCTTCAGAGAAAGAAAATATTAATATAATGCAAAAACTGTCAGCTGACGGCTGGTACTGTGTGTTTTCTGTCATATGCTTTTTAGTCCAGTAAAAGTTAGCCAGATGGGTGGGGAAAATATGTTCCAGGTAGAGGGAATAGCGTGTGTAAAATCCAGGTATAAGAGAAAACATTGTGGATTCTGGGAAAGGCAGGTCAATAAGATAGTTGGAAAACAGAAGGCCAGTGCAGGTATGGGATGGAGTGAGAGATAAACCTGGGGAAAGAGGCCGGGGCCACACCAGAAAAAGCCTTCTCTGCAATGTTAAAGACTTTGCAGTTCATCCAAAACCAATGAAAACCATGAAGCTGAAGACAGACATGATCCAATTTGCATTTTAGAATGAGAATGCTGGGTGGAATGCACCACTTCTCTTGCTGCAGACCTAGGACCATATATTTCCCCATTCAAATGGCAAGAGCAGTTGAATATTTTTATGTCCTAGTTCAGTACTCCAGAAGGCTCCTTGAAAGCATATGGCATTTTCTTCTTCGGTGTCGAGTAGTCCAGCCAACCATAGCTGTTGCTGCATCCTGGCCCTAACCTGAGAAGAGTGCATGCTTTCCCCACTTTCAGTCCAGAGGTATGCTTCCTGCATTAATTTTTCTCTATGAGATACTAAAAAGACAGGTGCTGAGTTTGGGGGCTTTCTGCTCGCTGTTAGCCCTTATGCTGTGTTCTGCTGAATGCCCAGCTGAAGCTACCTGGAAGTGGGCAGTACTATGAGTTCCTGAGAGACCATTTACCTTAGCTGTAAGTCATTCTGCACACCAGGAAGGAGAAGGTTGATAAAGAGTAGTATTTCTTTACTTAATAACAAAATAGAAATGTTGTTTCTATCCTACTAGCACTAGAATCCCTAAATGTTGTCTTCACCCACCGCGACGGCAGTCTAGACAGTGACAGGTGAATAGAAATTTTAAAAAATCTGCTGACCTCTCTCCTTGACATTGCTCTTCCCTGAAGTCAAAGACACCAGCGTCTCTTTGCTCAGTCCTCTCTAGAAACTGCAGTTCAATGTGGAGAGGCAGGAAGAGAGGAGTGTAGTCCTGGACTTGTTTTAACCTTGGGAGTTCTTGTTGCTTTTTCTGATTCAATTGTCCAATTCATTCAGTCCACTAAATACATATTTCATGGGACTCAGTTGCTAGGGTCAACCAATCGGGATGGAAGATCACAGGTAATGACTGTGCCAGGAAGCAGAGACAAGAAATTCGTTCCTTGCTGACAGGTCTTCAGAAGGTGAAGGACTTGCTGTTTGCAGGGTGGACTTCAGTGACCTGCACGGAGCTTGGGAAACTTCACAGTTCCACTTCGAACTCCCCTGTAAGAAGTCAGAGCAAACATTGGAGGTCAATGACTAAATCATGGCTTAAACTCTTTCCATGGGAGTCAAATTCCACTCCCAGCTGTTTAACCAGGACATCTGGAACCTGGATGTGAACATTTTGACCTCCATTTTTGAAAGGCAGTCGATCAGTTGATTAGCTACTACCACCTTTTGGCCAAAGAGAGAAAGAGAAGAAATAAAGATGGCCGAATGTGTTGTGTCACCTTTGACTTAGTTAAATGGTTCAGCAGCCAAAATGGCATATTTGGAAGTTGGTCACTAAAATATTGATTATAATAACAAACTATAGATCCGAGCTTCAGTTTTCTTACAAGCACAGTGGAGAAATAATTTAAAATGTGGAGGCACCGTGAATATCACTGTGGATATTTTCATTAACTCTGTAAAAATCAGTAATCTATGCCGGAAGAACATGATGAGACAGACACTTTGTTCTTGGCATTTTAGCCTTTTTTTTTTTTTTTTAACAGTGTTTCACTCTGTGGAGTGCAGTGCTGCAATCATAACTCACTGCTGCCTCAACCTCTCAGGCTCAAGTGATCCTCCCACCTCAGCCTCCCAAGTAGCTGGGACCACAGGCACTCACCACCACACCTGGTTAATTTCTGTATTTTTTTTTATGAGACAGTGTCTTAGCAGGCTGCCCAGACTGGTCCTGGGCTCAAGCAATCCTCCCGCCTCAGCTTCCCAAAGTGCTGGGATTACAGGAGTGAGCCACTATGCCTGGTCCTCGCCTTTTTTTTCATTTTCTCTTTTTAGTTTGATAATTGTATTATTACTAAAATTTATTAGTACATTTGGAGATTATGGATAAATATGAAACCTTATGTCAGGCTCTGCAAAGAGGACCTCCACTCAGTTTACTTTCTGTAATGGGGATTTATTGCAAGATTGGTACATGCTGAGGGGGAGAAAGGGATGCTATCTCTCTGGATCCTAGTAGCCCCAGGACTGTGAGGCATAGCAACCTTCATAGAGAACTGGACTTTAGAGATCAATCTTGTCTTGGTTTGCTTAATATTCATATTTCCTGAAAGAGAGGAAATTGGGCTTATTGGCCACCATTCTACACGGACAACGTTGGTGGGCAAAATTTAGGATAGCATATCCTAGAAATAGCCTTCTTTGTATCTGGTTCTGTGACTTCTCAGCCATTCCATAAAGCAATCAGCTGTGTGGTTAGAGAGAGCAGGGTTGGTTTATCCACATGACATGGCAGGAACTACATCATGATTGATATGGTTTGGCTGTGTCCCCACCCAAATCTCATCTTGAATTCCCACATGTTGTGGGAGGGACTGAGTGGGAGGTAATTGAATCATGGGGGCAGGTCTTTCCCATGCTGTTCTCATGATAGTGATTAAGTCTCAAAAGATCTGATGGTTATTATAAGGGGAGTTTTCCTGAACAAGTGCTCTCTCTTTGCCTGCTGTCATCCATGTAAGATGTGATTTGCTCCTCCCTGCCTTCTGCCATGATTGTGAAGCTTCCCCAGCCACGTGAAACTATAAGTCCAATTAAAGCTCTTTCTTTTGTAAATTGCCCGGTCTCAGGTATGTCTTTATCAGCAGCGTGGAAAGAGACTAATACAATGATATATAGGAATAAACCATACTAGTCATTTTCCTTATATTGTGTTTGGACAAGTTGGGCATCTGATGATTTTGAGGTTCTTCCTGTAGCCCCTTCCTCATACTACTTTGATCTTGTCCAAAGTCTTGGAGCATAATTTTATTGTTATGACATTTACAAATGCACTTTTTTCCTAATGATAAAATTTTGTCTTTATGGGTGCATCTCAGAAATCTCTCTTTGCATAATGTGTGTGTGGACCTGCCTACAGACATATTGGGTGGAAGCCTTAGGAGCCTCAAGCAAGTCTGAAGGTTGGCCCTGAGAACCACTGTTCTCATTATCAGAAAGGATTTCATCCAGAGACCTCTAGGAATACATTCACCAAAACACGACTGTGGTCCTGCGGTTGTATGAGCTCTGGTTCTTCTCGTGAATTATATTTCACCGGAGTCAGGTGTTTTCTGTAAACATCGTTAAACCACGAGACCAACTGCATTGAACGTTTTTTGTACCACATTGTTTTATTTCTTGCTCGTCTTTTCTTTGAAGAGCTGGGGCTGGGGTGAGGTGTGTGGTGTACCTAGCACTCAAAATGTAATGATTCTCAGAGTCATACAGGGGCACGGTCAGCACCTGAGAGTGAGCCACCCCTTAACATTTTGCCTTCTAGGTGCTTCACTTGCCTTGCCCAAGCACTAGTCCTAGATTAAATAATGTGTTTCTGTTAGTTTTTCAAAATTATAATATTAACAATAACTAGCACTTTATTGAGCTCTCCCTTAAGTACCAGTAAATGTGACTTACATGTATGTGCTTATTTTTCCTTACATGAAACCCTGTGAAGTAGATACAATGGGTATCATCCCTGTTTCATAGACAAGGAAACTAAAACACTGGAATGTTGAATCAGTATTTCAAGACTCATCTAGGAAGTGCCAGATCCAGGACTGGGACCTGGGCCATCTGATTTTCAGCACTTGATCTCAAACTTTCCACTAGATACCTCTTCAAGGACATTTTTGTCCGTGTGACAAGTAGAAAAATTCCACAGCTGGTTTGCTGACCAGCCAAGTCAGAGCTTCCCTGACACCAGTGTGATCATAACACTTGGGATTTGAAACTGTGGTCAAGAATTTTCAGACTAGCTCTCCAATAAGAGAAACTTCAAATATCAAACCCCAAGGCGGCTCATTTTCATCGGGGTCTTTTAAATGACTGATTCTTGGACCCGTCCATTGATACATTCATTCAACAAATATTTACCGGGCCCCTCCTATGTACTAGATATCGTTCTAAATGCTGAGAATACAGCTGTGATTAAATTAATGCCCCTATCTGCATAGAGGTTACATTCCAGTCGTGGGGACACATCGTAAGGAAACAAACAAACATACAGTTTGATGTCACAAAGAAAATAAAGCAGATCTCGAGGGAAAGTGAGTGTTGGGTGGCCAGGAAAGGCTTCTCTGAGGAAGCGGCATTTGAGCAGGGTCTTGAGTGACACCAGCAGAGAGAGAGAATGCGAGCCTCACATAGCAGTACTGTAGCTACTTTGTAAATAAATTTTTCCTATTGTGTATTTGACTTGACATTTTTTAAAAGTACAAGATCAACACTGACAACAATGTAGTCACGAGAATGTCACTCACCATGGCTTCAAGAGCTATTTTCACCTCCTTGCTGTGGCAAGAAGGAGTAGGTGGGGTAGATGGCCCATGAAACAATTTACTTCACGGACAAAATCTTCTGACTGGGGATTTGAAGTCTGCTGAGTGATGCTCTGTTTGTTCTTCTGAATTAAATTAGAATTGGGCAGTCTCCATTTTGCGGTTTTCTTCTTCAGCCTCTGGTGGACCAGAGCATCAGCCAGTTTTCATTTGTGTTGATTTCCTTGGAGGAAGAAGTTGTGGCAGAGGCGAAAGACCAGGTGTGCGAAAGACCATCCTTCCTGGGCCATGGCTGCAGCCTCTGTTTCCATTAGCCTTTCTGTAGGGCAGTGTTGTCAGGTGTCCGATTCCAAATGTCGCATGACCCAATAGTGAGCACGCAGTGGATTTGTCAGTCCTATGTAAGGCTGGGTCAGGACGAAAGCTGCCATGACAATGTCACGTGTCATTTACTGTGCAGGTGAGTGTCTTAGGTGAGGCTGGACTCTTCCTCTGAGAAGATCTGAAATGCAGTGAGCACTTTTGCTTGAAGACAGGGACTGATTTGGGTAGCATCCTTCGGCCTCTTCTAGTCTGGGAGTCAGAGAAAGTTTGCATCAAAATGTCATCAGGGTAAGTGCGAGTGTGAGTAAAGGTAGATGTTTCCAGGGCATCTTTGGCCAGAGGTAACATTTTAACATTTCAGGGCCAAATTTTTAGTTTTGGCAAAAACACGTTTTGCAACTCAAAACTTCTCTTCCTGCTTTACCCTGATTAGTTGCTAGCTGAAAACACTCGGCATCTCAACTGTGTCCTCCCCTCCCTATTACCACCCCCTCTCCCCAGCTGCTAACTTGGGAACTCAGGGCTGTGCCCAGTGTAGACGTTTGTAACAGTTGTAGGGAGGTAGGTGGGAAGAAAGGAGGGAAAGAAGACAGGGAAGGAAGGTGGAAGGGAAGAATGAAGACATTCCTTTTCTATCCAGTTTTAGACTCAGAGATAACATTTTTCTCCAGGACATGGCGCAGGCCTGAGCCGTTAGAACAGTCGGGTTCAAATCTTAATCCTCCACTTGAAAACACTGTGTGACCTTAGACAAGTGACAGAACTTTTCTGAGCCTCAGATTTTCCTCATCTCTAAAGGAAGAACGTGAGGGACTGATTTCAGTGAAGTAGCTTCTGTCGAATGCTGCTGCCGCCACGTTTAGCAAATTGCTTAACCCGTAATAAGCATTGAGCCTGAGAGTTTTATTGTTACTTTATTTGGGTACTGAGAGCTCTGTTTCTGGGGTGGCACTGCCTGACCTGGGGTGGAGTTACACCGTGTATCCCAGATCCACTAAGTCTGTGGCTTTCTATAGCCTAAGAGGTTTGAATAACCCCAAAGCTTCCATCATACAAGAATTTCATAGAGATTCAGATACCAGGAAAGCCATTGGAAGCTGTGATGGTTAAGTTGATGTGTCCATTTGGACAGGCTGCACTATCCAGTCATTTAATCAAACAATAATCTAAGTGTTGCTAAGGAGGTATTTTGTGGATGTTAACATTTACAACCTGTTGACTTTAAGTAAAGAGGATTACCGTGGATAATGTGGGTGGTCCTCATCCAATCAATTGGAAGGCCTTGGGACCAAAAACTTGGAGAAGGAATTCTGCCTTAAGACTGCAGCCTCAACTCACATGGGAATTTCCAGCCTACCAGCCTGCCCTGTGAATTTTAGACTTTCTAGCCCTGACAACTGCATGAGCTAATTCCTGAAAGTAAATAAGCTAATAAATATTTGTATTTTATATTATAAGTTATTGTATTATTTTATATAAACTATATTATATCACACAATCATGTTACCTTTATATAATATAATAATTATATGCTATTTCTAATAAAATTTATATTACATTATATATTTTATTCTATATTATGTTATATGTCCAATTATAAATTATAAATACATGTAAATTTATGTATAAATACTTAAATTATAATTATAATTTGATATGTATCATAATAAATACATGTATTTATAATTTATAATTTGCTATATAACATATGTATATTCCATATTGTTATATATTCCATATTATGTTATATAGCAAATTATAAATTATTGGTTTTTTCTTAATGATATGAATTTTATATATATAATATATATATGATATATATAAAATCTGCTCTTGGTTGTCTTTCTCTGGAGAACTCTGACTGATTCAGAAGTCTCTAGCTTAAGCATGTATACAGTATAGACAAATTTTAGCAGGACCCTTTCTTTAGCTCTTCTGTTAGAGGAATCCAGACTTGAATTCTTAATGAAAACCAAAAAGAGGACAAAGGCAGGAGCTTCTGGCTAGGCGGGGACCGGTGTAGGGATGGATTTCCTAATCCTAACCTGAAAAGGGAATTTCAGGGTAGAATGGACGACGTCCCAAACCCCAGACCAGTGTTTAGTCCCTGAAAGGCTCAGTGGACAGGTAAACAGCTTGGGTGGAGTGCACAGTTTTGTCTATTCCGTTGCAGAGCTTTCCTGGGCCTTTTCCCCAAGCTGGGTTGTGGTGGTTTAAAATTAGTTCTTATTTGGCCTGCGAGGGAAGAGGGAATTTGCGGAGTCTGGGCTGGACTCAGCCTTTTGCTGTAGAGGTTCTGAGGGCTGTGTCTGTGACTTGTGCATGTTGGAAGTGGAGAGACTTGGGCTCAAGACCTCCATGTGACCAAACCTCTGTCCTTGTCATCAGAGCTGTCCAGAAACCTAAGTGGAACTGAAGGCCACCACCTTGGTCTGATCTGGGAGACACCTCTCCTGTCCCAAATAGAGCTCTCTACCTCCCTCCCTCTCTGAGAGGCCTGCGAGCTGCAGGAGGAATTTCTCCTTTTGGGCATGA
Source organism: Theropithecus gelada (assembly GCF_003255815.1). Classification (NCBI taxonomy): domain Eukaryota; kingdom Metazoa; phylum Chordata; class Mammalia; order Primates; family Cercopithecidae; genus Theropithecus; species Theropithecus gelada. The sequence goes on along the minus strand of NC_037684.1, from coordinate 45,500,384 downwards.
CCTGTAAGCAACTGCTCCATTGCAAGTCTTGTTCCCAAACCGTTACTGCCCATGAGCACAGTGACATTTAATTTCATCTTTAGGATTCACTTCCATCACTTCAAGCAGGGTCATCTTGGAACAGGACACAGGATAGGTAAGCTTTGGTGGGGAGGGGAGGAGGAAGGTTGCGATGCTAGTTGCCCATTTAGGAGGGAAGCCCTAGCTCACTGGGAGGCAAGATGAAAACATTGCGGGCTGGAGAGCGGAGGATGCTGATTGAGAGAGTTCTGTAAGGGGTTAAAAGAGCAGAAAAAGAGACATTCATTTTCTTTACAAGTGTGTTTTCAGCTGGCATGAATCCTCCTTTGACTCTGGAGTTGTTTTCTCTGACTATCTTTGCTTTCCCCTTTTCGGACATTGATTCCAATGTCAGCGTAAAGCTAAACGTGGCTGACTACACACTTGGCCTGGTCCTTGTGAAAATATCTAAGCTATTACTGAATTCAGGGCTATTGCTGATTGGTTTCCTAAGTGGACTTGAAATATATAGCTTTATTCAAATAATCATATCAACAAGCCATATTGGAAACAGGTCAGCATGGGTAGTTGATGACTAATACCACACACACACACACACACATATGTGTACACACACCACTTCATTGTGAGCTTCATTCCAATCTCAGCAATGTTTGATTTATTTGATTTCTTTTGTCTGATAAAAACAGAAGTGATGAAAGATGATCAGCTTTAGTTATTAATACTTATTGATATATATTTACATCTTTGATTGGCAGTTCAGTCTTACAACCACTAAAACAGAGAGACCCTTGGAGGAAAGATTAGCTTTGTAAGAATGTTAGGATTTTAATAGCCTAGATAAAGTTTTTTAAAAGTTGGAAACTAGGCCGGGCGCGGTGGCTCAAGCCTGTAATCCCAGCACTTTGGGAGGCCGAGACGGGCGGATCATGAGGTCAGGAGATCGAGACCATCCTGGCTAACACGGTGAAACCCCATCTCTACTGAAAATACGAAAAACTAGCCGGGCGAGGTGGCGGGCGCCTGTAGTCCCAGCTACTCGGGAGGCTGAGGCGGGAGAATGGCGTAAACCCGGGAGGCGGAGCTTGCCGTGAGCTGAGATCCGGCCACTGCACTCCAGCCTGGGCGACAGAGCGAGACTCCGTCTCAAAAAAAAAAAAAAAAAAAAAAAAAAAGTTGGAAACTAGAAAATTTGTTTGAATTTAATTTATGAAAAGGACTTCCAGACCTCTGTCATGTAGACAGTAGATTTCTGTTCCAATTGCAGACAACTGTGTAATCTGTTATTCAGTTAAGAATGTTTGTACAGTTTGTGTTCAAACAGACATATTTAAGCAATGAAGAAAGTATTGTAACTAGGCAACTATTGATTATCTACCCAGTGTCCAGTCCCTGCTATTCCCTTCCTAGCAGAACCTTGATTGGGTCGAGGTTTAAACAGCAATGTGTCAAGGCAGGTGGACCAGGAGGATCCTAAGGGAGGGAACTTGATTGACCTGAGCCAATCATAACACTCTTGAACATCCCTTGGCCAGCGATTGGCTTAGAGGTGGGCATCCTAGACTTGGCATACGAGAAAGACAGTAGGAATTTGCTGGGCGCTCTTGGAAAATATTGCATAAAACAGTTCATCAAAATTGGCCTTTCCTTTTTGCCTTGACTAGCTATGTAAGAAGTAATGCCTAATGCTGAGACAAATTGCAACCATCAGGGAAAGCCAGGAGACTCTGAGAGAGACCAATTATTGAGCTGCTGAATTAACCCTTCCTGAAGCCACCTGCTTCCTCACTTACTGGTGTGTCCTTACTGTGTAAACCCCTTTTAACTGGGTGTTTTGTGTCTTGCAGCCAAAAACAATCCATTGATACACTTGGTGACATTGATTGAGAAAAAAACAAATATGGGTAAGATTTAGTCTTCAGATTTTTTTTTGTCTTTAGTAAGGCATAATGTAATTAACCAAAAAAGAAGTGATTATACTTTGGGTAACTCTTGTAGCCATTGTCAAGAAATAAAGTGATTTGGAAAATGTGCATATATGCATGTACACACACACACACACACACTCTTCAATCCATTCTTGACGTTGATATATTAGTTTCCAGGCATTGGTTGTTTCAGTATTTCTATATCTAAAAAGTTGTGGAAGGACCTGAGAGACCCAGATTCAGTTTTTATAGCTGTTTGCAAGTATGCTAAGTTGGCAATGCATAGATGTGTAGAGAAGGAAAGTAAGAGACACAGGGAGCAACGTGAGTGAATAATCTCAAGGGATGAACAATTCCCAGCTGTGTTGGGACTTCCTTAGCCACATCACATCACACGCTTAGAAGTCAAGTTCGCTAGGTGTGTTTTACAGATAGAAAAGTCAAAGTGCAGAGAAGTCAGGACCTGCACATAGAAATTAAGTGATCTGAGTTCCCAGTGCCCCCAAAGGATTTTCATTACTGCACATTACCTCTGTTTTATCTCCTCTTACGAAAATGCAGACATGCTCAACCCTCTGAGGACCCGTTGCCTTTTTGTGAACTTGAGTAGAAAAGAGATCCAGCCACTTGCTGTGGTTGTTAGACTGGAAACTCTGAGTTGGTCACAAGAAAAATGGTTTTCATTTCCCTGAACCCAGCCATCTGAACTGGTCAGGCTCTAATAACCGAGTTTACGGAAGCTCATTTGGAAGAGATGAATTTGCTTTTTGGTATTTTGGAAAGGTCTCAGGGCCTTGCCAACATCAGCTGCTGATGGAGTTCCTGACTGTGTGTGACAGGTCTGAGCCCCTTGCTTCTAGGTTGCTCCAGGTACCCACTCCCTGGTAACCACCTCTGATTTTAAACTTCCCTAACAGTCTGGCCATGGAGGCATGATATCCGTAACATCCCCCAAAGGAGCTAAAGGAGAAATCCACAAGTTACCATGAGCATTTCTAGTCTGCTGATGGCCAAGCGATTCCTCCAGGACATTCCTCAAGGTGTGTATGAAAAATAGTGTCCACCAGGGACTGAGGTGGTTCAGGTACCATTGCTGCTTTGGGGTGGAACATTTCTGTAAAGTGAGAACAAAATAGGGGTAGGAGCTATGTGAACAAACCCCCTGTTGACTAGGAACAAGACATAAAAAGTTTCTGATAGACGCAGATCTAATGGGGAGGACATGGCGGAATCAACGCCCTCCAATTTTCTACCGATTACATCCCACCTCCCTCTCGGGCACATGGCTGCAGTCGTGCTTAGCCCATGAGGGTGCTGTTCTCCCTTCCTTATGGAAACTGGAGAATGTGGGAAGAGGAGACTTTGTTTTTCTTTTTAATTGTTTTCTTTTTAAAGAAAAACAATTAGGCTGTATTTTTCTTTTTTAAGAGCAGTTTTAGGTTCACAGCAAAATCGAGCAAAAGGTACAGTTATTATACTTTTTGTAACTCTTGTAGCCCCCTGCCCCCACACACATGCACAGCCTCCTCCACTATTAACACACCCCATAGAGTGGTACATTCCTTGCAACCAATGGGCCTACATTGACACATCATTATCACCCAGAGCCCATAGTTTCCATTAGGGTTCACTCTGGGTGTTATATATTCTATGGGTTTGCACCAATGTATAATGACACGTATCCACCATTATAATACCATACAGAGTGGTTTCACTGCCCTAAAAATCCCCCTGCTTCACCTATCCATGCCTCTCTCCCCCCAACTTCTGGCAACCACTCATTTATTTATTGTCTCCAATGTTTTGCTTTTCTTCAGGAGTCATATAGTTGGATTCATATAGCATACAGCATTTCAGATTTTCTTTCACTTAATAATAAGCATTAAGTTTAAGAGACTTTTAAATTTTGTTCTGTAAGATAGCCTAACATTTTTCACACCCTTTAATAAGGGTGTGGTCTTACCTGTTTTACGTTAGAAGGAAACCATTTGTTTGGAATGAATAGAGTAAATCTTTTGGGAAAATAGAAAACAAAGAGTATTTAAAAATCATGTGACTATTTAGGTCTAAGAGTTGTCCATGAATCCTTAGCTCAGTGTCCATAGGTCCCTACAAACAAGATCTATGAATAGAATTCTTGGAATCCTTAAGTTAGATTAAGAAAACATTACCTTTATTTTTTCTAACCTCTATTTGAAATGTAGTATATTTTTCCCTTACAAGTGTATGTGATAAGACACAATAGTATTGGTCATAACTAAGGCTTTATCTGATACAACAAAAGTCATAGATTTTTTATATCACATTGTAGTGTTGTAAAAATCTCAAGATATCATCAATGCTCCTCACTGCTTCAAAATTATGGTAGTTAGTAGACCCACCTTCAGCTCTTGTTATTGGATGCATTAATAAAGAAGCATACATGTTATGTTTCACAATTTTATTTCCTAAATATTTTTAGATCGCAACTGCATTGCCATATAATTTATTTTGTAATTCGGTGTGTTTCAAGTTATGCATTTACACATGTAATTCTAAAAAGAAGTCCATAGACTTCACCAAATTTCCAAAAGAGTTCACAGTAAACAAATTATTAAAAATCTCTGTTAATTCATAGATACTCATTCCAGAAAACATAACAATGGCTGCATATCAGGAATATCTTTTTCTAGAAAAAAATATCCTCAGTTAGTAGATATTCTGGGTAGTTTCTGTATGTGGAGTTTCTGGGGTAAATTCTTTGAGTTCAATATGTTGACTCTATGCTATGTCATCTCAGATATCTGACCTTATTCTGTTTTTCTTATCCAGGTCATTGTATGTTTCATAACTGGATTTCGTATTTGGTATTTGCCTCCCAAATTTTAAGAGCAAAACTTGTCATCTATCACCTTATTTTAATTCTCACTATGTAAACTTATAAGAAATAACTCACAACGTGGTGTCTCATAACTCACTTCTGAAATATCCCATGAAAAATTGCCAAGTTATTCACTGTTGTTTATTTTGGTCCCAGTACACTGTCCATGCCCTGGTTGAATATCTCGCCAAATTTCCTCCAATTTATTGCAAAACCAATTGGCAGAACAATGAGGAAACCTGTCTGGGGCCAATTTCAGCAACTGATGGTGCCGCCTTCTCCCCCCACCTCCACTTTCCACTAATCCATCAAGTTTCTTCCAGATCTAGCCATTCTTAATGGGAATTTAACACCTTGGCATAGCTCCAAACATGAAAAAAAATTCTTCCTATCCTTACTCCACTGTTTCCCTCCCCTCTGCTTCTCATCCTTTTCTCAAAACTGACACCCTCCAACAAGTACTTCTCCCAGCAGAGAGGATGGCCTACCTGGTATTGCAACATTGAGAATGAACCTTATTTTGAAAATAGGTGATCATGCTCTTATCAATACAGGAAATGGGAGATTTAAACCTCTTCCCATCAAGGTGTGAACCTTTCACAAAGCAGCAGCTCTGAAATATTTCCTGTGTGGTTGGCATCGGTGAAAACACTGTATTGCAGAGCCTACTGAGGCCAAAACTAGGGAGTGTCTTTGCAGCCTGTTGTTAGTCAAAGTAGTTATGTATTGCTGATGGTGCTTTTCTAACATAGACCTTAAAGCTCTTTTACATGGACTGTCTTTTTGCTGCATTTTAAAGACAGAGCAAGAAGCTGCGGTTATCTGTTCCCACTATGGTTTCAAGACTAGAAACTCAAGGAGGTTTTAGGCTTGTCCAAATAACTTTGGACAAGTATACTTTGATACTTGTCCAACATATACTTGATACTAGTATTTCACTAGTGTCAAAACCATGGTGAAATATGTGAATTAAACTCTGTTGCCATTCTGTTTATTATTATTTTTTATTATACTTTAAGTTCTAGGGTACATGGGCACAATGTGCAGGTTTGTCACGTATGTATACATGTGCCATGTTGGTGTGCTGCACCCATTAACTTGTCATTTACATTAGGTATATCTCCCAATGCTATCCCTCCCCCCTTCCCCCCACCCCATGACAGGTCCCAGTGTGTGATGTTCCCCATCCTGTGTCCAAGTGATCTCACTGTTCAATTCCCACCTATGAGTGAGAACATGCGGTGTTTGGTTTTCTGTCCTTGTGATAGTTTGCTCAGAATGATGGTTTCCAACTTCATCCGTGTCCCTACAAAGGACATGAACTCATTCTTTTTTATGGCTGCATAGTATTCCATGGTGTATATGTGCCACATTTTCTTAATCCAGTCTGTCATTGATGGACATTTGGGTTGGTTCCAAGTCTTTGCTATTGTGAATAGTGCTGCAATAAACATACATGTGCACATGTCTTTATAGCAGCATGATTTATAATCCTTTGGGTATATACCCAGTAATGGGATGGCTGGGTCAAATGATATTTCTAGTTCTAGATCCTTGAGGAATCGCCACACTGTCTTCCACAATGGTTCAACTAGTTTACAGTCCCACCAACAGTGTAAAAGTGTTCCTACTTCTCCAAATCCTCTCCAGCACCTGTTGTTTCCTAAGCATTACGTTGAGTTGATTTTCAGATTTCTCCTGTAGGTAACAACCAGAAAGAATTTTGGGATATTGTGTTAGTTAAGGTGCATGCAGGAATACAGAAAGCACATTAGGTGTTTCAACAGAGGGGATTTAATTTAGGAAGTTGGTTATATATATTTCAGCCTTTTTGGAAGGCTGAAGTAACGAAATGGGAACAATGAGAAAACACAGAGATGGTAACTGCAGGAAGAAGCTACCCCCACCAGGGCTGGGGAATAAGGGAAAAGATTAGGTCTATTGTAACCTAAAGGATCAGAGGAAGGGCCTTGAGGAGTTGAAGTCCAATCTCTGAGGGGAAGGCCCTGTATGGCTGCTGATGGCATGTCAGGAGATTAAAGGAGGGATCTTATAGAGCTGGAATTCAAACATCTGAGGAAGGAGCAATACTGACTTCCTAGAGTTTGCACTTCTGAGAAAGCACTTTGAGGCTGACTCTAGGAGATAGGGACTGTATCCAACTACTGCTGTAAGGATGAAGTATTGCTGCTAGGTAGCACTGGTGGGAGCAGCAAGTAAAAAAGTGGGGAGATGCATTCTGCCGTCTCCTGATTCCAGTCTCCCTCTACTGCCCCCTATTGCCAGAATCTATCTATTAGAAGCAACTAGCAAAGGAAAAACATGATTTGCAGAGTCCCTTTTAGCGTCCCAGAGCAGGTGTTGGAGGTTTGGGAGCTGGGAGACAGTAGCTTACTACATCACACAGGTATGTAGGACACTTTTGGATTACCAGAGGATGTACCAGTCATCCATAAGGATATTTGGTATCATGAAGAGGATGATTTAGTATGAAGTCTACAGGTCGTATATGTATGCCTAGAGCTGGCAGGTGAGTCACTGAGACTTGAGATCCTAGGCCTTCTCTCATTTGCATAGTCCTTTTGCTTGGGGCAGAGAGAGTGGGGTTGGTGTGGGAAGAAGATTGCAGCATGCAGGGTTGTGGGTGGTGATGCCAGTGTCCCTTGTCCAGCCATGCAGGTACTAGAAGCTTCAGAGCAGTTGGGCTGAGGCTACGGTCAGGGATTAGATGGGGAGGCACCTGGCAGAATATCTGAAGGACCACACCAGCATTTTCTTTTATAGAAATCAATGTATTGGTTTAGACAAACATTTGCACCCACTTAAGGCCCCAGTTTCTGGAATTATAAGGAGTAGAAAGAATCTTGATTATGCAAATCTACAGATTAATGTGCTCATCGAATAATTATAGAACGTCTAGTAAATACTACCCATTGTGCTGGGGCCAGGGAACGTGAAGATGAATCAGGTAAAGATGAATCTGCCTTCAAGGGAGCTCAAACATTAACTGAAAATTATAGTCACTTTATTTCTGGCAGAATGGGAACAGAGTTGAGGGAGAGGCAACTTACTAGTGCACATTAGGGACAGCTTCACCCAGGAGCATGAGCTGAGTCCTGTTATCAGGGGGAATGTTCAGTAGATGGCAAGAGTCAGGGGACAAAGGGCTATGGAACGATGAAGCAACGTGAACACAGCCCAGAGGTGTAGCATAGACTGGTGCCCTTGAGAAAGTGGGAGGGACAGCAGGTAGAAGGTCAGGGTCTCCACTGAGGCAGCAGCTTCACCTGCCTTCTCTTTCCGAACATTCTATCAGGCAGCAGCCTGACCGGTTTGAATTTCACCTTCTGCTCACCTCGGATGAGAGCAACAATCATCACGATCCCAGGGAACAGCCAAAGGAAGAGAAAAGGCAGAAGATTTGGACAAGACCCCATGAAGACTAACAGCTCTTGGATAATTGAGAGAAGGCAGCTGCATGAACAGTTTCGATGCACTCATGAAGGCAGGGCCCAGTGCCTGTGGTACCTGCCTTTTTCTGGAACCAATCCATATTTCCTTGTGGCTTTCTGAGGTGCAGAGAGGGTACATTGGGAACTTTGCTTGGGGTCGTTTTCACATCTTAGAGAGAGGGAGGGACCCTCAGCATCTGTGTTAGCGGAGGGTGATCCTCATGTCCCTCTGAATGAGCTGGACTTGAGGGAACGAGTCCCTTCCAGGAAGCTGTCCCATGACTGAAGCCTCAGCAGCAGCCTCTGTCAGTCCCCTCCCCTACAGAACCTTTGGCTTCCATCTGACCAGCCTTGACACCCAGTGTCCAAACACCGATAAAATTGATTTCACTAAGCGTGGGAAAGTCCTGGAGCATCGATTGTTTCCTCCTCTGCACCCCCGATACCCTGGCATTAGCGCTCTCCCAGAATGTACCTTGCTTGTTTGATTGGAGGAGGTCAAAGCCCTGATGAAGAATGAGTGGAATTCCACAGGATTGGGGCAGTCTTGATAAATGACAGCAGGGGATGGTGTGGGGAGGGGAAAGGATCGGAGGAAGTGGGGATAACTGAATGGCTTAAAAAATAATCCACCTTTGCCTCCCCTGGTTCTACCAGTCTGTCTAGTGCTTTCAGAATGAAAATTAAAAAAAGCTTGCCATTCTAAACATTTGGAGTTTCAAAAATGATCTATAGAACATGTTTAGCTTTTCAAGTTAAAAATATTAAAAGAAAAAAAAATGTTTGAGGGCTTTACTGCTTTCCCGCAAAGAGCTAGAGCCACCCAAGCAGGATTGACTGTCATTGGTTTGAGGTTTCTGCTTGCTTTGAGGCTGTTTTTTCCTTAGTGCTATGAACTAGATCAGTCCATTTTTAGCTGATAACCCTTTCCAATTTCGCTATGAAATGAGAGGCTGGTTGGGTGGTCTTTTATGTTCCTTCCAGCTTTGACTTTTATGGTCTTTGATTCCAAGGTACCTCATCAACTCTGAAGACAAGAGATAGGTAGGTTCTAACTCCAGACAAGCCACTGCAAGATGGTACCAGGATGGGACAGAGAGTCTTTGTACTATCTTTTATATGTTCTCAAACCCAGCCAGGGATCAGAGTGACAGTATACCATGGGGAATCATAGAGATGTTTATGGTGATTCTGCTGTGAGTCAACTGAGATGTCCCCTATGGAGATGATAATTCCCCATACTATAGGCAATTAGACAAAGATGTAGATGCCTCCATTGCAAATGCTACCCAGATCTAATTAGGACCACACATGCAGAGAACCCAACGGCTTTTGGACATATAGGCCAATGGTCTTCTTGGGAAGGTCTCTTCTAGTCATGGGAATTGTCTTTTTATTGTTTAAGCTTTTGCATAGACCTGGAAGAGACATCCATTGCTGTTACCCCTGAGTTTATAATCATGCTGCAAGTCCAGTGGGGAACTTTGGCACAAAGCGTTGAATGAGATGAGACTGCACTTATGTAGCCTGCATTTCTTGAGAATAAAGATTTCTGTTCATTTGGTGCAGTGGTTCTCATCTGGGGAAAACCCAGGGAGTAGAGGCCGGGAATGCCACTAAAATCCCTACACTGTGCAGGAAAGCTGTCAGCCCTTTGCCCCACAACAAGGGATTAACTCGTTCCAAAAGTCAGTAGTGCTGTGTTTGAGAAACGCTGTTAAGCACCTGGAAGTTCCAGAGAGCTCAGATGGTGGTGGTCATTGTGCTAAGTTTCAAATTCAGTATTTAGATTTGGTTTTTAGCTTATAGGCAACAAATTGGCTGACTATGGGGTAAAAAGGAAGTACCTCCTTTATCAAGATTGGCTTCAAAAGATGTCTGTCTCCCCTTCTGGTGGGTCGTGTCCATTCACAGTGTGAGAAATGGAAAGGAGGTCACTAAGAGACTTGCAATGGATGTAAAACTGGATGCAGAAACTCTGGATCTGAAGGGAATGTTCATGACTATTTCATGCCTCCTGCCTTGAAGCACCAAACGCAGGAGTCACCCAAGGGGAGACTGAGGATTACGTAGTTTTCAACATTGCTTCCCATGGACTACTTCTCCTTCCAGCATTTGTAGATTTTTTGGTGCCTTCTTTTCTTCTGGAGACTTTCCCCTTTTCTCTGAGCAGTGTTCTGGCTATTTCAGATCTCTGCATCTATGGAGGAACACATGCTAATTTGTTGTTGCATGGCCAGATGTCAGCAACTCATTGCATTGTGTTACCACTAGCAACTCTATTAGCATTTTTTTTTTTTTTTTTTTTTTGAGATGGAGTCTCACTCAGTCGCCCAGGCTGGAGTGCAGTGGCGCGATCTCGGCTCACTGCAAGCTCCGCCTCTCGGGGTCACGCCGTTCTCCTGCCTCAGCCTCCCAAGTAGCTGGGACTACAGGCGCCCGCCACCATGCCTGGCTAATTTTTTGTATTTTTAGTAGAGACGGGGTTTCACTGTGTTAGCCAGGATGGTCTCGATCTCCTGACCTCGTGATCTGCCCACCTCGGCCTCCCAAAGAGCTGGGATTACAGGCGTGAGTCACTGTGCCCAGCCTCTATTAGCCTTTTTAAATGGGGTTCTTGAAAAAAAAATAGTGCCTAGCTCAATTTTTCAGTGGTGAAACTCTAGGTATCATAATGCTTTAAGGAAGAAAACACTTTTGGTTGCAGGTCTTTTACTGCTTTTCAAATGGTTGTGTGTAGGCAATCATTTACTCTTAATATCTGCCTTATCCATGGTAATATCCCAAGCAAGATATTGTATAATCTTCCTTGGAAACACACTTGAATATTTAACAAGATAGAGTCCTCTAGATAACACAGCCCTATTTGCCTAAATCTAAACTCTTGAATATAATGAAAAGTCTCCCATCTGGACTATCTGGGAATAGTCATGTTTATAGCTGCTAAACTGCAAATCAGTTATGTCTCCTGGCATTAAATATGATTTGCCTTCCTGTTTGTCTCATTAGTACTTTTCGGCCCTCTCTAACTTGAGTCCTAGGCCATTGATGAGGGCACAGGTGGGCTGTAGAGTTTGGCAGAGGGAAGGAAGCCATTCCCTGCCTGCCACGCTCAGTGATGGACCACTGGGTCCTGCCCAGTCTATTTTCATCTTCCAACACCTTTTATGACCTTGCTTTAGAGTAAGAAAACTGCCCTTCAAAGGCCTCGCCCTGTCAATTTCCCCCACCATATGTTCTTATTGAAATGTTTATGACACTCTTTATCTTAGGCTTATTATCTTGGGATTGGCATTGATTAATAAAACATGTTACAAACTACAACTTACTATTTAGATTTTTAAAAAGTGGGAATAACAATAACACATGTATGATTTTAACCACTTTCTAAGCAAATGTTTCTAGTTGCAAAGTAGTCTCAATAGCAATGGAGGACATTATCAGGGCGTGTTATTTTCAGGCTAGAAACACATTGAATATATATTTGTTTGGGTCACACGCCTCGTGATGTTGCTTTTTTTATGAGACTAGATAAAGTATATTGCAAAGCTGATAGCAGCAGAGCATTTATTGACATATTTTAGGTGTTTTCCAATTGACTGTAGTTTGTCATTGTTTGACAAATATAGCCCGGTCAATTCCTTTGATGATGGTGTTTTAGCAAAGTACTGTATGTTCAGATATTAGCACTAAAAGCAAATGGTAAATAAGCTATTTCTATTAAAGATTTTCATTGTCTTATTATAAAAGTAATTACATTAATTGTAAAAATTTCGGAAAGCATAGAAAAGAGTAAGAAAGAAAATAAATATAATTCATGATCCCACCACCCATTTATCACACTAATTTTTTAATAAACATGTAGATACATTAAGATACAGCTATATTGCATACATACATACATATAAACAAGTAAAATATATAATTATTTTGGTAATTCTATTGCATAACCAATTTTGTGTACTTCTACTACCATTATACTATAAACATTGCCTATCAGGACAGAATTCTTTATAAACAGTTTTAAAGGCTCTGTGGTAAAACATTATGAGGGTGCAGCATAATGCTTACTCTCTTAGCAGTATACAAGAAGGCTGTTTTCAATTTTTCACTGTTATTAACAATGCCATAATAAGCAGCATTGTCTCAATCTCATAGGTTTTGTGAGAGGGAAATAAAATGGTTCATGTGAAGTTCCTAATGTAATAGTGGTAGATGTTCAAAATGCCTTCGTATCCAACTTTCTTCCTCTCTCTCCACCTACGTTTCTCCTTTTCTACCTTTAATGCATTTTTTTTTCCTTAAAAATAAGACCCTAGAATTATAGCTACTTGGTTAATGTATATACACTTTTTTGTTGTTTGTAGTAATTTTTACTTCCTCATCAAATGCAGTTACGTGGATCTAATTCTTGAGTGGCTTGAGATGCCTCGTTAACCTCTGTCCCAGTCTCAGTCCCATGTTAAAATATAGAAGGGTAGGAATGAAGGTGTGCTCTAAAGTCAGTTATCCCAGGTAGGAGGGTCTGTGAGTACATTTCCAATGTCAAGTCCTTGCTGTCTTCCAGTCTTATCCAGCTGAAACCATCAGCCCGTTTGGTTCCTGGGCGTACCCGGCTAGAATAGTGATGCTTTAAGAGTTCCGTCTGCACTAGGGGTCTAGAATTTGATTTGTTGTGGAAGGTAAGATCCAAACACCTTCCTGTCCACAAAACACATTTAATTCTGCCATATTTATTCAGTTCATGAGATTGATCCTTTCTCCCATTTCTGATTTATGTATACTTTACCTCCTTCTTGCAGTTGTAACCGTGTCCTAAACACTAATCTATTTGGCTGGGCTTCAAGCTTCTGTCTGATCCTTGCCGACTCCTTACCCCTGGGGAAATGCAGTCTATTTCCAACTGGACGGGCCACGTGGAGGCACATTGCTCTCACTCTGCCAGGTGTACTTAGACATTTTTGCTCTCCTCTTTCACCCTCAAGAACTAACTTCCTTGAGCATTTACAGAATTCCAGATCAAGGCTCAATTTCCCATTCCTCTTAGGAGTGTAGGCCATCTCTCTTCTCAAAGCACTGACCCTGGGACTGATCAGACAACCTGTTTTGAGCCCATCCGTCCCAGAATCCTTCCTTCCTCATGGCATTGGCAAAGGTCACCAACTTCTCAGCCCGCTCAAGGTCAAGCCAGCTCATGAAAGGACACCCTCTGGTGTGCTTCTGGCTGTTTCAGGACCACAAGGAGAAGCAGCAGCTGGCAAGAAACATGTTGCTAAATAGACCTGGCTTCTATGGGAATCCCAGAGTGAAGCATTCCCACCCCTGTGGGCCACCTTTCACATTTGATTGATTTTTTTTCGATTGGTTGTTTGCCTGACCTGATCAGAGAGTTTGGACAGGAGTTTCTGTTGACACTTTATTTCACTTTGGGTAAAGTTTAAACATGACTTATCACAACCCTGACACATCTGGAAGGCCATATTTTGCCCCCCTCCTGTTGTCTACCTCTTTCAATTATGAGAATAGAGGGCATAAAGGCCTTTTTTTTATACATGAGGAGGACGTTCATGGCTTTGGGTCCTTTTAGAGATAAGTCTTCGGCCGTCTAGGTTATAATTACTGCTAGATGATCCTTCTTTTTTCCTATTGTTAAAAACCTTCATATTTATTTTATTTACCACAGGTGAAAACCATCCATTTCTTGGAGAAGTGCCACTGTGGGGCTGCAAGTCCCAGGGTCAAGATTTCTATGTGTCTCTTTTTCCCTTAAAGTGGCTGAAATCTGAAGCTGAAATTGCAAGTGTCATGGAGTCATTGAATCTCATAGTCTTGACTGATAAAAGTTATTAAATGTCCTCTGGTTCAACCTTCTATTTAATGTGGAAATCCTTTCTACAGTAACCCTGTGTGGGAATCACAGTTCACTTAGGGGCTTAGTCTCATAGTCAAAATGTCTTCTTCCTAAGTGGGAAATTACTTCCAGCTTCTATTCACTCAATAGTTGTTTAATACTATCTCTCTCTCTATATATATATGTATATCTATAGATATACATATATACATGTATATATAGAGATATATGTATATATGTCTATATACATATATATGCATATATATCTATATATATCTATATATATCTATATATATCTATATATATAGATATATATATATCTATATACACACATAAATATAAAAGAAATATATATAGAGAGAGTATATCTCTGTCTAAAAGCAGAAGCATAAAACATACCTTTAACACCAGGGTCCAGTTAGGTGTGAGCGCCACAGGCATTGCTGCTGGGCCCATGGGACGTCAAGTTTAGTAAATCCCAGAATTTGCCTTTAATAAGTTCAGAGTCTAAATATCTAAATATATATTTTAAAAGATGTCTAAAACAAGTTGCCTCCTAAAAAGTGACTTATAGTCTAGAAGGCAAGGAGTGACAGCCACTCATAGTTTCTTTCATGTGGTAATCATAATGGTAATAAGAATGATACATGACATGCATTGAATGCTTTCTCTGTGCAGGTACAGTTTTAAGTGCTTGACATGAATTAACTCTTTTAGTCATCATAATAACACTGCAAGGTAGGTAAGTACTTTCATTAACTTACCCATTTCGCAGAGGAGAAAACCGAGGCACAGCTGCTCAAGATTATACAACTAAGAATAAGAGGATCGAGGATTCAAAATAAAGCATTTTGCCTCCTGAGTCTGTAGACTGTACTGGTATGCTATTTAATCTCTTGCAAACAGCTAAGATGTTTGGTAGAAAGAGAGAAATGCCATGAGAGAGAAAGGGCAGACTCCTGTGCTTGGAAAAGATGGCCTGTTTTGATGCCTTTGTAAATGATTTATCCCTGGTGTCGGCTTCTCTTGGGCATGTTTCCGGGTATGAGGGAGAAGGGAGTCACTGGCTTCATCTGTTGGTTGCCACCTGTAATTTACAGCAGCAGCGTTCACACTCAACTGGAACTTGGTGTTAAAATGATAATATTTTATGCTTTTGCTTTTAGTGGGTGACAATAAAAAATCAATGGATTATAATTACAGGACCTTGAAGTTCAGTGTTGCCCCAGACTGTAATGAAAATCCATTTATGGTATGACAACCACAGATTAGCAATTTATCTCTCCCGAAATAGCAAAGCAGTTTATGGTATTGCTGGTTTGCCACCACTTACAGAAGGGACCAGATAATGTGCCAGGTTGCCCCGTGAGTAATAGCCTGGTTTTATTATACAGGATAAATCAATCACATAGCTTCTTGCGTTGGCTTAATGAGGTTAGATTAGCATGCACAGAG
The DNA here is from genome assembly GCF_003255815.1 of Theropithecus gelada. Classification (NCBI taxonomy): domain Eukaryota; kingdom Metazoa; phylum Chordata; class Mammalia; order Primates; family Cercopithecidae; genus Theropithecus; species Theropithecus gelada. The sequence goes on along the minus strand of NC_037684.1, from coordinate 45,484,817 downwards.
CTTGGGAAAACTTGTTGGTCAATAACCTCCCAGTGCTGACAGAGGACCCTCAATGGGCTGAATCTGGAGTGAATACTCAGCAGTTTGCCTTGCAGGTGGGTGATAAGAATCTGAGACTTGGTTTGGGAGTTGGTTTTCAAGAGGGGACGATTCCTTTTTCTTTCTTTCTTTTTTTTTTTTTGAGACAGAGTCTTGCACTGTCACCCAGGCTGCAGTGCAATGGTGTGATCTTGGCTCACTGCAACCTCCGCCTCCCAGGTTCAAGCAATTCTCCTGCCTCAGCCTCCCGAGTAGCTGGGATTACAGGCGCCTGCCACCATGCCTGGCTAATTTTTTGTATTTTTAGTAGAGATGGAGTTTCACTATGTTGGCCAGGCTGGTCTCGAACTCCTGACCTCGTGATCCACCTGCCTCAGCCTCCCAAAGTGCTGGGATTACAGGCATGACCCATGGTGCCCAGCCAAGAGGGCAAGATTTCTAAAATACAGTTGAAACTGCAGACAACTTTTGTAGATGAGTAGATCAGTAATAAAACAAACAAACAAAAGCCCAAACAACAAATCTTTTAAAAAGAACTGGCAGTCTTTGTCATTTCCCTTTGAAATGATGGATTTATTTAGGAGAGGACATACATAGAAGGGGAATGGATTATAGAATATCACACTAGTTGATGGCCCCCAAAGGAAAGCATCCTGCCTCTCTATGGCTAACATTGGTTGGGGTGTGGAAGCTGTTTTGGCACAATATCTAGTGACTCCCTATCTTTCCAAGCTCCCTTATGTCACAAGTGCCACCCTTTATTGCTTGAGCTAGGTTCATGGCAGGAGAAAAGGCATTATAGTTTCCGTCTGCCCTTTGTACCCTGGCTTTTCTGTAGGTGTATTAGAGCCTACCTTTGAATATCTTTCAGACATTTGCCAATAAAAACAAGCTGAAAGTAATCAAGACCTTCTCTCTTGGTGAGCCTTCCTCACTAAATATCTCTCATGAAGCTAATATCTTAATTTGCCCCCACTCTGTGTGTACAGCTAATAAGAGTGCCACGCATTGGCCTGGGTGCAGTGGCTCACGCCTGTAATCCCAGCACTTTGGGAGGCCAAGGCGGGCAGATCATGAGGTCAGGAGATGGAGACCATCCTGGCTAAATGGTGAAACCCCGTCTCTACTAAAAATACAAAAATATTAGCCGGGCATGGTGGCGAGTGCCTGTAGTCCCAGCTAGTAGGGAGGCTGAGGCAGGAGAATGGTGTGAACCTGGGAGGTAGAGCTTGCAGTGAGCCGAGATTGCACCACTGCACTCCAGCCTGAGTGACAGAGCGAGACTCCGTCTCAAGGAAAAAAAAAAAAAAAAAGTGCCACGCATTAAAAGTTAAAGTAACCACAAGGAGTTGTGTTGTGGGATCTGGAAGAGGGAAAAGCAGACTCAGAGAGAGAGTTCAGGTGAGGTCCAATACTGGCATTCACTATTTCAGGGTCAATCATGTCTTGCCTTTTGGAATGAAGCCATAATCCCTAAGGAAATTCTAGAAGAGGCACATTTGAAGACTTTTTGCCTCCATAATGCGTTTCATATTTCATTTCAAATTTCTACTTTGTCCTTTCTATTAAGAGACTTAGACTTATCAGAAAAAACAAAGGTTTTAGTTCTCGTATGTCAGAAGATAGAAATTTGTTGACATTGAAGCAGAAGGGGGATAACTGAGACATAAGAAAGCACGTTATAAAAGGGACCGTGACGGTGTATCAGTCAGCGTTGGTTGCATTAGGGTGTGGTAACAACCCTCAAACACTCTGTAACCTTTTCATGTCAAATAAAACACAGATACAGAAACCCACACAAAACAAATATTTATCATATTATTAGAAAGCTGACCGGGCGCGGTGGCTCACGCCTGTAATCCCAGCACTTTGGGAGGCCAAGGCGGGCAGATCACAAGGTCAGGAGATCGAGACCATCCCGGCAACATGGTGAAACCCCGTTTCTACTAAAAATACAAGAAATTAGCCAGGCACAGCCTGGGTGACAGAGCAAGACTCTGTCTCAAAAACAAAAAACAAAAAACAAAAAACAAAAAACCTAATATCCCTGTAACCAGCACTCAGGTTGGGAAATAGAGCATAGATCGTCACCCCAGAAATCCCTTCGTAAGCTTTGTCCTTTCACTTCCTTCAAAACTAGCTGTCTTCCTCACTCTTATGGCAATGACCCCACATCTTAATGGATTAAGACAATGAAAGTGTGTCTATCACCAGAAGCTGAGGTGATAGCCTGCTTGTCATTGTCATCCATATTCTGGGACTCAGGCTGGAACTTTCTGGAATATTGCCAGGGAGCATGGCAGAGGGCACAGTGCCTTCTGGGGGAATGCACATTGGCTCAGCCTGGGTAATGAGTGGTATACATTACCTCTGTTCACAACTCATTGCCCAGCACCAGTCACAAGGCCCCACCAAATACCAGAGCCCAAGAAATGTAGTCCTGTGGATATGGTTTTGCTGTGTCCCAACCCAAATCTCATCTTGAATTGTAGCTCCTATAATTCCCATGTGTTGTGGGAGGGACCTGGTGGGAGGTAATTGAATCATGGGGGTGTGTCTTTTCTGTGCCGTTCTCATGATAGTGAAAAAGTCTTATGAGATCTGACGGTTTTGTAAAGGGGAGTTCCCCTGCACATGCTCTCTTGCCTGTTGCCATGTAAGACATGACTTTGCTCCTCATTTACCTTCTGCTGTGATTATAAGCCTCCCCGGACATGTGGAACTGCGACTCAATTAAACCTCTTTCCTTTATAAATTACCCAGTCTCAGGTATGTCTTTATTAGCAATGTGAGAACGGACTAATACACCTGCGATGTGCCCAGAAGGTGGGGCTAAGGAGGGATCAGGAATATTTGGCAGATAGAAGTCTACCACAGTTCTGGAACTCAATGCTGGGTTCAAATGTTAGCTCTATCAGTGGCTAGCTGTTGCTTTGGATGAGTAGTTTAAAATACTCAGTTATGTCATTTAAAAAAATGAGAGGAAATTCATAGGGTCTGATATGGTTTGAATCTGTGTCCCCACCCAAATCTCATGTTGAATTGTAATCCCCAGTGTTGGAGGTGGGGTCTGGTAGGAGCTGATTGGATTATGAGGGTAGATTTCTCATGAACAATGATATGGTTTGGCTCTGTGTCCCTCTCATCTCGAATTATAATCCCCACATGTCGAGGGAGGGAACTGGCGGGAGGTGACTGGATCATGGGGGTGGTTTCCCCCATGTTGTTCTCGTGATAGTGAGGGAGTTATCATGAGATCTGAATGGTTTATAAGTGGCAGGTTCTCCTGCTCTTGCTGTCTCTCCTACTGACATGTAAGACATGCCTTGCTCCTCCTTTGCCTTCCACCATGATTGTAAGTTTCCTGAGGCCTCTTCAACCATGCAGAACTGTGAGTCAATTAAATCTCTTTTATTTATAAATTACCCAGTCTCAGGCAGTATCTTCAAAGCAGTGTGAAAACAGACTAATACAAATGGTTTATTACCATCCCTTTGGTACTGTCCTCCTGATAGTGAGTGAATTCTCCTAAGATGTGGTTTTTAAAAGTGTGTGCACCTTCCCCCACCTTGCTCCTGCTTTCACCAAGTGAAGTACAAGCTCTTCCTTCTCCTTCCACTATGATTGTACGTTTCCTGAGGCCTCAAGCAGATGCCAGCATCATGCTTCCTATACAGCCTGCAGAACCATGAGCAATTAAACGTCTTTTCCTTACAAATTACCCAGCCTCAGGTGTTTCTTTATAGCAATGCAAGAACAGGCTAACACAGGGTCCTTGAGATAATTAAATGAATTGATGCTTGATACAGTTTGGCTGTGTCCCCACTGAAATCTCATCTTGAATTGTAGCTCCCATAATTCCCATGTGTTGTGGGAGGGAACCTGTGGGAGGTAATTGAATCACGGGGGTGGGTCTTTCCTGTGACAGTGAGTAAGTCTCACTAGATCTGATGGTTTTATAAAGGGGAGTTCCTCTGCACAAGCTCTCTTGCCTGCTGCCATGTAAGACATGTCTTTGCTCTTCATTTGCCTTCTGCTGTGATTGTGAGGCCTCCCCAGCTATGTGGAACTGTGAGTCAATTAAACCTGTTTCCTTCATAAATTGCTCAATCTCAGGTATGTCTTTATTAATAGCATGAGAACAGACCAATACAACGCTTTACAGTCTTAGGGCATAGCCTGGCCATCACAATATTTACTGAGATGAAGAATGTTTAAACATTCCCTATTCAGGTAAGATGCTCAAGATGGAAAGAGATTCCCTCTGACCACTGTCTAAGATGATGTGGGGGAAACAATCAGGTAACATTTGCAGTCTGCATTTATGTACCCCATGTGTAAACACCAGGTAACAGAGTGATGGGCCATTCTTTGAGGCACCTTGGAGTCTTTCTATCATCCACTCCATGGCCTACTAGTTTGAGGCAGGGGATGGGGGAGGGAAGGAAAGATGAGACGTTCCCATTGCTAGATACCTCTGGGGTTTCTATTTTGTTGTTGTTATTGCTTCAGAATGTTGATCTTTCATTCTTTTTTGGATGACAAGAAAGTGATTCATGTTCAAGGGGTGGGGTCCCATCCTCTGTTTCACTGACAGCGAAACTGTCAAAAAATCCATCCTTATAAACACCAACCTGGCAAATGAGACCAAGCCTCCATATGGAAAATCAAAGTAAGGGATTTGGCAGGGAGTTGTAAAGATGGTTTGAATCAGAGGCAGAGACAGCCCATGGATATTGGGGTGGGGGTTTGGGGGCTGTCTGCACCAGCGTGCCAAGAAGGCTGGGAGCTTGGGCCAGTGAGTTTTCCTTCTTGGGAGAAGGCAGGCCCTATTTATGGTGGAATCCAGATCGTGGCAGGTCTCTGGTTTAAATTCGGCTCATTGGAGGGTCCTCCAAGCTAATTGGGAAGGAGCCGGCTGTATTTTCTTTCCTGCTTAATAACAAGGGGGAATTGCTTACAGCTCTGGACTTTATTAGGGGGGAATTTGACATTGTTTTGTTGGACAGAGGCTCCATCCAGGGAGCTAATCTCTCACACCTGTTTGGCTTTGTTACGGAGCCAAGGGTCCCTGGCTTGTTTGCTATTGGTTATTGTAGGGACTGATAAAAAAAAAAAAAAAAGGAAGGAACAGACCAGATAAAGGATGCGGATTTTCCTCCTCAATCTTAACTCTAAAAATCTAGACCTAAAGATGATACAGATGCCAGTGACAGAGTTAATAAGTCCAGTGTCAGTGTATGAATTAGGTCCATTCAAAAACGCCAGTGCCCAGGTGTAGTGGCACGTGTCTGTAGTCCCAGGTGCTCAGGAGGTTGAGGTGGGAGGATCCCTTAGGCCCAGGAATTCGAGGCTGCAGTGAGTTAAGATCCTGGGTGAAAAAGATCCCATCTCTAAAAACAAAAAACCCCCAAAATACCCACAACCCCTCTCTCCCACAAAAACGCCAATGCCCTCAATACTTATAAAGTATCTGTCATTTGCAAGGCATGGTCCTGGGCCAGTAACTTGTGAGTTAAGCAGAGCTCCTACCCTTTGGGGAGTTATATGTTAGTCATCCCAAGAAAACACTGGAACATGTCTCAGGATTCTAGGAAGTTGGGACTCTCAGCAAAAGGGATTCCTTAAGGAACTGATACTGGCTCCTTGCCTGCGCTTTTTCTTTCACTGGAGTAAGCTCCAACGTTATAGGCTATTTCATAAGTCCGGGGAACCTGGCCCTTTATCCTTTGGGGGAAATTTTACCCTAATTAGTGCTCTTAGAAGAATGATTAAGAGAACCTGAAGAAAATACAAGGCGAGCGTAAGACACCTGGAGGGAATGGAAAATCCCTCTTCCTGTGGGATGAGCACGTGACAAAGCCTGGGGCCTTCTGGGGACCAGTCACACACATTTCCTCTTCTTGTCATGTGAGCTTTGAAGAAGGAGGAGTCCGCCAATGCTGGAGCAAGGAGCTCTTTGAACAGCTGAAGCCTTAATAAAAAGGTGCTGGCTCTTATGGATTGAAGAGCAAGGTGTCTTGCACTTTGATTGGTAGCTCTATCTCTGGACTTGAGGTGTCTGGGTTTGTATTTCAACCAGGGCCAGGCCCACATCATTTGTGGGGCTCAGTGAAAAATGCAAATGCCGGGTCCTGGCCAGGAATCAGCAAGTCATGGGTTCATAACCCCCACCCACAGTAGACTGGAGACCCCCAAGGAGATTGCAACTTCCATCCCAGGACGTGCTCAGAATCTGGATTGGGATTAGGGAGAGGCTCCCCCAGAGGTGGGATTGGCTGCTGCCTTCCCCATCTGGAGATAGCACAAGGTATGCTTCTGACCCTGAGCCTCCATGGGTCTGTGCCCAGTTTCACCACTTACAAGCAGTAAAAGCTTGAGAATGTTACCTAACCTCTTTCTGCATCGATTTTTCGGTCAGTCATGATGATGACAGCAGCTGTCTCAGAGGGAACAGTTAAAACCCTAATACACTTGAAGTGCTCAGAGCAGTGCCTGCCTCTTAACCAGCAGTGCTGTTAACCATTATTATGGAGACAGATTCACCACTTGCTTTGCTGTGGTAGGGTATATGCTTGGAGCTATATATTTTTTTCACCCAGTTCTCCCAAAGGGCCCCGACTTGTTCTCTTTGCTCTCTTGTGACCAGTGGCAGGATATTCTAAGATACCTTCTCCAGGCTTTAGGAGGAGACCCATATTAATATAGAACACAGAATACTCTGCCCTTTCAATACACACACACACACACACACACGTCCACACATACATAGGCACACATAGTCATACAACACAAACACAACACAAACACACATACTCCCCTTAACAGCATTAAATGTTAAGGTGAGGTTTTTTGTTTGTTTGTTTGTTTGAGACGGAGTCTTGCCCTGTCGCCCAGGCTGGAGTGCAGTGACGCGATCTCGGCTCACTGCAAGCTCCGCCTCCCGGGTTCCCGCCGTTCTCCTGCCTCAGCCTCCCGAGTAGCTGGGACTACAGGCGTCCGCCACCTCGCCCGGCTAATTTTTTTTTCTATTTTTAGTAGAGACGGGGTTTCACTGTGTTAGCCAGGATGGTCTCGATCTCCTGAGCTCGTGATCCGCCCGCCTCGGCCTCCCAAAGCGCAGGGATTACAGGCGTGAGCCACCGCGCCCGGCCAGGTGCGGTATTTTTTAAAGGGCCCTAAGGAGACGAGGGTTCTTTGGGGATACTAAGGGTCCCCACGAGCAGCCAGCAGGAGTAACCAACCACTGTCATCCCACCATTCCCATTCAACTGCAGAAACTTTTCATTTTCTCTGAATTGTATTTTATTGTTTCTAATAGAATTTTGCTGGAACACATAGAGCTTTGCTATTCTGAAAAGAAGTATGAAAACCAGCACTTTAATCAATGGTGCTGTAGGACCTTGACTCTGCCATAGTTATGAGTCTATTGAAGTTTTGATTACTCTGGCCAGGGGTGCAGTGGCTGAAGTGGGCACACAGACAGTTCAAACCCTGGGCTCTGATATTAAATGCCCTTTACCCAAGGAGGTACAGCTAGTAAGCTTGGCTGGGATTGGCAACATGGCTTGCAGATTCTCTCTCTCCCCACTGAACTGCCTCCTTGCTTAAACTGAGGTCTAAGAGGGATAGAACTTTCCAGAAGAGCTGTTCCAAAAAGAGTATTTTGACTTTCTCATGAGAATCAGAAGACCTGGGTTCTGTTCTTATCTCAGCCATTCTCCATTGTGTGACTTTGGGCAAGCTATATAAGCCTTTTGAACCTTAATATGCTCATCCACAAAGTGGTAATACGCTCTAGTTCATTTTTCCCACAAGAACATTACGAGGCTCACACAATATGGTTTGTAGAAAAGTCCTTTTAGAAAATATAAAACACTATACAGATGTGTGAAAAATTTAAGAATATACTCTTGCCTCCTTTGTCTGTATTTTTTTAATTAAATTTTTTTATCTGTGTAAATTTAAGGGAAGCAAGTGCAATTTTGTTACATGGATATATTGAGTAGTGGTGACGTTTGAGCTTTTAGTGTAGCCATCACCTGAAAAATATACATTGAACCTATTACACAATTTCTCATCCTTCACCCCCCTTCTACTCCCCTACCCTGCCAAATGTCCAATATCTATCATTCTGTATTCCACGTCCATGCGTACAATTACTAGCTTCCATTTATAAGTGAGAACACACAGTATTTGTCTTTCTGTTTTTTTGTGTGTTGTTTCTTTTGTGTGTTTTTTGTGTGTGTTCCTTTGATGAGTCTTGTTCTCGGTGACCCTGATGAAACTTGTACGGCAGGTAGGAATAGCTCACGTTGCTTCATTTTTCTACCAATAGCCTTGTTTCTGTGTTTTGTGATCTGCCTCTACTAACCCCAAGTTAAATGATGGACTAAACATATACATGCATGCACATATGCACATATTTCTATACCTCTATTTAATTATCATCCTATAAATTATTCAGATTACCCCCTTTCCTTACATATAGGTATGCTATTGGACAGTAAGTAGTGTGATGGTAATTTTTTTGAAATGGGGCCTCACTCTATCACCCAGGCTGGAGTGCAATGGCATGGTCTCAGATCACTGCAACCTCTGCCTCCCAGGTTCACGCAGTTCTCCCGTCTCAGCCTCCCGAGTAGCTGGGACTACAGGTGCGTGCCACAACTCCCAGCTAATTTTTGTATTTTAAGTAGAGACGGGGTTGCCCTATGTTGGCCAGGCTAGTCTTGAACTCCTGACCTCGTGATCTGCCCACCTCTGCCTCCCAAAGTTCTAGGATTACAGGCGTGAGCCACTACAGATGGTAAATATTTAAGAATCAGCTCTCAAAAAAAATTCATGTTAATATGGACATAAGTTTACTATAAATTTTATTGATGTAAAGGATGTGTAGCGCACAATTTGCAAATAATTATAAAATATTAAATATCCTTTATTATAAATTCCATATACCTGCTTGATTCTCACAAAAGCATTTTACTGATATTTTTCTTTTGCAGTTGGTGAAAAAGTACAGTTCCAGCATTAGTGCTGGTTGATATTTTCATGTCTGTTGAGAAATGAAAGAATGGCAGGGCATGGTGGTTCAAGCCTGTAATCCCAGCACTTTGGCAGGCGGGCAGAACACTTGAGGCCAGGAGTTTGAGACCAGCCTAGCCAATATGGTGAAACTCCATTTCTACTAAAAAATACAAACATTAGCCAGAGAAGGTGGCACTTGCCTGTAACCCCAGCTACTTGGGAGGCTGAGGCAGAAGAATTGCTTGAACCTCAGAGCCAGAGGTTGCAGTCAGCTGAGATCACATCACTGCCCTCCAGCCTGCATGACAGAGTGAGACCCTGTCTCAAAAGAAAGAAAGAGAGAAAGAGAGAGAGAGAGAGAGAGAGAGAGAGAGAGAGAGAGAATCCCAGTTACTTGGGAGGCTGAGGCAGAGGAATTGCTTGAACCTGGGAGCCAGAGGTTGCAGTAAGCTGAGATCACATCACTGCACTCCAGCCTGTGTGACAGAGTGAGACCCTGTCTCAAAAGAAAGAGAGAAAGAAAGAGAGAGAGAGAGAGAGAGAGAGAAAGAAAAGGAGAAAGAGAGAAAGAAAGAAAGAGAGAAAGAAAGAAAGAGAAAGAGTAAAAGAAAGAAAAGGAGAAAGAAAGAAAGAAAGAAGAAAATAAATGGAAGAATTAAGATGTATGTTGGAAGGTCAGTTCTTAGTCAAATGATGTAAGTGATTGCTTCTCTCAATCAAGGAGTAGTTTTTGAATACTGGAAGAACATTTCCTTAACTTTTTTTTTGGTTGTTATTTTGCTACTCACCATGTAAAAACCCTTGACATGATTTACTTTTATGTTTAATCTGCATTATTAATATTTTCTTCATCGCTGTCTCAAGTCTAGACAATTACAAAACTATAAAACCATGATTTATGGCATTTTTAGATTTCCATGGTGTCAGTGTTCCCACCAAGGCCTATTTTAAGCTAAAAATGTGACATAATTGAAATAAGAGCAGGGTAGAGATGCATGGTAGTCACTAGGACACAGTATTTCCACCATATAAACACAGCAGATGTAAACAACCTCCAGAGTGTAGGTAATAGTAAAATAACAAGGAAGTGATGAGCTCATTACCTTTGTTTTTAATACAATTTATTTAGTTTTAAGTTTATAGAATTTAACTTTTAATAGTGGCCGTGTTTAACAATTGGCTCAGAAAACTCTCATAAATTTAATAATTGGCTCTTGTGAGTGGGTGTGGAACAGCTCCAGCATACCACTCTATATTTGTTTTCCTCTTCCTCGTGAATCTGGAATTTTTCAACATTCGGAGAGAGATACTGAGCACTTCTATGTGCTAGATGTCGGGGATTCGGTGACACAGTCCCTGTCTCATGGAGCAAATAGTCTTCTTGAAAATCAAATAAGCAGTGATTTAGAGCAGTGGTGTAAGTGTATCTTTGTGTTTTATTTACAAGAGAGCAGAAGTCCTGTTTGGTGTTAAGGTGCACGCTTGTTCCATTCTTTTTTTTTTTTTTTCTTTTTTTTTGAGATGGAGTTTCACTTTTGTCACCCAGGCTGGAGTGCAATGGTACCATCTCAGCTCGCTGCAACCTCTGCCTCTTGGGTTCAAGAGATTCTCATGCCTCAGCCTCCCAAATAGCTGGGATTACAGGCACCCACCACCACACCTGGCTAATTTTTGTATTTTAGTAGAGATGGGGTTTCACCATGTTGGCCAAGCTGGTCTTGAACTGCTGACCTCAGGTGATCCGTTTGCCTTGGCCTCCTGAAGTGCTGTGTGAGCCACCACGCCCGGCCCCTTGTTCCCTTCTTATTTCCCAGTTGTCTTGTAGGGGTAGCTCTTTGTGTCAGGGTTTTCCAGTTTTCTGACTAAAAATTCTTCCTTTTAATAAAAAGTTTGGCTAAGGAGCTTGACGCTAAGGATGATGAGCTGCTGTCTTGAAGTTGCCTTTTGAAGGCTGACTGTATTAACAGGTGTGGCACCTGCCTCCTTTGGAAGAAAGGCCCTCTAAACACTTTATGATTTGTATGGACCCAGGAATTCCTTTTCCTTCACTGTCAGAACTGATTCCCAAGCCTTCTACCCTCTAACCTGAGCACGTGCAAATTCTGGATCCCAAGCAAAAATAAATACATGAATAAAAATTTTAAAATGCCCACATACCCTTTGTTGAGAATAAAAGAGAGTTCATGTTGAGAGGGCCTCCTCATTTTGTAGGCTGCCCTGAAATCAGAGGATTTCCAAGCAATGGTTACACCTCTGCTTATGTAAAAAGGTGTGGGGCTTGATCACTTCATCCAGACACGGATGCACCTGTGCAGGTACATGGGCCTGCAGACACAAGGACACACACACAGGGAGAAAAAGGCTCCCTTCTTGTCTTAACAAAGATTGTTCATCAGAAAGGGTTAGCAGGGAGTTCTCTGTCATCATGTGTAATGTCCCCTGAAATGACTTGGAAAAGTTTAATTATGTGAGTGCCTTATTTTCAGCTCCTGTTATCTTTTGAACTCTGGGAGGGTGGGGGGATGGGTTACCCCGAAGCTCAGGCTCTTTCTAAAGAGCCTTTGTCTTTCTGCCCAGGTATTAAGTTGGTGGCGCAACAATCCTAGGTACATTTGGTTCACTTTCCTCCGCCGCAGTCCTCCCCCCAAGCGCTATCCTGGGTCTGAATGTGGGCCTGTGTTCTGGCCCACCATCCTCAGGCCTGTACAGGGGACCGAAAGAGAATGGGCCACAGGAATGCACCCAGAACAGAGCCAAATTGTTCAAGCTGCGTGAAGAAGAAAGAAAAAACGGGAGGAGGGTGCACGGGGAGGGAGAAGAAGAAAAGCTTTCCTTGTCGGTTCAATTTCTCCGGAGATATTTGGAGGATAACATCGTAATTTTTCAGGGAGGGGCTGCAGGGGGAGCAGAAAACGAGAGAGCCGAGTTTTATCGGCACAGTGGCCCATACAGAAAGGTGACATTTGAGAGAACAATTGCTAGGTTGTTTGGCCACATTTGCTTCTATGAATGAGGCTTAAGAAAAGGTGTCTTTGGATTGCTACTAATAGTCATCTTCATCATTCCTGTTCTCTCTCTCTCTCTCTCTTTCTCAGTTCCCTTATGAAATAAGGGCACACAGGTAATAAACAAAGCACTATAAAAGATCGGATTGAGGTATTCTGTGGGCTCATTCAATGTTTGGAGCAAGCTTTCTGCACTCCACTGCCGGTACTTTCCGGCTTCAAAAGCAGCTCCGAGACTGAAGAATAGTAGGCAGGATTAGACTAAGGCCTGGGAGTTCTACAACCCTGCTGAATTTAAAAGAACCATATTCTTGGTCAGCTAAACCACACCCGATGGCCAAGGGCAGAGGAAAAGATGGCAGGGTAGAGACTCTTGGACTTACTCATTTGGATTTTGGAGTTTTACCTGACTTGGTCAAGCCTCATGCCAGATCCAGGTGAGTAGCTGCCTGGGCTAAAAAGCTGTCAGTTGAATCTCGTTTTTGCTAACCTTGACAGAGGATTCACTGTGATCCTTATTTCTTCTCTTTTTGCCTCGATGTAGGCACTAGGGGTGACTTGCAATCTCCCAGCAGAGTCTGTTCCGGCCACCTGCTGGGGGAGAAGCCGGCCAGCCTCTACAAAGGAATTGTATTGATGTGTAGGAATTGAGGGAAGGGAGTTAGGGAGGATAATCAGCAATGGATTGATGGAGAGAGGTATGAATGACTCTTCTCCCAAAGGGCAGGCTTTCTTACCACGAATCTTCGTGCTCCTGGCCAGCCCTCTATCCCCTGCCCTTGCCTCCTATATATTTCTCCTTTGCTCTCAATCTGCATGATTCCCCATAAGCAAACAAGGGAGCTGTTGGAAAGTGTGAAGGGCCCCTGCCTGGTTTCCAACACAAGAAAGTTAAGTGAGTGAGCAGCAAGCTGTGGATCGGATTTCCTACGGCATATTGGTACCCAGGGCGCTTATCTAGAAAGTTCATCCACATGAAGGTGCTGCTGAGCTGGGTTCCCACAGGCCGGGCCTCTGGGCTGACAAGTAACTAAAGATGAAAGGGGGACCCAGGGGTTTTGGGGCTCTGTGTTTCATCAGAGCCTCAATATTCTTTATTCTGCTATTGGTTCTTCTCCTGGATTACAATAATCATTACTGGCTATGATCAAGTAATAGACCTGAATGGACTTATATCCATTTTGCAGAGAGGAGTACAGAGGTTAAATGGGCTTGTGCCTGTGCTTGTATTTGCACAGGAATGCCCACCCGAATGTGATAGATATACTTCAAATATTTGCTTGACAAAACCTTGAAAATGCCATACTGCTTACAGACAGTAATTGTACCTGTTGCTGAGTTCTAGGCATTCCGAGGAGAAAATTCTTCTAGTAGCGATATATTCCCATCTATCTTATGACCAGTGAATAATGCCAGAGAGTGGTCTCATGTATACCTTTTATAACACTAGATTCTCCTATATCTACACAATACATTTAGCCTCAGGATTTTAGGTACTTTCCAAATGAACCCATTTATTATTATTATTTTTATTAACCTCCATTTTGTGAGTAGAGAAAATGAGTCATCAGGGGTTTCAGTTGTCTTCCAATTATTACACAGAAATCTTTCTGAGGTTTAACTAAAATCTTAGCCTTCCCAGATGACAAACAGATTTGTGTGTGCATGTGTGTTTAAGGGTATGTATTAGAATATACATCATGGGAGCTGTATACAAACGCAGCGGGTATATCGCTTGTTCTGTTAAGGTGTGTATGAGAATAAATAATGGAGAATATTGAGTCATTGTAATATATTGTAACTTGGTGACTTCGACTCAAACTCTAGACTTTTCAACAGAGACTTTTCTGATAGCCTGCTGTGTGAGAAATGAGGCTGAACGCTGCAAAGACATGGTATTAATTCGTAGGAACGGGGTTATATTTAATACCTCATAAAAGTATTTCATAGACACGTACAAAGTTTAATATAGGTCTTCCCAATAATGAACAATAGATGCTTGAAAGCTCCCCCAATTGGCCATTGCAAAGAAAATTACCTCTTTATTTGCTCAGCTTTGAGGCTTTTGTTTCCTTTGCTTGCGTTTCCTAAGCAGTATGAATTTCTCTAGAAATAAAAGAGATTTTTAATATGGCTACTCTAAAATAAATCAAGCCTCTGGTTTTAACTGTGCCAGGAACATAGTAGGGAATCAGTAATGGTTTGAAGATTGAAGAAATGATTGAATAGTTCCCTCAACTGTAGGTATTGATTTATGTTAATGTACACCTCTATATTTATTTACACAGGCATGTGCTTTCTTAAGTGGAGTAGTCAGTTTTTTGACTCAGTTGACAAGTTCTTATCTTAATGTCTCATTTAATTGATCAGCGACTTAAATTCAGTCAGTTAAGCGGTTGCTTTGGTATTTTGTAAATATATAAAAAAAACTTTTGTATCCTTGAAGTTTCCTTCTTTGTATTTCCCATCATCATCTATATTTAATCAATATACATTGAGTAGCTTAAGATAAGACCTCATTTCTCTGAGACTACACTTTGAAATACGCGTGCAGTATAAGTCAGGTGTACCAAATCTTGGAACAGAATTTAACTTCTTTTCTCATACTTCCTGATGGGAGACCTTGAATGACCAGCAGTGCTAATGGTAGCACAGGGGTCAAAAAATTTACTCCTGTAAGGAAAAAGCACATCGTTGCTCAAGAATTCTATAATTAATGCTAGCTATAAGTCACAATCTATGGTTGTGTTCTAACAAGCATTTTGCCCAAACAACGCTAGGTGAAGCAGCTGCCAATGTTGTCTGGACTGGACATCTGCTTTTTACAGACTTATGGGGGTATGGGGACCCAGGGCTCAGACACATGTATTATTCACTGTTTCTTTCTCTGCTTATTAGCCTTGTGGGTAAGGGCGGCATTAACCACCGGCCCAGCAGCCTTCGAGAACACCATGGCAAAATTCAAGAAAACACACAGTCTTGTGTTTGGGGCTTTAAGAGACTCTAAGGTGACTTGGTGCTCAGGAGGATTTGAGAACAGATTGGCTTATAGCCATTACTGTTGGCTAATAATTGCACTAATCTTTTCGAGGTAGGGGTTTGTATTCCCCCCTCCTTCAATCTCCAAGACAGAGAACAATGGGCGAATTGTGTTTCTGCACTATTCCATGAGATAGGGTCAGAGACTGCAACTGGGTGGATAAGGTCTTCAGGGGATGACCCACCAGGCGTTAGCCCCAAACCATCGTTAAGAAACCCAGGACCTGAGCATTACAGCTTTGGCCTAATGATAGGGAAGCATTTCCCTAGCGGAGCCATTTCATTAGCAGCTGTTTTGGGGTTCTCAAAGTGTCCTTTGGGTGCTCAGAAGCAAGTGCAGCGCTCACTGGAAGAGAAAGGGTGTGTGTGTTTGACCTGCACATATCTGCACTTGTGTATGCTGCCTTCTATCCATTTTTCTCTTGCTTAAAATTCACTTAGTAAAACCATTTTGTCTTCTTTAGAATGGATGACATTAAACTCAAATTTGGAATTGCAATGCCACGTGGAGATACCTCTGTAGAATGAACTGTGAATGTGTGTGTGTGTGTGTGTGTGTGTGTAAGCGCGCATTGGTGGTGGGGGCCATATTTGTCTTTAATATTAAAGTCAAGTTATCAATTCTACTACCAGGAGTTAAAATAATCTACAAGATTAATCTATGCAGAGGGTATATCCTCTGATGTAGAAAGTATCATTTAAATGTAAAGTTGTGATAAGCATGCATCCTCTAATTTAGAAATTACATGCACAGTAAAAACTTATGCCTAGAAGGTTCCACTAAGAAGCTCAAGGGTTCTTAGATCCAAGGGGCAGGTAAACCTCAGAATACATTTGTCACAGTTCGTCCTAATCTCCTTCAGTTTTCCCAAAACGGGGTCCACGATCATTTTAAACATCCTGGGCCTACCCTTTCCTTTTAGGGAATTTCTATGGGCTACTTGTTCAAATGTGGGGCATTGAGAACGCCGGGTCCTTGCCACATACCGATTGGGATAGGTGCAGAGCATTTTATTTCTCCTCTGCATCTCCACCCAAGGTTTCCCTCCTGCCTGAGAGTTCCAGCCCTTTCTCCATCTGCTGCCTGTTAAGCAGCTGCTGGGTTCAGCAACAAGGAGGCCGGTGTGGCTGGTGGATGGAGAACACTGTTAGTGTAACTTGGCAGGAGGTTGCACGCTGGCACAGAGGGGCAGTGAAAACGAGAGGAGGTGAGAATATCTCCACAGGGTGGGGGGCGGAGGACAGAGAAGGAGGACGACCACTAAGAGACTCACTGCCCCTGGCGGCTGGAGCTCGTAGGGAGCGGCTGGTCCAAATTGGATGGAGATCCAGCAAAGACACAGTGTCTCCCCTCCCAGACCCCAGGAGTTCTCCAGCCTGCATTTTCCAGTTCCCCACGAACATTTCCAAATTAAAAAATAAAATAAAAATACGTGTGGAAAAATACAGTAAAAGTGACAGCGCCTTCCCGGTTTCCGACTGTTCTGTTTTGACTTCACAATCAGCCAAACTGGAGCCCCTGAGTAGCTGGCTTAATTTGTCACCTTGAGTTATTAACCGTTTCCCTGCCTCTCTCGGTGGGTGTCCTCCTGGCTCCTCGCCCTGGCTGGCTCAGTGACCTGTTAATCTTGTGCCCTTTCTCTCGGGCTTATGGCTCTGCCTGGAGAGCCCTGTTTCCCTCTTGGAGTCAAATTTGAATTCATTTCACAGTCACCTCTCAGCTGGTTTTTGCCAAGTGGTGGCTGAAACAGAAGGGTGATGGCAAAGTGCAGGAAAGAATGGCTCCAGAGGCAGCTCTTGCGGGGTCCCCGGTGTCCTTTAGAAGTTCAACAGTTCAGTCTATTTCTCTTGGTTAAGGGCCAAGAGGCAGAGGGAGGCTCATTTTAGAACTGGGATGATATAGAATATAGTCTATTGGGAAGCAGAAGAGAGCTAATCCTGATACATTTTTTATGTCAGCAAAGTTAGTCTGCGTAGCATTCTATCTCTCTTTCCATTATCTCTCTGTTACTTCATACTTTCATGTCTCATGGAGGCTTGGGACTTTTTTGGACAATATCCCGAGAACACCATTATCCAATGTTCTCTTTTTCCTCAAGACTTACATACCCCTAATACCGTTCATCCTTGAAGCCTTGTACTTTTAGGACATCCAACTTATTAATAAAAGCAATGAATCCAAGTTAATGAATTCTTTGGGAGAGCTACTGGTTTAATGTGTTACTCAGAGTACTAAGGTGTCTTATAGAAACAAATTTAAAATGTATTAAAAAAATTTTCTTATTCTTAAAAGATGTAAATTTTCTTATATTTAAAGAGGTAATATGGTTGCATGAATTATAATTCAAAATATAAAAATAAAACCACTTCCCCCAGCAACTGAGGTCCTTTTCTAGAGGCAACTGCAATGATTAGTTTATTGCTTTTCCTCCCACAGATGTTTTATGCACATGTGGGCAATTATAAAATCTCTACTGCTTTTGTTTATTTTTTATTATTATTATACTTTAAGTTCTAGGGTACAAATGCACAACCTGCAGGTTCGTTACATAAGTATACACGTGCCATGTTGGTTTACTGCACCCATTAAACTCGTCATTTACATTAGGTATTTTTCCTAATGCTATCCCTCCCCCAGCACCCCCACCCCACAACAGGCCCTGGTGCGTGATGTTCCTCGCCCTGTGTCCAAGTGTTCTCATTGTTCACTTCCCACTTATGAGTGAGAACATGCAGTGTTTGGTTTTCTGTCCTTGTGATAATTTGCTCACAATGATTGTTTCCAGCTTCATCCATGTCCCTGCAAAGGATATGAACTCATCCTTTTTTATGGCTGCATAGTATTCCATGGTGTATATGTGCCACATTTTCTTAATCTTAATAATTAATATTAATTATTAATATTTTAGACTAGTTTTAAATTTAAGGAAAAGTTGTAAAGATAATTACAGAGTCCCCATTTACTGCATCATTCAGTTTTCCCTTTTGTTAACGTCTCGTAGTTTTGTGGTACATTTGTCACAGCTGGGGAACCAACATTGGTATATTAGAATTAATTAAATTCCACAGTTTATCAGGTTTCACTAGTTTTACCCCAGTGTCCCTTCTCAGTTCCAGGATCCTATCTTAAATTGAGCTCTCATGTCTCCTTCTGTCGCCCAGGCTGAAGTGTAGTGGCATGATCTCGGCTCACTGCAACCTCCGCCTCCCAGGTTCAAGTGATTCTTCTGCCTCAGCCTCCTGAGTAGTTGGGACTACAAGCACGTACCACCACGTCTGGCTAATTTTTCTATTTTTAGTAGAGATGGGGTTTCACCATATTGGCCAGGCTGGTCTCGAACTCCTGACCTCACGATCCACCCGCCTCGGCCTCCCAAAGCGCTGGGATTACAGGGGTGAGCCACTGTGCCTAGCCCAGAGTGGAGTAACTTTGGGCCACAAAGGCATCGTGGATGATGGGGACCGTGGCTTCTCTGCTGTGTTGGTGCTGGCTGCCTTGAATTTATGTACTGCAGCCGGGTAAGCTGGCAGCTGAGAAGGTTCTCCCTTTTGGCCATTCTGGTATTACACTAGCTGTTTTAGTCTGTTCTGGCTGCTATAAGAAAATACCACATACTGGGTGGCTTAAAAATAACATAAATTTATTTCTCACAGTTTTGGAGGCTGGAAAGTCCAAAATCAAGGCATTAGCAGATATGGTATCTGGTGAGGGTCCACTTTCTGGTTCACAGATGAAGCCTTCTCTCTCTCTTCTTATATGGTGGAACGGATGAGGGCTGTCTCTGGAGCCTGTTTCGTCAGGACACTAATTCCGTTCATGAGAGTTTCACCGCTATGACCTAATGATGCCCCAAAGGCCCCACCTCAAATTAATATAATGGTTAGAATTTCAACATATTAATTTGGGGGAAGCACAGACATTTAGACCATAGCACTAGGGTTTTAAAAAGTTTTTTCCTGCAAATCCAAGTTGAGACAGACATACTCTGCTCTAATGTAGTTGTCTTTTGTCCAAGTCTCTGAAACCTAGCCTTTCTGAGATCAGAACATTGCGAAAGCCAGACATCTTGCCTTTGGGAACGGGCTTATTATCATTATTTTGTCTAGTGAAACATCCTCTGTTACACTTCTGCTTTCTAACCCTCTTAGCCCATGCACACATCTACGGAGATCGTTTTATTTCATTTGGTTCTTACTCATTCAATCTGTTTAAATGATAGGATTTTAGAATTAGAAGGTGTCTTGGAACCCCAAAGGAAAATTCTCTCTCAAGGTCACAAAGCTGGTTGCGGAAGTCCAGGGTCATCTCAGACAGGTCTCTAACAGCCATGAGTTAGTTTCTCTATATCAGACTCCCTTATTTACTAAGTGTCAAATAATAACAACAATAGTGATTAATGGCTGGCACTTATTGAGTACTTTCCATGAACCTATGATACGATAAATGCTTTCCATGTATTGTTGTTCCCTTCCTTCCTTCTTCCCTTCCTTCCTTCCTTCCCTCCCTCTCTTCCTCCCTCCCCCCTCCCTCCCTCTCTCCCTCCCTCCCTCCTTTCTTTGCTTCTTTCCTTCTTTCCTTCCTTCTTTCTCAGAGCCTTACTTTGTCACCCAGGCTGGAGTGCAGTGGCACAATCTCAGCTCACTGCAACTTCCACCCCCCGGATTCAAGCAATTCTTCTGCCTCAGCCTCCCGAGTAGCTGGGATTACAAGTGCCTGCCACTGCGCCCGGCTAATTTTTGTATTTTTAGTAGAGACAGGGTTTCACCATCTTGGCCAGGCTGGTCTTGAACTCCTGACCTCGTGATCCACCCGCCTCAGCCTCCCAAAGTGCTGGGATTACAGGCGTGAGCCACCGCGCCCGGCCCCCATGTATTGTTTTCTTATAACCACTCTCTAAGTCAGGCAACTATCTTTATCCCCATTTAGCAGATGAGGAAATTTAGGAAACACTGATTAAGTTACTTGCTCAAGATCACAGGTCTAATAACAGGTGAAGTCAGGACAGTCAGATTGCTGAGCGTTCACACTTATCCTTGCTATGATGCCTTTCTGTGCTACATTACAGAGCAAAGTAGCACATGGAATGCAGGAAGGACATGGCAGAAACAGTCTCAGCCTTTGAGGGTTTCCATTATAGCCCAGGGGGCAAGATGTGGGGATAGAGTTGCCTATAAAATACACAACACCCAGTTACACTTGAATTCTGGATAGACACTGATTTTTTTTTTTTTTTTCTTCAGTCTAAGTATGTCTCAAACATTGCCTGGGGCATACTTATCCTGAAAACCGTATTTGTTGTTAATCTGAAATTCAGATTTCACTGGGTATCCTGCATGTTTATGTGCTCAATCAGGCAATATTTTATGGGGAAAATAAAGCTTATATGCTATACACTTTTCCTTTTTCTCGACCCCAGATGATCTTCTCTCTGTTCTCCTTTCTTCCTTCTGCACCTCTTACTATTGGGCCCCTCTCCCTGCTGTGTGCACTCCTTCCAAGATATGCAGCCTTGGGCCACAGCAGCAGGTTCTAGAGCTATGTCCCAGGCTGCCCAGCAGTCAGTGTGGAAACATTTTCCCTCCTCCCTGGGAGCTCAGCCCTGGGGTGTGCCCCGTAACGCCCGAGGCCTTGACGCTCCTGCGGGAACACTCTTCCTCTTGGCTCTCTCCATTTTCTCTGCTCAACCCGCACACCACCCCAGACATATTTTACCAGGGTTCTCACCCCGTCCAGTCCAGTGGCTCGTGCTGGTTTGCATCAGGTCACTTGGTATTCATTAATATTCACCTACGTCCCTGAACCCAAAGGGAATGAGGCAGCAAAGGAGCCTGGCTGCTGCTTTGTCCTCTCTCTGAGATAGGCTTTCATGGGAATCGGATGAGCCGTTGGGGTGGGGTGGGCGGCTGCTCTGAGCACACTAGCTGCAGTCACTGCCTGTGTACTCTCTGGGATGGGGGCGTTCCACCGGCTATTTTAAGGCCAGACTGGTGAATGTTGGGTTCCCCTTCGTTTACCTAGGCTTTCAATATTTTCCCTGGCACAAGCTAAGGTGGTCACAGAATGTGGGAAACCAGGCAAGGGAAAAAATTAATGCAGTGTGATGACGCCCCTGGTAGCTGCTGCTAGATTCCACGGAAAAGATGGGGGGCTTGCTATCTGTGTCCACGGGGGCCTCCTAAAGCTGTTAGCTGTGTTGGCACCTGCTCAACTCCAGAGATGCTGGAAAAAAGAAAACTGGCTGCAAAGTTGGTCCGCGGCCTGCCTGGTAGCACCAGCTCCACCCATTCCCGTGGAGTGGCTTTGCCCACTGTGAATGCCCCTTTATCGTCAGTGGGCGATAATGACTTTTCAAAAATACTGTGTAGGCCTTGTGTCCCGGATGCCTGTGGCACGAAGGCTCTGCTTCCCTTTCAAGGGTGTTGGCTTAGAAACTCACCCAGAAACCTGAGAAAAATATCTCCACTTGGCAACTCAGGAGGCTGACACCAACCACTTTCTGTTTTTCAGCCCGCTGGCCATGAGCTAACTAGTGGACAGTTATTATCAGGGAAGGAAGCAACCTCAGTACTGAGAATTATGCAGCAGGCAAATGAGTTATCTAAAGTCCCACAGGGAACATTCCCTGTGTCATTTAGACCTGCATGGTGAGGATTTAATTCAGAACCTTCCCTGAGCTGTAGATTGGCTTTGCAGGAATGTCCCCCCTTGGCCTCCTGCAGTCTTAGCCTCTTGGTTAGCACTGCATCATTACGGCTTATGGTGGAAATCAAGTTCTCGTTTGGGTCTGAAGTTGGGTGTGTAGTTGGGTATTGTTCTTTCCCATGGGCCAAGCATTTGTTAAGTGCCTACTGTACACTAGGCACTCGACAGTCACATAATGCTGTGTACCTTATGTCTATCAACCTGCATTCACAATAACTCTGTGTGGTAGGTGTCATTGGATCTGCTCTACAGATGCCATCTTCAGTAACTTGACTGTGGTCACCAGACAAGGTCAGCCTGGAAGACCTCTTGTGCAGTGTCTTCTTTTACACAAAGCCTCCAAAGTAGCAGAACTTTTATTTTGAGCATGCATTTTTTCCATCTAATTGCAGCTTTACTCTGGAAAAATAGGTCATACCCAGAGGTGATGGGTCCACTTTAGGATTTTTTTTTTTTTTTTTGGTCATTTATCACATATTAACAACTGAGTTCTATTCAGATACAGGTAATATAATTTCATTACTTTTTAGTGACTGATATGGTTTGGCTTTGGGTCCCCACCCAAATCTCATGCTGAATTGTAACGCTGGGCGAGGGACCCAGTGGGAGGTGATTGGATTATGGTGGCAGACTTTTCCTTTGCTGTTCTTGTGATAGTGAGTAAGTTCTCACAAGATGTTGTTGTTTTAAAAGTGTGTATCACTTCCCTTTTCACTCTCTCTCTCCTGCTTTGCCATGTGAAAATTGTGCCTGCTTCCCTTTCACCTTCCACCATGATTGTAAGTTTCCTGAGGTCTCCCCAGACAGGCTTCCTATACAGCCTGTGGAACCAGGAGCCAGGTAAACCTCTGTTCTTTATAAATTACCCAGTTTCAGGTAGTTCTTTATAGCAGTGTGAGAACAGACTAATACAGTGACATCACATGAAAAATGCCTCACCCCAAAGCTGTTGTCTCTCTGTCATACCTGGATGGGTTCTGTTGACTGGAGGACCACTTACATCCTCAACTGACCACAAGATAGAAATAGTTCAATGTGGTTTCCAAATTGACTTACATTGGTCACTGAGATGTCAAAGGCAAACTCTTCTATTCAGAGTGTAAAATGCTCCATGTGAGCTTTTGTTCCTGCAGAGGTAATGCCCAGTGTGCTCATGTTAAGTGCTGCTAACTTACTGGTGGAAAGTGAGCATTGGGAAAGTACTAAGAGTCCTTGATGTTTGACTTAATCTAGGTAAAATCACAATCATGGTTTTATTGATTGTTTGGTCCCCAGGGTGATCCTAATTCCTTGCTCTCCATGAATGTTACCTTCCCTCACTGTGGTGACTGTGGGCTAGCCTTCATTTGGAGAGTCCTGAGAGCATGTATAAGTGAAAAAACCCACAGGAATTGGCCTGTGACCATGTCTGTTATTAATACCAGTTATGATTTTTAATTAAGTTCTTGACAGTCCAAAGGATCACAGTCTTTTTGTAATAGCCAGACCTTCTCCCTGGTTGGAAGACAGGGAGTTAGCAAAGAACAAATATCTAGAAAAAATATTCTGTTCTAGTTCTTACCTTAGAAGACGTAAATCCAACTTCCTGGAAAGTATGGAGAGATGGCTAACCCCCCAAACCTACCTGTCATTCTTCCCCCCATGATGAACATTTAATATAACATTATGCAGATTTGGGGGCAAGTTGGTTGTTTACTTTTACTGCTTATCCTCTTGCCAAGCTTTCTACATGTTCCTCATATTGCTAATCAAAGGCCATTCATTCCATACCATTTCTCAAGAACCCGCTGTGGACAAATCCCTACGCTTGGTGCTCTGAAGGACATAGATGGGGTCAAGGATAAGCAAGGGAGACTCAATGACTATACTAAAAACAAGTGAACAACTGTAAGGCAACAAACAGACTGTGCAACCATGGTACTGACACTGTATCACAAACCATACGTTCTTCTGCCAAAATACAATTAATGCTCCCAGAAATGAATTAGAATAGTACATCCTGTTCCTGCAAATGCCCTAGTTTGCTGAGGATAATGGCTTCCAGCTCCATCCATGTCCCTGCAAAGGACATGATCTCGTTCCTGTTTATGGCTTCATAGTATTCAATGGTGTAAATGTACCACATTTTCTTTATCCAGTCTATCACTGATGGGCATTTGGGTTGATTCCATGTCTTTGCTATTGTGAATAGTGCTGCAATGAACATACGCATGCATGTATCTTTGTAACAGAATGATTTATATTCTTTTGAGTATATACCCAGTAGTGGGATTGCTGAGTCAAATGGGGAGGGAGAGCATTAGGAAAAATAGCTAATGCATGCTGGGCTTAATACCTAGGTGATGGGTTGATAGGTGCAGCAAACCACCACGGCACATGTTTACCTATGTAACAAACCTGCACATCCCGCACATGTACCCCAGAAATTAAAATAAAAATTTTTAAAAAGTACATTCACTACTTCATTCTGATATTCACTCAACAAGTACTTCCTGAGGGTCTTTAATGTCAAACTTCTGCATTAAGCCCTAAGAAGAAAGTAGAATGGTGAAAGATAAGCTCCCCGCTTCTAAGAGCTTATAATTAGGCTGGTAGGAGATATTATAAGTAGGTCTTTCTTATATTGTTATTGTATAGAATAAATAGGGAGTCTGCTGTTTACGGCGAAATTTATGTTTGAAATGCCAACACACATGTCAAATTCAAACAGATATCACTCTTTTCTAGGCACTCATAGATGAAAAATGTATGAAAATTTAAAATAAGAGAGAAGAAAGTTTGACACTAAAGTGAATGATGTTTTAAGCATTTCTCTGTGATAAGATCTCCAATTGACGAGGAATGTGTAGATGCACAGGAAGGGTATGGCCATGGAATGTATTTCATCAGGGCGACAAACCCTCCTGTGTGGCTTAGATTCAAGGCAGCTTTAGTAGAACTTGAAGGTGACAGACATACCTCCAGGAAAGAGTGGGGCTTAAGAAGAGTGGAAATAGGGAGAGAGGTAGTCCACACTGTGGAGGGAATGGAGGACAGGAAAAGATTCTCCTAATGTGAATGGAGGAGCAAAGCTGTGGGGTAGGAAAGAGAAGGATAAAAGGAAGGAATAAATGTAGGGTATGAGTGCTAGCTAGACTGAGGGCTTTTGTTTTAAATCAAAACAGACTTTTGTATAGGTCAAATCTGTTCATGATACAAAAATCAAAAGGTCCAATAAACATATTGTGCAAATTCAGTCCCCTCCTGGCCTTCGCTCCTAGCCATCCAGTCCCCTACCCCACAGGCACCAGTGGTGCTTCTGGTTATCCTTCCAGGGATAGTATGTGCGTTTATTCAAGCACTAGAACAGTGGTTCCCAACCAAGGGTGATTTTACCCTCCAGGGAACACTTGGAAATGTCTGGAGTCATTTTTGATGGTGATAATGGAGAGGGTGGTGGTCTGTGGGTGGGGTGCTAACATCTGGTGGACAGAAGCTAAGGATGTTGCTAAACATCTTACAATGCACAAAACACATACAATCTAGTTAGAAAGGTTATAGAGAGGAAGGAGATAGATTGACTACTGCCCATACTATTAGGCACTTTGACATTTTTAATTTAAAATATAACATGGATACTTTTTATTTAATTCAACACACACAGAATGGCTTGTATGGATGTAAAATACTGAAACACAGACAACTGTCTTTGTAAAGCTCCATAATATTCTATGATATGACTATGCCATAAATTTCTTCCCCCATTGTTGGACATTAGGGTTTTTTTTCTCACAGTCTTCTGCATTATTCTGCACAGCATTAGAGACAATGCTTTTACATTCACCTTTCTGTAGATCTGGAAGTATATTTGTTAAGATTAATTCCTTGAAGTAGAATTGCAGGGTCAAGGAGGGTGTATGTTTGAATTCTGATAGATATTTAGACTAATATTAAATTTGCCATGATCAAGTTTTTTTTTTAAGATATTACACCTGCTGTTCTTTGTTTTAGATGTCTGGATATGTGTTCTGGTACTGTGGGCAACAGAAGCAGATAGCACAATGCAGTGCTTTCTCAACTTGCACAACCTTAGGAAATACTTCGGGGGCTTGTTAAAAATATGAATTTTCTGCCCCTCTCCCTACACCAAGCAAATCGGAATCTTCAGAAGAGGGGTCTGGGAAGCAACGCAAACAAAGCCAGGCAAATTTGGGCAACTGTCAGCATGACAAGGCAATGTCCCAGATTTTGATGTGGGGTTCAGGGTAGATGTAATTCAGAGTCATGGGAAAGTGACAGGAAATCCTTATAGCACAGATACTTGGGACAGTTAATGACCTGTGTTAGTTTCATCCTTGGAAGTATTTCACAAGAGCCCAGCTTCTTCCTGTTGGGAAAGGTTAGGCAAGATATGCACAGAGGCAGGTGGCCAGGTATAGAGGGTAGGTAGAGGGTTGGGAGGTGGCAGTAGATTAACAGACCTCTGTTTTATTTCTCATTCATGTTTTGTGTGACCCTCTACCTATGTTTTATATCAAAAGTATTCCACTTTAAAGGTTGGACAATATCTGTACGAGGCAGGTGGCCAGGTATGGAGGGTAGGTAGAGGGTTGGGAGGTAGGGGCAGATTAACAAACTTATGACCCTCTACCTATGTTTTACATCAAAAGTGCTCCTCTTCATAATAATTACGCCAGCTAATGACTATAGAGAACTTTCTGTGCCTGGCCCTCTGCTCTGTTGTTTACATACATTACCTTTACTTCTTATAATGGTGTGATGTAGTAGGTCACTTCTTATTTCTTCATTTCGGATATGGAAACTGAGGGTCCCCAGGATTAAGTGATATGCCCAAGTTAACCCATTCTATCAGTAGTATAGCCAAGGACTGGAATTCAGATCTGTTAGATTCCAAGACTGTGATCTTTGCAAATTCACTGCATATACTTTAAAAAAGGGAGGAGGAAAATCCACAGAACAAACAAGCCAATATGGAGAGTCTATTTACACATTTTTACCTTGAAACTAAGGAAACATTATTTTAGCACAGAAAGTAAAATTTGCATTTAGCGTAAAGATAAAAATAGGAGATATAGAGATGCCATATTGTCAGCTGGCCACTTCCAGACCTCCAGAAATCTCGCTTCACTTTCCCCTTAGCGTTTATTTGGTTAAAAACTTTGAGGAATACTGTACTCTATTCAGTCACTGACATTCACCTCTCAGTTTGTACACTTAACACAAGACATGCCATGAAAAACATTTGTACCTTCAAAACAGCGTGGTATCAAAACACGTAAAGCAAACACTGTTAGAATATGCAAGAACAATTTGGGCAGAAAACACACTTGCAAACCCAAACAAGCACAAAACCACAAAAACAGCAAATGGAGTAACTTCTGTTGAAAAGTGCTCCTTCTTGAATATCTTTTTCCTTTTTTTCTCAGGTAAAAATGGTGCTACCCTTGGAAATCCAAGAGCAGCTTCAAGAGTCAACTACACCAGCAATCCCTAAAGCTGGAGAATTTATGCCCACGGAAGTCTGTAGCGTTTCGCAAACCGTGAGGCTGAGGAATAGACCTAGTTCCTGCAGCAGATCAAAATTGTAGCCCATTTCCTTTCCATGAAAAGAACTTCTACGGAGACAGTAGGTTTCCTATTGGATTGTTGTCAGATGAATTGACCTTATCTCTTTTCAACCCTTACTCTCGGAAAGACGCAGAAATGCAGCAACTATTGCAGGGATTCAGGGATTCCGTGAGACCAAGGAGCTGTCTCCATAGCAGGGTGATGTTGTCTTTAGTAATAATTGTAATGATAAAAAGATCATCTGATATTTATGGAACAATGCCAAGCACTAGAACTGTGGTTCTCAACCAGGGGCGATTTTACCTTCCCAGGGGACACTTGGAAATGTCTGGAGACATTTTTGATGGTGATGATGGAGAAGATGGCAGTCTGTGGGTGAGGTGCTAACATCTGGTGGATAGAAACTAAGGATGTTGCTAAACATCCTGTAATGCACAAGACAGTATCCCTAACCTCCAACAAAGAATTATCCCACACAAAATGAAAAGAGTGTTATGGTTGAACAACCTTTCAGTAGACTGAGGCTTGTACACATATTTAGCCTTCAAAATAACCCTATAAGACACACAGTTATTGCCCCCACTTTACAGATGAGAATATTTAAGCTTGAAAGAACTAGCTCCAATTGTTTTGACCTTTGAATGCTCTCAGGTTTCTTTCTTAAGATCTATTTGGCGGGGGGGCTGGGCACGGTGGCTCACGCCTGTAATCCCAGCACTTTGGGAGGCCGAGGCGGGCGGATCACGAGGTCAGGAGATCGAGACCATCCTGGCTAACACAGTGAAACCCCGTCTCTACTAAAAATACAAAAAATTAGCCAGGCATGGTGGCGGGCGCCTGTAATCCCAGCTACTCGGGAGACTGAGGCGCGAGAATGGCGTGAACCTGGGAGGAGGAGCTTAGATCACGCCACCGCACTCCAGCCTGGGCAACAGAGTGAGACTCCGTCACAAACAAACGAAAAAAAAAAAAAAAAAAAGAACTATTTGGGTCTACGGTCATTGCAGAACATTTAGGTTTGTTCAGTGGCTGGGAATTGGTTCCCTCAAATGTCAGCATGGAAGTTATTCAGCTCAAGCTGACCTAATCCCTCTCCCATTCTGCTGACTAACAGCTGGTGGCTGGAGCTGCGGGGAGAAGATATTATATAATGTCTACAGAAGTAATGAAAAGTTGATTTAACTGCTAAGATAAGCAACCAGCAAAACAGAGAGAATTTACACTGATTAAAAAATATGTTTGCTGAGCATAGTATCTAGACTGCCCCCCCATGCCCTCTGTTGTTTATTCCTGACCTCTGATAGTGCTGTGGCATGTGCTGTTGAGAAATCAGAGGTCTCAATGCCATGAGAATCAGACAAGAGGCAATCTCTACACTGTAACCATATACAGAATTAGGTCATTGAATTCCAAGAGTGTTGGGTCCTTTGAAAGACAACCTCTGTTATTCTTTTTGTTTTTTTTTTCCTTTTTGATAAATGCCTAGCTCCTTGTCAAAATATTTGTGACTACAGACAGGAAAATCAGACTTTTTCTTTTGAACCATTTCTCTGCATCTGGGTTGGATGTTGACTACTTCTTCTCTTTCCTCTGCTCTTTTTCTATCCTTTTCCCTAATTTTTTCAACCTTTTTCACAGTTGTTTCTATTTCCTTCTTCTCCCCTGTCCTTATAATACCTTCCCCTGTGCACCGGGCAATCAGTATAGTTGGGTCAATAAGGGCAAAGACCTCTTTAGTGTGGTGGGGAGTCACCAACTTTGAAGTCTTTTGTAAATGAATAACCCCCCTCTGAAAGTTTTCGAAACCTAAGCTGGGTACAACAGGGTACAAATATAAATAATTTCTCCCCTCACAATTTTCAAAAACTTTCTATCCTAACCAGCTCTCTGCCTTGTCCTACTGCTCATGCACATTTAAATGTTATTATCACTTTGACTGACTGATTTCAGTGAAATTCAAAATACATGTTAATTTAACAAACATTGATTAATCATGTATTATGGGCCAGGTTGTATATTATGGGCTGTGAGAGGTAGCAGGATGAATATACTGTAACCTCTTCCCTGTAGGAACTTAACATTTTGGTGGAGAAAATGAGTAAATAGACATCCAGTTGTTACTACAGGTTGAGGTATTCATTATCAATTGCTGTGAAACAAATCACCCCAAAAACTTTGTGGCTTAAGATAACACACATTTATCATCTCACAGTTTCTGTAAGTCAGGAATCCAGATATGGTTTTACTTAGTCTTCTCATTTCAAGATTTCTCACAAGCCTTCAATCAAAGTGTTAGTGTAATATCTGTGGTCTTATCTGAAACCTCAATGAGAGAGAGAGGTTCACCCATATGGTTGTTGGCAGGATTCAGTTATTTGACCATTGTTGGAAGGAAGGTCTCATTTTCTCACCAGCCACTGACTAGAGGCCACCCTTATTTCCTTGCCACATGAGCCTCTCCAGCACTGCAGCTTGCTTCTTCAAAGCATACAAGCTGAGAAGGCAATTGAGAGAGGCTGAGAACAAAACAAAAGTTACAGCTTTGTCTGAACTAATTTTGGAAGTGACAGCTCATCACTTGTGTGTATTCAATTGATTAGAAGAAAACCACTAAGTCCAGCTCACATTCAAGAAGAGAGGATTACATCAGGGCTTGAATATCGAGAGAGGAGATCATTAGGAGCTGTCTCAGAACTGCCTACCTATAAGGTTTAAGAGAATATTAAAGACAGGCTCAAAGAAGCTGTGATTAGCCAGGCACAATGGCTCACGCCTGTAATCCCAGCACTTTGGGAGGCCTAGGCAGGCAGATCATGAGGTCAAGAGATCAAGACCATCCTGGCCAACACGGTGAAATCCTGTCTCTACTAAAAATACAAAAATTAGCTGGGTGTGGTGGTGTGTGCCAGTAGTCCCAGCAACTCAGGAGGCTGAGGCAGGAAAATCTCTTGAACCCAGGAGGTGGAAGTTGCAGTGAGCCAAGATCGCGCCATTTCACTCTAGCGTGGCAACAGAGTGAGACTCCATCTAAATAAATAAATAAATAGAAGCTGTGATTGTGTGAAAGCAGGGAGTGGTAAAGAAATCTTATTTTTAAAAGGAGATATGTTTTACTCTACTGATACTAGACTGCTCTAGAAGGTTTGCATCTACCCAGTGGTTTATGGAATAATCCCAGACCTCCAGAATTTGTGATTGGAGTGTCGGTGGCTATAACTACTGAAGGTATTATGTCTCTAGTCATGATGAAACATGAAGCTGCCACAGTGTCCCCAAAGCCATGTTTATGGTTGTTCTTTTCAGGCTCTGTCTCAAGGAATTTTTTGTAATCAAAAGGTCATTCAGTTGTTTATAGTTGTTATTACAGTTGACCCTTAAACAATGCAGGGACTAGGGGCCCCAACACCCCATGCAGTCAAAAGTTGGCATATAACTTTTGACCCCCCCAAAACTTAATAGGCTACTGTTGACTGGAATTCTTATTGGTAACAGAAACAGTTGATTATACAAGTTTTGTACGTTATATGTATTATACACTATATTCTTACAATAGACTTGAGAAAGAAATGTTATTAAGAAAATAATAAAGAACAGAAAATAGATTTATTTTTCATTAAGTGGAAGCAGAACATCATAAAGGTCTTCATCCTTATCATCTTCACAATGAGTAGGCTGAGGAGGAAGAGGAACAGGAGGGTTTGGTCTTGCTGTCTTAGGAATGGCAGAAGCAGAAGAAAATCCAAGTATAAGTGAACCTCCACAGGTCACACCTATGTTGTTCAAGTGTCAATTGTATATTTATATGCATTTTTTGTATCAGTTAATGCTAGATAATGAAGCTCAAGGATGAATTACCTTTGAGGGATTAGATAATAAAGTTCAAAAATGAGTAAGATTTACCTTTGAGGGCTTCTCCTCCATCAAGACCAGGAGTTGAACTATGTCCTTTGGGTTAAATCTGTCCCCATCTCGTCTGTTTTTGAATAGCTAATGAGATTAAAAAAAAAAAAGATAGTTTTTACATTTTTTAACGTTTGAAAAAGAAAAATATTTTATAACATGAAAACGATGTGAAATTTAAATTGCAGTACATATAAAGTGTTATTGGAATGGAGCCATGCCCATTTGTTTCCATATTGTCTCCCATGGACTGAATGTCTGTGTCCTCCCAGAATTCTTATGTTCAGATCTATTCCCCAATGTGATGGTATTTGGAGGTAGGGCCTTTGGGAGGTGATTAGGTGATATTGTTTTGCTGTGTCTCCACCCAAATCTCATCTTGAATTCCCATGTGTTGTGGGAGGGACCTGGTGGGAGGTAATTGAATCATGGGGGTAGGTCTTTCCTGTGCTGTTCTCGTGATAGTGAGTAAGTCTCATGAGATATGATGGTTTTAAAAATGGGAGTTTCCCTGCACAAGCTCTCCCTCTTTACCTGCTGCCATCCGTGTAAGATGTAACTTGCTTCTCCTTGCCTTCTGCCATGATTGTGAGGCTTCCCCAGCAACATGAAACTGTAAGTCCATTAAACCTCCTTCTTTAGTGAATTGCCCGGTCTCAGGTATGTCTTTATCAGCAGCATGAAAACGTATTGTATTAGGCCAGGAGGGTGGAGTCATCATGCATGGGATTAGTACCCTTATAAAAATAGATCCCAGAGGGCTCCCTTTTCCCTTCTGCCAAGTGAGGACAGAGAGAAGACACCACCTACAAACCAGGATTAGGCTTTAGCCAGATGCGGAATCCACTGGAGCCTTGACCTTAGACTCCTCAGCTTCCAGAACTGTGAGAAATAAATGTCTGTTGTGTACAAGCCACTCAGGCCATGGTATTCTTTAATAGCAGCCCAAACAGACTAAGACATCATCTATGGTTGCTTTTGCAAAAGCAGCAGACTTGAGTAGTTGCCACAGAGACCATATGACCTACAAAGCCCCAAAATTTTTACTATCCGGCACTGTTAAGAGAACATTTGCCCCCCTTTGGTCTAGAGGAAGACGGGCATGCAAACAAATGATTATTGCACTGTGGTAAGTGGTATACTGGCCTTACAGACAAAAGACATCAAGGAGCACAGAGCAGGAGTCTGCAATCTTTGTGGCGGTCTCCTTGAGGATAAGTAGGAGTTTTCCCAAAATGGGAGGAGTAAGGAGAGAACAATCAATCTCAAGAGTTTGACCCATTTATGCCTAGTGTTTCATTATTGGAATGCTAAGCATGTGGGAGTTATTTATATCCTACTACTCAAGATCATCACCAAGATCTGATTGCAAAAATTGCAACCTCAGGCATAAATGGGACAAGTTGGTAATCGCATACTTCTTAGAGAGTGAGGTACTCCCTGAAATCGCTGGCAAAACCCTGTGTTTATGTACATATGTGTGCTTTTCCCACCTTAGGGATAGAGTTTATCTCTTTCAACAGGTTTTCAACAACTTAAGAACCACTACTGTGGTCAGACATGGCAACCCATGCAAAGTCACAAAGGTGTAATGTAGAGAACAGCACACTCACGGGGTCAACAGTGAGATCAGCAAGAACATAGAACAGATTTCTATGGAGGAGAGTGGGAAATGAGGCTAAAAAGATGTCACCGAACATCAGAGGGAGCACCCAGGATGGGGGTGGGGCAGAGGTCTGAGGCTGATTCAATACAGTATAAAGGTCTAATTAGTACAAGGAGAGTGAACAACATCAAGTTAAACAGATGTGGACTTTGCTCTCAGGTGGCTACTCCATCAAATGCAGTTGGTGGACAGGCAAGAAGAACCCAGCTAGCCTGCAGAGAGGCTGTGGGTTGGTAGTTCATTGTGTTAAGAATAGAAGGGCTGACCAGATGGTCAACTATTTTTTTTTTTTTTTTTTTTTTTGCTGTTTAAAAAGTGATCCAAATATTTGTACTTATTTATGGGATACATACGATATTTTGTTACATGCATAGACTATGTAACGGTCACATCAGAGTATTTGAAGTGTCCACAACTGTTAGTATTTATCATTTCTGTGTGTGGAACATCTCAGGTCCTCTCTTCTGGGTATTTTGAAATACACGATACCTTGTTAACTATAGCAAATAACCAGCTCTTTAATCAATCCTTGGTCAAATCTCCATTTCATATACCCCCCGAACCAAAACAACATTGACTAAATCTGCCTCTGGCCCTGTGAAAGGCCAGCCAAACAGCAAGAGGCCAGCACAAAACATAGCTTCCGCTTCTTAGAGCTGAGACTTCACTTTTGAGTGTACTGTGGGGCACACAGAACAACATCGAACTCCCAGGTGATGGGAGGGAGAGTTCCTAGGACTCGGGAAACGGAGCCTATGGATGTGAGGTGTGTGAGGAGGTGGGGTGGGGAGGTAATGGTTTTCACTGGATTCCTTTTTATATTTTATTTAGATTAAGTTCTGCTCAGCAGGGTGATTTCTTAATTAGAGCTGCCCAGCCAAGCAGACCTCCAGCTCAGACCCCTGTGCTGCCTTCTAAGGTTTCATGAGGGACCTTGTCCTGCCTTATTTCCTGAGTTCTAATATTTGAATAGTATGCAGTGGATTTCAATGGGAGGAAAAGACATGTAATTTAATCATCTTTATTAGATTTTGCCTGTGGATGGGGAGAGGAGGAGGAAGCAGGAGGGACATGGGTCCTTTCTTAATTTTCTTTTTCTTTTTCTCTACCTTTCTTCCAGTGGTCAAAGGAGGAGGGGGATCAATGGCCTTTTTGCCTCCCCCCTGCTCTTTTTTTTTTTTTTTTTAAACAAAGAAGCAAAGTGAGAACATTAAGCCCTAAAGAGAACTGTGTTCATTGCAGGACTTTTTGAGGTCTGGTTAAGCCATTTATATAAAGAAATTACACAGTTCCTTTTTGGTAAACTCAATCCTGAGAGCGAGTGTGACAGGCCTACAGCTTTTCGTTCTCTTCCTCACTCCCGAAGTTGCGGACTGCGCTCAGCAAGACCTCACAACATGGAGGAAAACTAAAGAGATAAACGGTCCATGGTGTATCCCCTTGCCCCACCATAAATTGACATCATTTTGTGCACAATCCAGGGAGAAGAGAAAGAAGACCAGAAGCTCGCAAACCATCTGAGAGAAGGAAGGGAGCTTTGTCATGTTGCCGTCTGAGGCAAGTATATTTGGGATGGGACAGGCAAGCTGAATAGGAATGAACAAGAGCACTTGGTCAACAAATATACAAATCTATTAAGGTTTTTCAAGAAAGAGAGACAAAATTCAGCATGGCTCACCAAAAAGAAAAAGAAAAAAATGTGTCCAGAATTCTCCCAATTGTCCTGCTAAATACACACACACACACACACACACACACACACACACACACACCAGCCTATAATCCCCCCCCACCTCATGCCCCTATTCTGTTGATCTTTCCTCACTTAAAAATTATCGGAAAAGAATTTATTCATTTGGGAGGATTCCAGGCACTACATTTATGGTGAGTTCAGATGAAATGGGATCCAGACTTTTCAAACCGTACTGTTTTACAGATAAAACACAAAGGCAGAACTTCATTATCTGGAGACACTGCCCTTTCTTTTTTCTCCTGCCTTTTGTTTCTGAGCAATTTTAAGCTTGTTTGGAAAGTATCATAACAGGGGCAGAGCGTTTTTTACTACATCTACTTCAGGAGGGTTTTAAATACAGAATAATAAAATTATTGCTAAACAGATGGAAGAGTTTTACTAAAGCTAGAAAAGACACTTTTACTAATACACCCTATAGGCTGATCTCAATTCTTTCATTGTTAAGAATGCTTGGTCTAAGAGAGTTGTATTTATGTGCCAAATGGCTTTATTAAATCATTGTATTAACACAGAAAAAGTCCTATTACAATGACTGTCTCTGTATGATCAAAACTTGTCCATGATCCTGCTGATAGCCTATTTATTCTGAAATTTAAAAAGGTAACATTCCAGTACAGCCCAATGTTTGGCCCAGTTTTACAAAATGCATTCTAATATGGCTGGAAGGGTTACTATGTCCTAGCCAGGAAAGGCCTAAGTTTTATCAGGGCAGTAGTCCCCAGACAGAAAGAAAACGTGAAAAAGAGACCTCTCTCATCCACTCATAGAAGTTAATCCCTGGCAACTTGTAATGATTTCACCTGTAGAAATACAATGGGTCTGTGATTTCTACTTTGATTAATAATAACAATAATAAAACAAAAACAAAAACCCAGGGTAATCTCAGTGCTTTGGGAGGCTGAGGCAGAAGAAACACTTGAGGCCACAAGTTTGAGGCCAGTCTGGGCAACATAGCAAGACCCTGGCAAATTAAAAACTTAGCTAGGCATGGTGGCTTGTGCCTGTAATTTCAGCTGCTCAGGAGGCTGATGTGGGAGGATTGCCTGAGCTCGAGAGTTTGAGGCTACAGTGAGCTATGATCATGCCACTGCACTCCAGCCTGGGTGACAGAGCAAGACGCTGACCCCTCCCTCCCCTGCCCCCACACCGACCACAAAGAATCCCAAGTGACAAATTTAAAGGCAAATTAATTGCACTGGTGAATCCAGGACTATGGCATGTGAAAAGAGTTTAAAAAGCCAGGAGAAGCAAAGTGTGTTGTATACTGGATTTTGAAACCGAATTAAACAGAGAAACACATACAATTTTTGAATGTAAAATTAATACATGTTGATTATAGAGGGGAAAAAAAAAACACGCCTAAGCCTACCACTGAGAAAGCATATTTGTTTTGGCCGCTCAAGATTGATTTCTGCCTTCATGTGGAAGTAAGTTTAAAGGCTCTGTGTTAGGGCATAGTCTAGCAACATGGGGTCCCATGGGCATCAGGAAAACTTACAAAGGGAAGAGATGGAACTGGGAGGGTTCAAGCTACCAGTTCCATCTCTCCATGTTTTAGAGAACTGGGGCACTAGGTCAGCCAGGTAAGGCCAGGTCAGAGGAGGGTCCTGATGAAGCTTGAGATGCAGAGGGATGGTGCATGAGTGGAGACCTTGGGTAGCACCAACCTGTGGTGGCAGAGGTGGGGCGGATGTGGCTGATGTCAGGGAGAGAATGGGGAGCATGCACAGGGCTCAGTCCTATAGATACATTGAAAATCCTTTAGCCTTTCAAAGATTATTAACCCAAATCACCTTTCTTTTTTACTCCAGATGCCTCAGTCTCTGATATAATTGCTAAGTATCTGCCGTGTTAAAAATAAACATTTGAGAATCGAGGGTGATTTTTCTCTTTTCTTTTGAATTGTAATTGCGATGTACTCATGGCCTGCCATGACGTGAGGTCTGGCTTAGATTAGCCCCTGGCTGAGAGACCCGTGCTAATTTAGTGCCTGCAATTATGCCTGCCTCTAATTGTGTTCTGCTCTTTGTAGGACGTGCCCTTTGAGTTTTTCTGCAATAGCAGCAACGGTTATGCTGGGTCATCTATACTTTCTTGCTCCAGGCCCCTTGTGACACACATTGGTGAGACAACTGGCCAGGATTAGGGGTATGATCTGTGACCCTGAAACAGAGTGAAATTGATTGGCAATGAGGGATGAGGGGGGTGATCCTATGAAAATTGTAAGCACCGTAAGTATTCTAATATCTGACCCTCCACTGCCATGGATGTGCACCTGCCTCCCAGCCGTAAAGATGCTTCCGATAAAAGAATCAAAACCAAAAACATGCAGAAAAACAAACTTTTTTGTATTAGTGCATTTGTCTGAGGTGTCATCCAGCTGTAGCTTCAGAGTAGGAATGTACCTGTCAACTGAGAATTGAGAAGGATCAGCCTTTGCTTTCTGTCTGCAGAGGCTGGCAAAGGGGTAACAAGCTGCATAGTTCAGTGCTGGCAAAATAAACCACTATGTAGTTACAAATAAGAGTGGGTGGGTGAGTCGAAAGATGGGTGGATGGGTGAGTGGGTGGGTCCCCTTCCTGATGTATAAAAACAGAACTCCTCGGTTTGGGGTTCATGTTACAATTGGACTCCAGGAAAACAGACTATACATTCAAAATAATTCTAAACCAGCTTTAAAATATAAATTAAAAAGTATTTTCCCTCTAGCACATTTGAATATTATTTACTAAGAGAAAGAAGAACAGGCTACATGCCATCTTCGATAGCTCCCGCATGCTCCTAGATTCACAAATGATACCAGGGAAGCCCCTGCTTGCCTCTGTGCCTTTGAAGAGGCGGGGGGTGTAATGGGAAGTCTGAAAGCTCACCATCACGCAGCTCCAACTTCTTCTTCCTGAGATGGGGCACTTGGCTGTGAAGCCACAGGAGGCTGGAGGGGTAGAGGCTGGGGGCAGGAAGAGGAGGAAGTGAGGAAGGGGGTGATGCCCGGGAGGGCTCTGGGAGAGTAACCAATTCCTTCACTGGGGGCAGGCGGGAGTCTCCAGGGTCATTATGGGGCAACCTGTGAAGGGAGGGGAGGAAAGAGATTTCCGGAAGTCTCCCGCTCTCCCCCCTGCCTGCTTCCCTCCTTCCCCTAGCGGTTGATTGCGAGGAGCAGCGGAAGGAAGGATGTATCAAACCGAAAGAAGAAAGAACCCCTGCCAGTCGCCCCCATGACATCCGACTCTGAACGGCAGCGATCTCGAGGCTGCGGCGTGTCGCAGATTAACAGCAGCGAGGGCAGGAGGCAAATCAGATGCTGCAAGAGCTGACTGTTTTCTTTAGCCCTGAGAGCCGACTGTAGGCACAGGTTGCATATCAAAGGCAACAGGAATCAGTCTGTGGCAATATTACATCAGGTCCTGTACTGGTGGTGGTGTTGGTTGGGGGGTGGGCGGTGGGGTCCAAGTCCTAAAAGATGTCAGTCAAACACCAGCTGAGCTTCTAGACCTCCTTCTGTGGCCCTTCTTCTGAGCAAGTATGCAAATAATACAGTCAGGCTTTATCTCCTGCAATTAGCACAAGGGAGGGCTGAGTAACTAACTGGGAAGACTTAGCCTTCTCCCTGTGGCTAGCTTGTAAGGCTTTGAAGTGTAACTTTTGTTTTGGTTTGCTTGCTTTCCCCCTGCGTAGAAATTTTCCCTAAGGGAAAGGTGAGTCTAAAGTACCTTTAAAATGAGTTTTCACTCCCTGAACAAGGCTTGTAAAAGCTTGAGAGAAAATGCCAGGAGAAAGCATGGAAACTTTTTGGTGATAAACTATGGGCACATAATCAGCGGACAGCCGCTAACCCCAGTAGCTGCATGCTTTCTGCCATCTTCATCTACCTGAGCAAAACTTGGGGAACATGTTTATGCTGAATCTCCAGAGACAGCAAGAGAAGCCCAGCTTGGGGGAAATGACTGGACCTTGATTACTTAGGATAAAAAGAGATCAATTTATGGTAGGACTATCATCTATTTATGTCTGCACATTCATCAGGTTTGCCTAGGAAAGGAGTCTGAGAAAATGTGTTGGAATTGGGCATTTCTGATGTCTATCCTATTCCCTGCCTTGTTTGATAACACTTTCTCCAGTCCCCAGTTCTCATTTTAGGAAATGAGACTTGTTAGCAGGCGTCCTAGAGCCTCCATATTTTTCTGAGTCTTTCTGTGTCTGCCAGCTCCACTGACGTTACTATTGCTGGTTTTCCTCTTCCTTATATTTTCTGTGAAAATGCTTAGGAGTTTTTGAGAACTGGTGGCCACCAGAGAGGTTAAACATTATAAACAATATAAAGCAAAGGAATCTTAGTGTGCTTTCTTTGGGGGTGTGTCATTGCTGTACAGCTTCTCTTTTATCCCAAAAAACCCTAATCATCTTCTGGGGTGGGAGGGGTTGGAGGTGAAGGGATGGCTAGTTGAGGTGGGGGCAATTTGTGCTATACCTGTCTCTGACAGTCTTTTAACTTTTCATTTGTCTATGCAAATTTCTTGTAAAAGAGCTGTGTCCAGAACTGGTTCCTTCCAGTAGGTTCTTGGTCTCGCTGACTTCAAGCATGAAGCTGTGGACCCTCGCAGTGAGTGTTACAGTTCTTAAAGATGGTGTGTCCAGAGTTTGTTCCTTCCAACCTTCAGATGTGTCCGGAGTTTCTTCCTTCTGGTGGGTTCGTGATCTCGCTGACTTAAGAACTGAAGCCACAGATCATCCCAGTGAGTGTTACAGCTCATAAACGTAATGCGGACCTAAAGAGTAAGCAGCAGCAGCAGCAAGATTTATTGTGAAGAGGGAAAGCACAATCCTTCCACAGCATGGAAGGAGAACCACATAGGTTGCGGTTGCTGGCTTGGGTGGCCAGCTTTTATTCCCTTATTTGGCCACGCCTACATCCTGCTGATTGGTCCATTTTACAGAGTGCTGATTGGTCCATTTTACAGAGTGCTGATTGTTCCATTTTGCACAGTGCTGACTGGTCTGTTTTTACAGAGTGCTGATTGGTGCTTTTGCAAACCTTTGCTAGACACAGAGCGCTGATTGGTGTGTTTTTGCAGAGTGCTGATTGGTGTATTTACAAACCTTTAGCTAGACACAGAGTATTAATTGGTGTGTTTACAATCCTTTAGCTAGACAGAAAAGTTCTCCAAGTCCCCACCCCACCCAGAAGCCCAGCTGGCTTCACCTCTCAAAGTTATGACTTTTTCATTCATTCACTCCTTCACTTAGCCATTCAACAAACATATACCCAGCACATGCCTTGAGTAGGACAAGGCTGAACGCTGTTTTTAAAAGGTATGCTTCTGTAAAGATGCACTCTTCCTTGACCACCAGACCCTGCCAAACCTTTGAGAGAGTGCCTCTGAGAAACAATGAGCAAGGGGAACTATCCCATTGGAAGGGAACTCTTGTGTCCTCACCCCTCCTGAGATAGAGGTGATTATGGGCGTCTTCTAAAGCACTAAGAACTGTAAGGTCTCCTTAAGGGGGTGAGGGATATAACTTTTGAAAATAACAGTAAAAACAGTTTATGTGGGGATAGTTTATGAGAGTTCGTAGAACCCTTTCACGTGTGTTACTAGAATGAGCGTTGGGTTAAGATTAGGCAGACATGCTTCCAATAATACTTTTGAAACACTGAACACATGGTGTGTTTCACCAAGAAGTTAACAATTGTTCACAGTTGTAGTATCTGTGAACACATGTCCCAAATGATCAGATTAGCTAACGTGACCAAAGAGGAGAGGCTTGAAATCTCTTTCACTTGGTTCCATCTCCTTATTTTGTCACTCACCTAGTGTGTGTGGTCATCCATTCACAAAACACACAGAGATGAAAAACTAACTTAAAAAATCAGGGCCGGGCACGGTGGCTCACACCTGTAAACCCAGCACTTTGGGAGGCCGAGGCAGGTGGATCATGAGGTCAGGAAATGGAGACCATCGTGGCTAACACGGTAAAACCCCGTCTCTACTAAAAATACAAAAAATTAGCCAGGCGTGGTGGCACGTGCCTGTAGTCCCAGCTACTCAGGAGGCTGAGGCAGAAGAATCGCTTGAACATGGGAGATGGAGGTTGCAGTGAGCCAAGATCGCATCACTGCACTACAGCCTGGGTGACAGAGCAAGTCTCTGTCTCAAAAAAAAAAAAAAAATATATATATATATATATATATGTGTGTGTGTGTGTGTGTGTGTGTAAATGTGCGCGTGTGTGTGTGTCTGTGTGTGTGTGTGTGTGTATATATATGGTGATGATTTTAGGGGATCAAGTCTGATTTCAGGATTTTGGGTTGCTTCTGTTCCTCTGGGTGTTTTCTTGGACCCAGAGTCAACATTTAAAACAAAACAAAACCAAAACACCTACTGGTTCTCAAGTTTTGACCCTTGCGTCATTTATCATCAGAAGTCATGGGATCCACAATTATAGGACCCAGGACTGAGTTAATCTTTGAGGGATAAATTGTGGCACATTCTGTTTTTGAGGGCTGTTCCAAATCTAAATATCTTTGTCAGTGATTTATGATCTTCTGTGATTGTTTATTTAGTTCCCTCGGTCTATAAAAAAAAAAAGAAAAGAAAAGAAAAAAAAAGTCAGCCTTTAGGGTCAGCCTTTAGTGAACAGCGGCTGGACATCTCAACAGCCTCAGCCCAGCCTTGGGCTTCTGCTGAGATGCAAGCATAATGACTAGGAATGTGATCTGTCCCCAGCCAGATGGTCAATAGCTGGAAATACTACTCCCTCCACGGTAACTACAATTTAGGGGAGGTTGAGAGGGAGGATCAGCAAACCTGGTTGATCTAAATGGATTTCCACTCCATGTTCAAGCATTTTGGGTTTGAGAAAACCCCCAATACTTCGAGCCCCGGGCATTTTTTCTATTAATATTTTAAACTGATGTTCATGTCAAGGGAAATTTAATACGTAGGTTTCTGATTCATTTACACTTAACTCATCAAAATATTGTTCTGTAAGAGATGATTGGTGTCCAAGAAATCTTAAGAGCCTTTTTATAAGCTTTTAAACTTCTTTCAAACATTAAGAAACAGAAGTTGCAGTCTCCCCAATGTAAACAGGAGTGAATCCCTGGTAGGGGGGAAGGAAGGTGGGAGGGTGGAGAGGGTGGATATAAGGCGCCAAGACACACTGACCTCAGTCCTTGAGGGACAAGAAAGTGGAGCCCAGGACTTTCCAGTCCCCACCTAGCGATCAACGTCTCACCCACAGTCAGGGGAGCAAACTGCTGGTTCTACTTTTTTGAATTCTGAAGGCAAAGGCGAGCTTTTCTTAGGGGTCCTGCTGTTGGCAGAGAAAGCTCCCAAGAGTTCTGCTGCAGAGAAGAAGGATATAGACTCCAAAATTTTACTTCCAGGCAAGGCCTCCCCCCACCCTCTTTTTCCCCTTCAAAGAAAGTGCTCATAATGTATCCTTTCATTTATAATTTTATGAAGGTCTCAATTGAACATGTAAAGAAAGTGGAAAAATTCTAAGTTGCCATGGATGTTTGGCATTTTTCCTACTATACTAAAATCTACTTTCTGCCCCAAGCAAAATGGTTTCAGAGATTCCAATAAAAGGGGGTGGAAGACAGTGAGGGTGGAGGTCTGGAATCAGAGTCTTCATGAAATATATTTGTATTTTAATTATTTGAATATGATCGACTTCTGTTTCACCCTATTTCACTTGGCTTCCTATGGTAAAATACAGCTCCTTTGCATTTCATAAAGCTTGTAACCTGTGTAAATGAACACTCACGTGTTTTATCTTGTTTTACTCATGCTTCTACAAAATGATAAATGTAGCAGAATTCAGCATCTCTTGTTTAGGTTTGTTTATTTGTTATATTGTTTTTATTTTTCCTCTTGTGTTTTCTTAAAAGAGGGAAAGCTTGAGAATAAATCAGCAATGATAAAAATTTTGTTCTGTTTTCGGAGTTTTAAAAAATTCTCATAATTTCAAGTAAATGCAAAAAGCATTCATATTCAGAAAAGAAGCCAAGGAAAAATGTTAGACACCACTTTAGATTTGACCAAGATAACATTTACAAAGTGGTGGCTTTTTTCTTGGTCTAAGTTTTAATCTATTGGTATTAGCAGTATCTGTTTTTCTCCTGCCTTGCTTTACACAGATTCATGATTTCCTAAAAATTGATGTTTTACTCAAATTGAGGTAGGTTCTTTTCTACTGTCTTACATGACTTTGGGTGCATAGACCAAGATTATTTATACGCTGTAGAAGTCGATGGTATTAAATCCGCTCGAGAAGTAAGAGAAGTCAGAGGCTAAGTTATGAAAAACCTTTGTCAAAAGACTGTAGGGTGAATGTGGTTTTTGCATCCAATGCTCTACCTGTGGTTCTAATATAGTTTTTGTGTGTTCGTCTTCTGCAGGAACATTTTCAGTAGAGCCTCTTAAGACACATGTTTTGGAATGCAGTCAAATGCGTGCTGCTGTATGACCAGCCTATTCGGTAAGGAATGCCCAAAAATTCTGTCTTGTCAGATTTAGATGTGGAGATTTTTTTGAGGAAATTGCATATAGAAATTCTTCCATGAGTTCTGATAGGAACATGAAAAACATCCTTCTGAAAAACAGGATAGACATCTGAGTACTTTGAAACACTCATCTACTACTATTGTTGAAGTGTTTCTTTTTTTGAGTAAAATTTTAAATAGTATTAGTGTTACCCTAATTATACTATTGTTTATTTCATGGTTAAATTCTCTGCATCTTTTTTTTTTCTTTTGAGGAAAAGCTAATATGACATATATCTTCATAACTGCTATTGCCTTTTTAAAAATCTCTTTTTAAATGATGAATTTTACAACATCCCTGAAAGCTTAGGTTTGAGGTGTGTGCCTCTTACTATCATGAGGTATCAGTGCTGATCTCTAATGTTGCTTTTGTGCTATTTGAATTATCAGTTTGCAAAGGAAATTCTTGTCCCTGGGAGATAGGACTACACATATTTTCAGCAAGGTTTTAAATTTTTTTCTCTGTTGAGTTAAAGTTTTGTAAAAAGAAAAATCAACTGATGTTAATTGTGCTGACACCTATTAAATAATTATTTGGTTGGTTTTGTGATCATTCCATGTGACTGTCACAATTGCCCCAATTCATAGTTGAGAAAACTGTGGCTTTAAAAACTCATGTGATGCAGCTATTGATTAGGTAAACCAGTACGGCTCCTTGCAGTGCTGTGTAACTGGAGCATGTTGGCTGGACAATCTCTTT
Organism: Theropithecus gelada; assembly: GCF_003255815.1. Classification (NCBI taxonomy): domain Eukaryota; kingdom Metazoa; phylum Chordata; class Mammalia; order Primates; family Cercopithecidae; genus Theropithecus; species Theropithecus gelada. The sequence goes on along the minus strand of NC_037684.1, from coordinate 45,440,869 downwards.
GTGATGATGTTTGTGTTAGCCCAGCATTAGAATGGGGACTTAATTGACAAACAGAACTGTTTACATTTTCTTTGGCATAATATTTTTTAAGTTCAGAAGAATAATTTTTATACCCAAAGCCACATTTGCTTATATCCATTGTACAAGTATATTTTTAGTTATTATTTGTTCATTGATTCACTCACTTAATGAATGCTGACTCTTAGCTGAATAAGGCTGGAAATAGGCAAGGCGCCTGGCTTTGAGTATATAATCAAATAGGGGAAGTAATACAGAAATAATTAGAAAATCATGTAAGAAGGTCTAATACAAGTATTTTACAAAACAACTAGCTTTATCGTATGACTTTCAACTTGAACATGATTACCTATTTAGGATACCATTTTACCAAGAATGCAGGAAGTTAAGCCTTCATAATATTTACAAACACTCCAGAGTTAACTTTTTTCTGCCCTGTAAATATCACCTCAAGTATTTGGTTTTGCCATAAAACATCGGATAAGCCCAATTTGAAATGTGATTCCTAATTCTGGAAAAAAGCAAATGCTACTAAAAGATAAGCTTCATTTTCAGTTCCTTTATGGCTGTTAGTCACCAGAAGAAGGGAAAGTCAATTTCCAATTTATTTCCAATGTTAAAACCTTCATTTTGAACATTGTTTTTCATTCTAGTTATAGCTACATCCAACCTCTTTGCAATGGTTGGAGACCCTTCCCTAAATTGCCCTCTTCTTTATGGACTGTTAAACTAGCAGAAAGCACTAATTAAATGATCATTAGCTTGAGGATGATTGATTACACTTAGATTTACATGTTGCCTTTTATGTTCAAAGAACTGCTTAAGCATCAACTAATTAATCTGCAAGTGAAGAATACTTCCAGCATTACTCTATAATTAGACAATCTCAGGAGGAAACAAGAGAATTTCAAAGGGGAGTCAGATGGTTTTGCACACCGCTACCTCATTTATTTTTTCATTGCTCAGGTAAAATGGCCAGACCTGAATCCAGTTGCCAACTCATTATTCTTATTTACAAATAAATTCACTTTAAAAAGGCTAAAGTTGTATAACAGACGATGAGCTGGAAATAAAAACAAATGAATAATCAAAAGTAATGCCTTTCATCTCAGCTGTTTGGGTTATTTCTAACACTTTATTCCCCATACAGAGTGAAATTAAGCAAGTCTGTTTCATGACATGTGGTAGACTGTCCTTTCTCTCTTTTCTTTCCCATCATACTCTTATTTGCAAGTTATTGCTGTATATGTGTGTGTGTGTGTGTAGGTAGATAGAGAATTAATACTTATTTTGGGCTTTGGTTTCCTAAGTAGTAAGTATTTGAGATAGGACAGATCAAAAATATATATGATAGGGCTGACAAACAGAATTTTATAAATATTTTTGGGAAACAAATGTTTGTGACCATAAGAATGATTGATTGATAGAATGTTGGGAATCTATTTGGTGTAATGATGCATACATTGAAGTAGAATATATCTTTATAAATTCATCCCAAAATTATATTTAAAACCATAATGACTTTTGCACCAACCCAATACACAAAACAAGGACCTTGAATAGTAATAAAAGACAGTCGTTTTACTCAGGCATCTCATCTGTATATATGGGTCAGTAGGACAGCTCTGACCTATACATACAAATTAGGTAGGATATTAAAATGATACTAAAATGTCAAGCTTCTGTTGGTCAGATGGTTATTTATCAAACTTTCCTTGAAGCATAAGAAGTCTTCTAAGCTTTACAAAATAGAGGGATGTAGCAGTAAGCAAATTCAGTTCAAGTTTCTGTTTTAGGTTGGTTTTAGATGAGCTTGTGTCAAATGCTAAATTTTCCCTAATTCAGCAACTAGCTTGTATATGAACATTAAGTGTTTGTGGGGGAAACTTCACCATTTATTTTTTTGAAAACTTATAGCTATGCATTGATTTGCATTAACTTCTCTCCCCCACTTCACTTAATCACAGTAAATTAAAGTGATGATCTGTTTTTAGGTTAGAATTTGCTAAGTGAGTGTCTTTGGGAGCAGTCACTTAATTTTCTCACTAGGAGTATGCAGTTTCTAACCTGTCAAGGACAGCCTAGATTTACCATGCCACACAGGCATTCTGATACGAAATTCAAAAAGTTGGGATTGTTAGGAGAGCTAGAAAGCACAGATTGCACTCAGTTGGACAAAGATAAACAGAAAGCATGTTTTTTTATGAAATCGGAGATTAAATGAGTTGATGGAATCAAGCCTAGACAGCCACATAAGCCAGAGTGGAAAATTATAGACTAAAATGCATCTGATATGAAGAGAATGACTCTCTCCAAAAACCTTCACTTTTTATTTGATTCAAGGAGTCTTTATAAGCTCAGCAAACCCTAAGATTTTAAAAAGAAAAACAAAAGCCTCCAAACAGCGTGGCTTTCATCCAGCGCTTTTGTGATTTACAAGTGACCAGATTTAAAACTTTAATCATCTCACACCTAGGGATTTTTTGGGTTTGTTTTAATTTGTAAGGCATGTTCACAGACAAAATGACTCACAAAAACCAAAATCAGCCTAAACCCCCAATTGGCCCTATTCCTCTGTCAAACCAAGACAGTCAATTTTGCCCTGGGATTTCAGAGTGTCCCCAAGTGGCCCTTATATTGATGCAATGTTCATCTTGCAGCTATAATCCCTGGTTTCTTTTTGAAGTGTACTTAAGCTCTTGCTTAAGTAAATCCATTCATGGACAATTATTTAAGAAACTGGAAAGTCCTTTTTCCACGTGAAACCTTTCTTCCTGAGCTTCCTTATAACTTGAGATGATAACTTCTTTGGTCGACTCTATGCCATGGATCCCACTCTGTGAACCTGTGTTACAGAGGCAGTATAACAGGTGATGTGAAGCCTTGATATACATTTGGAAGGTACGTGGAAGCTAAGAAAGTGCCCTTTGAGAAGCCCTGGTCACTTCTCAAATTGTAATTCATAGAAAGTCACTGGAGCTAAGACTTATTTTTAGGGGGAAATAGAAAAAGAAAGTAATAGAACTATGAAGATCAGGTCTTGATTCTTTCAGAGTTGCTAATGCTAATGTCATTATTCTTATTTTTCTTTCAAAGATGGAATGACACTAGTTAGAAAAATAAAAGTCTGTTATTTAACATTTCAGATTATGCCTCCAAATCCTATGGAAGTGTAACAACCATAGAGCAGACAAACACCAACAGCATCAACAACAGAGAAACTCAGTCCAGGAGGATATGAAACCCTTTGTAACAAAGAAAGCAACAGCCATGAACATTTGTGTACACGTGTCTTTATGGTAGAATGATTTCTATTCCTTTGAGTACATACCCAGCAATGGGATTGCTGGGTCGAATGGTTCTGTTTCTAGCTCTTTGAGGAATCATTACACTGCTTTCCACAATGGTTGAACTAACTTACACTCCCACCAACAATGTGTAAGTGTTCCCTTCTCTCTGCAACCTTGCCAGCATCTATCTTTTCTTTTTTAAACTTTTTTTATAGTAGCCATTTTGACTTGTGTGTGATGGTATCTCATTATGGTTTTGATTCACATTTCTCTCATAGTCAGTGATGCTGAGCATTTTTTTCATATGCTTGTTGGCTGCATGTACACCTTCTTTTGAAAAATGTCTGTTCATTTCATTTGCAAAGTTTCATTTCATTTCCTTTGCCCACTGCAGCACTATTCACAATAGCAAAGATATGGAATCAACCTAAATCTCCATCAATGACAGATTGGACAAGAAAAATGTGGTACATATACACCACGGAATGCTATACAAGCATAAAAAGAACAAGATCATGTCTTTTGTGGGAACATGGATGGAACCAAGGGCTATTATCCTTGGTAAACTAACATAGGAACAGAAAACCAAATACTGCATGTTCTTTCTTATAAGTGGGAGAAAAATGATGAGAACTCATGAACACAAAGAAGGGAACAACAGACACAGAGTCTACTCGAGGGTGGAAGATGGGAGGAGGGAGAAGAGCAGAAAAAATAACTATTGAGTACTAGGCTTCGTACCTGAGTGATGAAATGATCTGTACATCAGACTTCTGTGATACAAGTTTACCTATGTAACAAACCTGTGTATATACCCTTGAACCTAAAAGTTTAAAAAAAGAGAAAGCAACAGCTAACTTCATCCATTCACTGATGTGCTACAACTTTCTCCCATAGGAAGATGCTCTCCATAGCTGGTATCTTACAGTGATTTAAAAGCACGGGTTGAAAAGTCCCTACTGGCCTCACCACCCTTGGTACTCCTCTGACTTCAGTTCTTTCATTTGCAAAATGGAATTGAGCACCTTCCTCGTGGAGGGTGACCAGCAGTCCCAGCTTGCCCAGGACACTCAGTTATAGCCAGTGATATGGTTTGGCTGTGTCTCCACCCAAATATCACCTTAAATTGTAATGATCTCCACATGTCAAGGGTGGGCCAGGTGGAGATGATTGAATCATGGGGGTGGTTTTCCCCATACTGTTCTTGTGGTAGTGAGTAAGTCTCATGAGATCTGATGGCTTTATAAATCAGATTTTCCCAGCACAATCTCTCTTGCCTGCCACCATGTAAGATGTGACTTTGCTCCTGTTTTGCCTTCCACCATGATTGTGAGACCTCTCCAGCCACGTGGAACTGTGAGTCCATTATACCTCTTTTTCTTTTTTTTTTTTGAGACGGAGTCTCGCTCTGTGGCCCAGGCTGGAGTGCAGTGGCCGGATCTCAGCTCACTGCAAGCTCCGCCTCCCGGGTTCACGCCATTCTCCTGCCTCAGCCTCCCGAGTAGCTGGGACTACAGGTGCCCGCCACCTCGCCCGGCTAGTTTTTTGTATTTTTTTTTTAGTAGAGACGGGGTTTCACCGTGTTAGCCAGGATGGTCTCGATCTCCTGACCTTGTGATCCGCCCGTCTCGGCCTCCCAAAGTGCTGGGATTACAGGTTTGAGCCACCGTGCCCGGCCCTCTTTTTCTTTATAAATTACCCAGTCTTGGGTATTTCTTTATTAGTAGCATGAGAACACACAAACACAGCCAAGTTCCAGGGAACCCATCAGTGCTGAGCAAACTGATACATTTTATCACCCTCTATGAGAAACAAATGTGAAAATGTGTGCAATATATATAACAGTGCCTGGCGCATAAGAAAAGCCCAATTTATGTTAGCTGTTATTAAATGGATTGGAGGGGGTCAAACGTGGTCTTCTTTCCCCCAGTCCCCCAACATATGCATTTTATAAAATAAGAAGGAAATGCAACTTTCCACGACCAGATGTCAGATTGGGTCACAATCTTCCTGATGACCTTGAGGGGCTTGGAGCAGTGTGTCATCCATCCAGGGTAGAGTGTGGAGTGTAAACAGGATGGGAATTGAATAGTCACATAAACAAGGGTATTTTGTTTTTCTCATGTTCTCTGTGCTATGCTGATGTGGATTTCATCTCAGCCCAATTCTTCCTATGGATACTTTCAGTTCTAAGCTTCTGGGGTACCACATTTTCAACTTTATAAGGTTGGTGCAAAAGTAATCGTAGTTGCCATTAAAAGTAATGGTGGCCAGGCGTGGTGACTCATGCCTGTAATCCCAGCACTCTGAGAGACTGAGGTGGTTGGATCACAAGGTCAGGAGCTCAAGACCATCCTGGCTATCATGGTGAAATCCCGTCTCTACTAAAAATACAAAAAATGAGCCGGGTGTGGTGGCAGGCACCTGTAGTCCCAGCTACTTGGGAGGCTGAGGCAGGAGATTCACTTGAACCCAGGAGGCAAAGCTTGTCATGAGCCGAGATCACGCCACTGCATTCCAGCCTGGGTGACAGAGCGATACTCTGTCTCAAAAAAAAAAAAAAAAAAAAGTAATGGCAAAAATCACAATTACTTTTGCACCAACTCAATACCTTTCTTCATCATCAAAATAGCCAACACATATTTGACTCTTTCTATGTCACAGGTGATCTTTAATCACTTTTAGATTTTTACATATATTAACTCATTAAACCTAACAGCAACCCATGAAGTAGCAACTGTTGTTTTCCCCATTTTGCAGATGAGGACACAGAGAGATGGAGAAACGTGCCCAGGGTTTAAGATTTTAGTTGTCAGGAGACAAGATGCAAATCAAGGAGGACCGACCACTTTCAGTCTTACTTTCCTCACCTATAAAATGCCCCAATACGAACTGCTCACCTTGTTCGTAGGGCTGTTGAAAGAATCAGATGATTTGGTGTACAGGAAAACACGTTATTAGTTTTCACATATTAGGCAAATATGCCCTCATTATTTTTTCATCAGACTTTTATTTGCTCACTCTTGCTGTATAGTCTGAAATGACAAACATTTTGAGAGACAATAGGACTGCCCCAACGAGGTAGATCCTTTCTGTAATCAGGGAAACAAAGCCTTATTTCTTTGGAATCCTCCCCATGGGGATGAAACTTAGAGCAAAGAATTGTCCCAAACTTAGGTCAGCGATGGCCCCACCTTTCCCCCTCTTTCAGATAGCACTTGTTGCTACGAGACGCAAAACACAAAATGAGGTCCCCAGCATCACCTTTGCTCAGCACAAAAGTGGACCGTGCTGCTTTGAAGATGGGAAACAGATGATAAAGTTTAGGCAGGTATTGAGTTACCATTCTGCAGCCTCAAACTGAAAACTAATTAGAATTCAGGCCTGTTTCTAAGAAGCCAACCAAACAACGATGTCCTTAGAACACATAGTGAAAGAAGCTGATCATTCGAGCTTGGGTTTGCTTTGGATTAGAAAGTTCAGCAGAGATGGTGTGTGAGCACTGTGCAAATTATTCACTATTCTCCAGTCCCTGTGTGCACACACCCACATGACGCTCACTCTGATTAATGAAGGCTATATATGCACACTGACATCGGCATTGGAGCTCCAGAAGCATTAGAAATTTCCCCAGGTGTAGCTAGTTTATTTTCAGGTGTAGACAGGATGGTCATTAAAAACAGAGCCAGATTTGGTCTCCTACCTAAACTCAACACCTCCTCTGCCCCTCCCCTGGCAGCATTTTTATGCCTGTGAAGCCTGTCTTTTCCTTGTTGGGCATGCAAACCTTTCACTCATCAGAGGCCCAGAGTTCTTTGGAAGCCTCGGATGTGTCAGTATCAGTAAACTAATGGAAGCCATGTGTTCGCAGAATGGAAAAAATCTGGCATCCTAAGGCCCCAGACATGTCTTGCCATAAACAGGTCTAAAGCAGAGACTCTGAGTCCTTTTCTCTTCTTAGTAGGTTGTTGGCCACCCTGCTGATTAGCTGTTGATAATGCTATTTCAAATGATTCCATTCCTAAACATGAAGCTCTCATTCTCCAAGGGCAAGGGAAGCAGCTAAGATTTGTTGACTATATATTAGGTGCTATGCAATTTAACAATTTAATGATGAGCACAATGATTATATCACCTGCTGTGTATTCAGTGCATAGACCTGCTAAGAGCCCTATGTTGACTGATTTATTTAATCCTGACCCCAAGTTGGGAGGTAGGTATTGTCTCATTTTATGGAAAGGAAACCCTTCCTCAGGAGGGTTAAGTGATGTGTCTACTGGTGGTCAGGAGTGGGTTGGGAGAGCCCCTATACTTGGTGTACTTCTTATCTTCCCTGGGGCACAATAACTTGGAAAGATATGAATTATGGTGCTAATTTTATAACTAAGAAAGCTGAAATTTACAGAGTTTGAATAAATTTTCTAAAAACATGTGACTCTCTGGTAAATGACAGCAGAGAGGAGATACTCACATAGTCTACAAAAGTCAGTGTATTCTGCTGTGTTTTGCCACAGGGCAGAATTTCTAATGGGAGAAGGGTTAGATTTCCCAATAGTCAGACCAGGTGAGGTGCATACTCACTGTACCGCATCATATCAGAAGCATCAAAAGAGAAGTTTTTAAAAGAATTTGGTTATTCATGGAAATCCAAATGATCAAAGTAGTCATTAAGGAAACCGAAATCTTTTGGACTTCTTGGTTAGGTATTTTATATTTTTGTATCTTCAGTAAAAAACAATGTCAAAATCTCAGTGGCTGAAAATAACTAAGATGTATTGTTTACTTATACTACACATTCACCATGTGATATGGTTAGGCTTTGTGTTCCCACCCAAATCTCATCTTGAATTGTAATCACCATAATCCCTGTGTGTCAAGGGAGAGACCAGGTGGAGGTAATTGAATCGTGGCGGTGGTTTCCCCTATGTGTTCTCGTAATAGTGAGTTCTCACGAGATCGATAGTTTTATAAGGGGGCTCTTCCCCCCGCCCCCTTTGCTGAGCACTTCTCCTTCCTACCACCTTGTGAAGAAGGTGCCTTGCTGCTTTTCTGCTTTCCACCATGATTGTAAGTTTCCTGAGGCCTCCCCAGCCATGCTGAACTGTGAGTCAATTAAACCTCTTTCCTTTATAGATTACCCAGTCTCAGGCAGTTCTTTACAGCACTGTGAAAACAGACTAATATACCATGGGTCAGCCAGCAAGAGTATGGGACGACAGGATAGGGTAAGGTGGTTTGGTGCCACTTTGTCCTCATCAGGGGAAGCAATATGGAAGACCTTCCACCAACTGGAATATCCCTGGCCTCAGTGGCATAGAGGAGGCAGTACGGGAAGGTTTGTATTGACTCTTAAAGTCTTCTGCCTGAAAGTGTCTCCTTTCTTGTTCATGTTCCCTTGGCCAAAGCAAATCTCATGGCATACCTGACTTCAAGGAGATGGGGAGTGGCATTGCCCCCATATGCATGGAAGGAGAAAAACCATCATATTGAGGAACAACTTCACAATCACCATTTTGCAGATAGGTAGTGAAGAGGATAGTAATTTTTTTCAGTGCTCAGAGCCCTCAAATGTGTTAATCCTTCCCAGATGGGGAGGAGGGAAAGCTGGTAGCTCCCCCCTTGCATTTGAATAAATGCAAACAGTAAGACTATACAATCCCTTCTCCTCCTCCAGACTCCATGATTCCTACACTTCTCCTTCAAACCTGGATCCCAACTAACAAGGATCGGTCTTCTCACTGCAATAGAAGCTGAGTTTATGGTCTTTCCCACCCATAGACTCAGGGCTGCTTTCTTAGGGAGTTTTGTGCGCAGCCTTGACATCTGGATTGTCTTCAGAGTGAATCCTTGCTGCTCTTGGCATGAAAACAGGTCCAAGCATGGAGCTGATCCTCTGCAGGGCGATCACCCTGGCTGTTAGCTTCCCTTCCTGTCCTCTCTTCCCCAGCCCTTGTTGACCATCTCTTCCCACACAGCATCTGAATCCTGGGGAGCAGACTGAGGGTGGCCACTTTGGAGCCAAGGGGTTCTAAAGCCTCTCAATTAAAAGATGCCAAGTGAAACTTAGGAGTCATCTGAGGGTTTCATCTTTTCTCACTAACTTATGGGACATCCCTCTTTGCTTCTACTGCCTCATTATAAAAACCAACTGCCCTCCCAAGGAGCAATCTGCTGTCCAGTCAGCCACAGTTAGCTCACAATGCAACCTGGTCCCCAAGGCTCCAAGACCCCCTCCTTCAGGTCCATATCACTAGCTTTTACCAGCTTAATCCTTTTTGGGATGAAAGGCTGGGTCTGAAAGGTCGGTTCTGATGAGCCTAAGCTTTTTAATTAAAGTCACCTGAATTGCTCACTCCTTTATTGCAGTCATCCTATGGCCTGGTTTAGCTCGGACATATTCCCAAAGGAATAACTTCGGCATTTCTTTAAAAATTTGCTGCAAACTGAGCTGTTTTCAAAAGTAAGGTCTGGTTTAAAATTTTTTTTTTTAAAAACTTTTCCTTTTGTGGTTCATTATCATCTTCTACATTTCTCTTTCTTTTTCTCTCTTAAAACTAGAAGTATTTCACCCTGGCTTGCCAAATGATTTTTATCTCAGTAGAAAAAGGACTCGCTATTTCCTGAAAATCTACCACTGCCCCCAAACCCCTTTTTAAAATACATTTTGTGCTGGGAATCAAAGTCAGGTAACTTGATAAGGAGTTAATGAACACAAATTAATTCTGTCTGCATTTAAAAGAGGGACAGCCTGGCCTCACAGAGTTATCTTATTTGCTTTTCTGGACATGACACTTTCTGGTTGTAACACTGTTGGAAAATCTAGGTACTTGAAGGAAATAAATAAAGGCATACTATTTTCCCACTGGAGTAAGGTGATTATGTATGTGTAAATTATTCAGATAATTTTGGGGGGTGGGCGGGAGAAATTTCATTCCAACACATCTGGCTAATTGCATGTAAATTGTCATTTTGACCCTCTGTCATGTGGGCAATTTGCATTAAATCCTGGGATAGGGAACGGGAATTTTAAGTAGTGTTTGTGTGACAGCTGCAAAAACAGTATTTTAATCATCCTAGGTCTCTCCTTCTGGAACAGGCTTGTACAGCCATAGAAGAGGTCCCTGACCTTCACTCTTCTCCATTTTCTATGGCTTATGTTTCCAAGAACAGAACATGCTTACTCCATGATCTTTCTGGACTTTTACGTTTCCAAGGACAGAACATGCTTACTCCATAATCTTTCTGGACTTGGAGACTTCCCATTTTGAGGAAATCTGTATTTTTCAAAGCTGACAACATTCTATACTCTTGTAGAACTATTGAATGATGTTGCTTTAAAAGTGACATAGAAAAGGAGTATGGCGGGGATAAGAGGCCACACTTTATTTATTTTTTATTATGCTTTAAGTTCTAGGGTACATGTGCACAACAAGCAGGTTTGTTGTATAGGTATACATGTGCCATGTTGGTTTGCTGCACCCATTAACTCGTCATTTACATTAGGTATTTCTCCTAATGCTATCCCTCCCCCTAAACCCCCATGGCAGGCCCCGGGGTGTGATGTTCCCGGCCCTGTGTCCAAGTGTTCTCATTGTTCAATTCCCACCTACCAGTGAGAACATGCGGTGTTTGGTTTTCTGTCCTTGTGATAGTTTGCTCAGAATGATGGTTTCCAGCTTCATCCACGTCCCCGCAAAGGACATGAACTCGTCCTTTTTTATGGCTGCATAGTATTCCATGGTGTATATGTGCCACACTTTCTTAATCCAGTCTATCATTGATGGACATTTGGGTTGGTTCCAAGTCTTTGCTATTGTGAATAGTGCTGCAATAAACATACATGTGCACGTGTCTTTATAGAAGCCACACTTTTATATCTGGTCCTGTTAACTCATATAACTATGTGTCTTTGAGGCAGGAAGAATCAGGGCAGTGCTCTGGAGATCACTGTTTTGTGGTGTATGGCAGGAGTGACAGCTGGCGGTCTAGGACTGCCAATGTCATGCTTGAGAGTTTGCTCTTAGTATTGGCTTCCAAAGAATATCAAATAATAATGTAGAGAGACCTAGAGGTGAAAAAGTGGCATCCCAGGAGACTTGTGTAGCTTTCTCTGGCCAAAAAGAACTAAATAAACATCAAGACACTCCCTCTTTTTTTTTTTCCTTCTTTTCTAATTCATTATTAGCAGCTCTTTCTAATGATGTTAGAGAGTGGGTGATGCTAGAGGAACTGGAGGGTGGAGGGAAAGTTGGAGATGTGTCTAATACCACTCCATTTCTTTGTCCAAGTGCACTTTCTCTCTTCCCTTTATTTTCCTCATTGGATAATGAGGCTATGCTTTTTTAAAAGAATCAGTTGAATGTCTCAAGTCTCTCTTCACCTACTTCCCAGGCTCCCTGCTTCAGGACAGTCTGGTATTCATGGAGTTACCATCTCCCAAGAATGGAGAGCATCTTCTTCATTTAGCAGTGGGGACATATGAGAGCATCATTTTCATGATAAACAAATTCAGGTTCAAGCAAGTTAAGTGACTTTCTTCCAGGGAAAATAAAAAGTATTTTCAGAGGCTGGGTGCAGTGGCTCATGAGTATAATCCCAGCACTTTGGGAGGCCTAGGAGGGCAGATCACGAGGTCAGGAGATCGAGACCAGCCTGGCTAACATGGTGAAATCCCATCTCTACTAAAAATACAAAAGAATTAGCCAGGTGTGGTGGCACATGCCTGTAGTCCCATCTACTCGGGAGGTTGAGGCAGGAGAATCACTTGAACCCAGGAGGCAGAGGTTGCAGTGAGCCGAGATTGTGCCATTGCACTCCAGCCTGGGTAACAGAGCGAGACTGTCTCAGAAAAGAAAAAGAAAAAGGGGGGAAAAAAAATCATCAGAATCAAGGCCAGGTTTTGGGTCTTCCTTAATTCCTAATATGTTTCTATACGACTTAATTGTGTTTTACTGTATGCTCTTTGCATGTACGTAGAATATAACTTATCAGTGGAAGGTTGACCTGCCAGGAATCGGTTTGTGCAACATCGAGGACTTTTGAAAGGATTCACCAGAAATCAACGAGAATGAATATAAGCAAAAGAAGATAATTTTTGTTTTGAGTAGCATCTCTCTGAACATAAGACCAGAGTATAGCTGTCCTCAAGAAGTGATGAAACTAGGCTCAATAGCTTATAAATACACTCCTCTCCATACATTGAAGCTTGTGTATGCATTTGCACACTTTCTCTCTCTTTCTTTCTCTTTCTCTGTCTCTCTCTCCTCTTTCTCTCCCTTTCTCTCTTCCTCTGTTCTTTTTTTCTCTTTTCCTTTCTCTTTCTCTTTTTTCTGTTTATTTCTCCTCTCTTTCTCTTTTTCTTTTTCTCTTTCTCTCTTTCTATTTTTCTCTTTTTCTCTCTTTCTCCTCTCTCTTCTCCATTGATGCAGCTTCCTCCACACACTCCTTGGAATTTAGCCTTGAGATAAGTCTAAAATAAGTACTCAAGAAATTATGCTAACTTAGATGGAAAGTCTCCAGCTGCATATTATCTTTATATTAAACATTCTATTGAAATTTAAACGGTAAAACCAAAAGACAGGATGGTGTCTCTTTTTTACAAATATTCTTTTCAACGAAGGTGAATAATTTACCAAATTTTCTTTAGTATTGCATTCTTGGTGAGACCAATTATAATAAATGACTTGGATTATTTCCATTTATTTGTTGCCACTAACATTTAGGGAATGGATTTGTATTTGTGTGCTCATGTGCAGAAGTCTGGGTAGTCCTTGAAGAATTTATTTTAAGCTCAGCTAGAGATGTAAAGGCTCTGGAAAGCTAAAATGCAATTCTTAGACCAAAACTGAAATATCGACAGGAATTTCTAAAGTGAACATATCTCAATTGTTTTTCGAGGATATTTCCCTAATCATTTTGCTTCTTTATGGATCTCATTCTAGAAAGTGGAGGATGTGCATTCCACATCTTTATGATCTCAGCTGAGATGTTACATAAATGATTTCACCTTTTTAAGGGTTGCCTCCATGTGTTGGATAGCTGTCTATCAGCTCCAGCAGAAACCTCCTGAATCTTTCTCTAGCTCTGGATGTTTTGAATGAGGTGACTTGGAATGGGGATGGATCTGTGGTTGGGTCTCACAACTCAGCAGAGTACAAGAGTTATTGGCCTCAGCATTCTGGGGTTTGAGGTGCTTGGTTGAGAGTGACAGAGGGGTTGAGGTGCTTGGTTGAGAGGTGCTTGGTTGAGAGTGATAGAAAGGGGCAAATACAGGACACCAAAAGGATAATGCTGGCAATGCTGGTGGAATTCAGATGGGTGGGGAGTGGGGAGGATTCCAGTGTGCTCCAAATAAGGCTCTCTTAAAATAACTGGGCAGTTGCCTGTCTTGAGTTCCTGGATTCCATTCTCAATATGCATGCTGAATCATTTCATTTGCTTCCTAAGGCTTTTCAATTTGCCTTCCAGGATTACAAATTGATTTTATCTGCTAAGGCAGACTCAGGCTTGTTGGTACCAAGGTTATTCAATGTTGCCAAGTGGCCATGAGATCTTGGGAAAAGTGTAATAGAGAATTACTGAAGCATCGATTTGTGTCATCTCAACGAAAATTCTCCTTCTCCCAAGTATCTAGCTATCTTTGGTAGTTTTTTTCCTGAGTTATCAGTGAGTCAGACACCCAGAATTACCTATTGATGATGTGGCTTGAGCTATAAATAATCCAGATAAGTGCCTGTATTCCTTTTCCATGTGCTAATACAACATACTTTCTTGTAGCCTATTTATTAAATGCATTCTCTTTGAATTCCAGCCAGTTTTCATAATAGGTAAGAATTAAGGTGAATGACATGAAAAACTTAGGATAAGACAGTAGAGGACTTGAAATCAAGTTTCTGATTTACTAATAACCAGCTGTATGACTTTAGAAAAGTCATCTAATTTTTCTGAAGGTCTGAGATGTTCAATGGGAATTGGATGGGCTAAGATGACATGTAAGAAAGCCATGGAAGGTGCCACTGATTTCTATGTCACCCTCACTTAGTTCTTCTTTTTGCAAATATTTTTTTAATAAAAGAGTTAATCACACTCTAACCATGACATGGAGGTGAGAAGGTATAATTTCCTAGAGGCAATGGTAAATACAGGTAACTTGGAGCTGGGATTTAAGATTGCCCTATCACAGCAATCTATTTCTCCCCTAACACTCATCTCCTTCCTAGGCTATTCTTGGGCTTCCTTGAGATTTATTCATCTGGATGAACGAATTTCTTTCTCTGGAGCCTTCTGTGCTTGCCTGTATTAGTTTTCTATAGCTGCCGTAACAAATTACTGTAAACCTAGTGGTTTAAAACACCACACGTTTATTATCTCCTAATTTCTGTAAGTAAAAAGTCCAACATGGGTCTCACTGGGCTAAAACCAAGGTATTGGCAGGGCTGTTTCTTACTAGAGGCTCTGGGGAAGAATCAAGTTCATTCAGACTGTTGTCAAATTCATTTCCTTGCGGTTACAGGATGGAGGCCCCTGTTTCCCTGCTGGCTGTCAGCTGGGTCACCTGCACTCCTTGGCTTCTGTCTCTCTAGCTCCTTCTTCAGAGCTAGCAAGTCAAGTCAAAATTCTCATTTTGACCTCACCTTTGGCTTCCTCACTTGCACATACCTCTTCCTTCCTCCTCTTTTAAGGGCTCATGTGATTACATTGAGCCTACCTGGATAATCCAGGCTACTCTCCCTACTATAAGGTCAGCTGATTAGCAGCAACCTTAATTGCATCTTCAAAGTCCCTTCACAGAAGTACCAAGGTGAGTGTTTGAATAACCGAGGGATGGGAATCTTGGGATGAAGAAAAGGATCTTTACAATCCTTTGTACTGCACCACACTACAGAGTAATGTATCAAGTAATTATCAGTCACTAACACCTTTGTGGAATTAGCCTAATGGGTGGATTTCCGGTTTCACTACCAGCTAAAAGGAGTATGATGATTTTTTAAAAAACTTTTACATAAGAAATTACATGGGAGATTAATTCAGTGTTTGAGATGGTCAGGGGTTAGAAAGTTTTGGCAAGAGTACGGGAGGGCAGTGGAGTTCTAAGCTAGGTAGCATAGAGGGAGAAATTTTCCCTAGAGCAGCACAAAATGGTGAGAGATTTTTTTCCAAAGGGAAAAACAGTCATTTACTTAACACTACTCTGATATGTTTGAGGTTGAGAAGTACCTCCTGATTTATAAATAATACATGACTGTTGAAATATACATTATCTTCATTTGAAGTATAGTTTTTAAAATGAAGAAAAAACTGAATTTCTTAAACATTTGAGAAAAGATTTGAAGACATTTGCATGAGCTGGGTATAGAAGAAATCCTTTTCTTCTCCCTTTTCCCTTTCTTAGTTTTAAAAGTTGAGTTCAATTACAACTTAAGCCTAGTCACATGAAATGTACTCTTTGTAGGATTGTGCAAATAGCTTTATAGATATAGATAATGTTAGCATATAATATCTGCTGCTGCAAAATATCTGCAGGGGCAAAAATATACTGCCTTATTTGGTGATATAACATACACATATACTTTATATATATTTCTAATTGTCCATATTTCTACCTATAGAGACATATTTGTCTCTCTCTATATATATGTATATATGTGTATATGTGTATATATGTATATATGTGTATATATGTATATGTGTATATATGTGTATATGGCTAAATGTCAAAGTCTAACATGCATGTTATTATATGGACATAAATACTAGACTTTGCATTCTTGAACAAAAGCAATTGCAGTATTACATAAGTATTGCACAAGTAACTGCAATATTACAAGTTTTATTTTCACTCAGATTCCATTATTACATGACTCTCAATTCCCCTTGGAATGGATGTAGGTCTCATCCAAATATCCAAGCAGAATCACTTCCTAATTGCAAGTCCTTTCTAGGGCAACGGAAAATATATTCTTCTTACATGTTCATTTTGTGGTCATCAAGGTTTCCCATCCACAGTCTTTCTGTGAATTCCCTTTGGGCCTAGTTTGGCCCAAAGAAGTGTTTTCAGGAGTGACTGGAAGACAGGCTTGCTTTTGATAAAGGCATATCATTTCATCAGGTTTGACACATTCAGAACCCGACCCACCCTCAGTACCTGGGGTTTTTCAAATCATACATTAATCTGTGTCAAGCTGACTATTGTCCGGTATGTTCAGGCCCCTTGACTGGAAGTAACAGGGCTGAGGGAGAAAAGAAATCATATCCTGTCAATAAGCGCTGAAAATATTTAGTGTGGCAAGCTCTGTGTTTTCTTTCTTATGAAAAGCTGATTAATATTCAGTGGTTGAAGGTTAATACCCCATTCATTTTATTCACTTTACATCCTGCACACAGCAGTGACTGTTCCAATTTCAACCCCTAATTCATACAAATCTGGTTCCAATCAGGAGATTAGTAACTTACTGCCTAAGCAGAAACAAATCACACAATTGCTAAGCTTATCTTTCTACCCATGCACAGACACGTACATGTGCTTGAAATGGACTCATTCATGGGCAGATGCAGATTCATGCAGACCAGCAAAGCTTCATCGATGTGGATATAGCTAGGACATTTCATTTGCTGGCACAGCATGTGATAGGGACAGATACATGAAACTGACATGAAGAAGGCATTGTCTACATATATTCAGATATGCCCAAGTCTTGAAATTGATTCAATAATTGTGCCCCTATTACATCTCCTATATCACAAATATTTCTGTACTGAATCATATTTTAAACATATTAGGATGGGTCATTATTAAAAGACTCCCTACACTTTGTTCTTTCGCAGACTATGACTTTATTCTGTGAGTTAACTACCACAGCTCAGTATATTTGTTTACAAATTCACTTTTATGTTCAAAGGGTTTCCATATAATTGGACACCACTTTTTTTAAGGAGGTGAAATTGCAGCAGGATGAACCTGACAGTAATGATAAGGAAAGTTTTTCTGATTATATACGTAAAACTTCAACACAAGTCACCAAGGTAGGAAGGGAGTTCACATTTCCTGAAGATCTTTTGAAATCATATCTCATTTGTCTGGAAAGGATTAAGATCAGCCCTGCAGAGGTCTGTTCTGCAGCTCCTTCTTGTTTAGTGAGTCTGTGATTTAGGAATATCTGTCCATGGTCATTCTGCAGGAAAGATGAGGGTAGGTGGGCATCTGCACTCAGGGTAGGAGGGGAGGGGGGGTAGGTATGTGAAGTGGTTTGCTCTTTAGATGATGGCACATAGAAGCTGACCTAAAGTATGAATCATCACAGCAACTGGCCATCAGATGGTGAGAATAATGGTGATCGTTTTATTGTTTTTAAACATTGTATTTATTTTTGCTCAACACATATGTTGTGCTGCTAAAAAATGGACACAGTGAGACTAAAAATATGTCTTAGTATTTCATACTACCAGTGCTTTATTTAGGGGACTTGATTTTGATTCCTTACTAAAAAAGATGTTTCCCAAAGATTTGGAAAGATTGGAATGAATGGGATGCTATTATAGCTTATTCGAAAGCCTAAAATCGATTCATCACCTAGAGACCTCCGGGATTTCATCCTCCTCTCCTTTCTTTTTTGACTCCTGTATTACAGAAAAAGGCAAAGTACCTGATTTGGAGCTTACAAAACAAATACAAAAGCAAAAAACCCATAAACATCACCACCACCATCACCACTGAACAACCGTATCTTAGAATCATATCTCTTTCACTCGATGGTTAAATGGCCTTGACTTCTCTGAGCCTCTTAATCCAGATGGAAAATGAAGTAATGCAAACACGGTGCTTAGAACCTCACAGGACCTCAATGGTGGCCATTAATTACAGGTTTGATGTGAGGACTATGTAATTCATATTTGTGAAAATATTTGGAAATCTATGCATTGTTAAATTATGCATCGTTACTATTTCTTGGTGCAATTATATATATATATTTTAACCTTTAAGTTCAGGGGTGTGAGTACAGGTTTGTTTCATGGATAAATTTGTGTCATGGGGGTTTGTGGTACAAATTATTTTATGACCAAAGTATTAAGCCTTGTACCCATTGGTTATTTTTCCTGATTCTCTCCCTCCTCCCACTCTCCATCCTCCAAAAGGCTCCAGTGTGTGTTGTTCTTCTCTGTGTCCATGTGTTCTCATCATTTAGCTCCCACTTATAAATGAGAACACGCAGTATTTAGTTTTCTGTTCCTGTGTTAGTTTGCTAAGGATAATGACCTCCAGCTGTATCCATGTCCCTGCAAAGGGCATGATCTCATTTGTTTTTATGGCTGTGCAGTATTCCATCATGTATACGTACCAGTTTCTTTATCCAGTCTATCTTCAGTAATTTAGGTTGATTCCATGTCTTTGCTATTGTGAACAGTGGTGCAAAAACATGTGTCTTTATAACAGAATGATTTATATTCCTTTGGGTGTATACCCAGTAATGGGATTTCTGGGTCAAATGGTATTTTTGTCTTTAGGTCTTTGAGGAAACACCACACTGTCTTCCATAATGGTTGAACTAATTTACACACCTACCAACAGTGGATGAGCATTCCTGTTTCTCCATAACCTTGCCAGCATCTGTTATTTTTTGACTTTTTAATAATAGTCTAGTCTGGTAATAGACTGGTATTAGGTGGTATCTCATTGTGGTTTTGATTTGCATTTCTCTAATGTTCAGTGATATTGAGTTTTTTTTCCATATGATTGTTGGCCACATGTATATCTTCTTTTGAAAAGAGTCTGTTTATGTCCTCGGTGCAATTATATTTCAAATGGCCTTAGGTGGGTTTTTACCTGCCTGTGTCTACCTACTTAATATGGTTTGACTATGTCGTCACCCAAGTCTCATTTTGAATTACAGTTCCCATAATCCCCAAGTGTTGTGGGAGGGACCCAGTGGGAGGTGACTAGATCATGGGGGCTGTTCTCATGAGATCTGATGGTTTTATAAGAGGCTTTCCCCGCTTCAGTCTGCACTTCTCCGTGCGCTGCCATGTGAAGAAGGATGTGTTTGCTTCCCTTTCTGCCAGATTGTAAGTTTCCTGAGGCCTCCCCAGCCCTGCAGAACTGCAAGTCAATTAAGCCTCTTTCCTTTATAAATTACTCAGTCTTGAGTATTTCATCATAGCAGTGTGAGAAAGGACTAATACACTACTCTCCCCAACCAAGCTTCAGCCCTAGCCTACCACCTGCTGTGTTCTTTGAATTGGAGGAAACACATCACCTTCAATGTTAGGTAAATCTTAAGCATCTTATAGCTACTGCTAAAGGCCTGGGTCAGCAAGAGCCTGAGGAGCTGGGGAAGTTTCTATCAGCAGGAATTGCAGTTCTAATGAAATTCATAACATGCCTGTCATAAAGTGCTTGAGAATATGGAGGCCTAGATCTCAGATTAATACCCAGAAAGCCACATTTTATTCATGAATGCCAAATCACATTAACCTGGGGAAGTCCTTGGAGTCTTAACTGGGACTTTCCTGACCACTTTCTGACCTGCACCATCTTTTTTTAACTGTGGTAAAATACACAGACCATAAATTTATCATCTTAATGTTTAAGTGTAGAATTCAGTGGAATTAAGTACATTTACATTGTTGTGCAACCATCACCACTATCCATCTCCAGAATGCTTTTCATCTTGCAAAACTGAAATTCTGTACTCATCAAACACTAATTACCTATTCCTCTTCCCTCAGCCCCTGGCAGCCACCACTCTACTTTCTATCTCTATAGATTTGTGTACTCTCAGTACCTTATATAAGTGGAATCATACACGATTTCTCCTTTTGTGACTTATTTCATTTAGCATCATGTTCGCAAGGTTCATCCTTGGGACATGCATCACCCCTTTTTGCATGAGGAGGAAGCGGTAGCTACACTCCTAGAAGCATTTAGGGGGTGTCGAGGAACCAACATATTTAGAGTCTCCGTGAGGTCATTGGGTACTGACAACAATCCAAGGTGAGGTATCAACGCTAGCCTTACTTGTAATTGGTGATGATAAACCACGATCAGCAGCTCTCAACATGCCAGGGGTTCTGAGAAGAATTCTAGGAGACAAGGACTCCCAGCAGAAAAGCACGTGCCCTCAGCTCTTACGTGCAGGCAGTCACTACATGCAACCTTGCGATAGGGCTTCTCACTGCAGAGGAAGGCTCACCATGGCAACGCGTTCTCTTTTTATTTCACAGATGCCATCAGGAGGGATCTTTGGCTTGGGGAAGCACTGTTTTCTCTTCCTGCCTTTGGGTGACTGTACAAATTAAAAAAAAAAAACAAAACAAAAAGCAAACAAACAAAAACCCTCCAGCTTCAGCGCAGCTCCACACAGGGTGTCTAGCCAAAATGCAAAGTTTTACCACAGCGCACAAGCAGACAGTGTTTTTCAAGTGCGGGAACAGAGTGAGGTGCCTTTCAGCACCTTTTTCGGCACTTCTTTAAAAAATGATTTAAATTGGAGGCAATAGCACCAAATGCTGAACATCTGACACGCAGACAAGACTTAATGAATCATACACTTTAACAACATCACTCTTCTCCAGCCACTTGACTTGGCGTCCATGGTTGTTGGTTCCCCCGCCCCCCCCACAAAAACATTTGTTCTGCAGACCATTTGCTTGTTAGAGTGTCCTGGGCAACTCTTCATATTCATGGCAGGGAGAACTGGCCCAGGAAAACCTGCAGACCTGAGTTCCTCTTCGAGTCCTCTCTCTCTCTGGATCTGAATTTCAGAGGGAAAGGACAGCAGTGCTCCTTAGAGACTGGACTTAGAACCACCTTTGGTCTATCCCCAGCTTAATCTCTTGCAGAATATTCAAGTTGCACAACCAAATGTTTTTAACCCTGCAACATCCACCATCATCACAACTGATTTGAATCAAAATAACAAAAAAGCACATCATTTCGTGGGTAGAAGAATTCTAATTCAGAGGAAAAGACAGTAATTCTGAGTATTGCATTGGAGCGAATCATTGTCCTTGGTGTCATAAATTAAACGTCACTTGGCAGGGGATGGTAGTATAGCTCACAGCTTGCCTGATAATTGCCAAGGGCACAGGCAGAGTGGGCAGAGGCTGCCCAGCTTTGACAAGGATTGTGCATTAGTGTCTCACCTGCCTTTCTGATGGGTAACTGTCTGACCATTATTCTGCTGACACTCAGCACCATGGGCAGGGAGGATGATGAGGCCATTCCTTCTGTGACTGCAACGCATGCAAACAATTTAATCTTCCACTCCAATTCTCAATGTAAATGTTTAATATAAACCTGATGTTAACATGATGTACACGAATTTACTGGAAGGCAAAGCTGGGATTTACATTGTGCTGAAAATCAGATGTTCTTTGCAGCCGGGGTTGGGAAAACCTTTAAAGATGGCAAAGATTTCTTTTTCAATGGCAGGTGTACCATGCCCATGACATCATGGGGGACCAGCTACTCACCAGTGCTGACTGTGTGACTAACAGTTAGAATTTAGCTAATGTCAAAAGAGTACAATGGTTCAGAAAAATATGAATTTCTATGTCTAAAATTTTCTATGTCTTCCTCTGACACAGAAAATGTCCACTCTTGGCTGTGATGGAACATACCATTGGATGATTATCGGATCACCCCACACCCAAATCCAATAATTTCTTTGCAGACTGTTCCATGAATAACAACCTAGACTCTAGACCACCAGCTGACAAACTAAAGTCCGTGGGCCAAATCAGGCCCATAGCTTGTTTCTGTATGGCCACAAGCTAAGAATAGTTTTTACATTTTTAAATGGTTGAAGGAAAAAAACAATATTTTATGGCATGTAAAAATTATATGAAATTCAAATGGCAGTCTCTATAAATAAAGTTTCATTGGCACACACCCATACTCATTCATTTATGTACTGTCTATGGCTGCTTTTGTACCATGATTGCAGAGCTGAATAGTGATGACAGTGTCTATAAGCCAACAAAAACTAAAATATCTACTATTTGTCTCTTTACATAAAATGTTGGCACACCCTTGCTCTAGATGGCCCATACACTATGATGCTATTGATGATGACAACACTAGCTAGCAACTGCTGATTGCTTTTTTGTGCTAGGTGTGTATATTGACTACCCCATTGGCACGTGTAGTATATGAAATTACTTTTAAAAAATTGTTTATAGCATTGTCATCTACCTTTTTCTGCTCCTTTAGATTTAGGCTCTTCTACACGTTAATGGTTATTGGGAAGGAGATTTGTAAAAATCCTTCAAAGTTTAACATATTCCCGGATGTTTGATGCTTTATAAATCAGGTAAGTATTTCACAAAACTGGCTGATCATCAGTATCACCAGAGGATCTTAAAAGATGCCTGTGCTGGCCTGGCGCAGTGGCTCATGCCTGTAATCCCAGCACTTTGGGAGGCCAAGGCGGGTGGATCACCTGAGGTCAGGAGTTTGAGACCAGCCTGGTCAACATGGTGAAACCCCATCTCTACTAAAAATACAAAAAATTAGCTGGCATGGCAGTGCGCGCCTGTAGTCCCAGCTACTCAGGAGGCTGAGGCATGAGAATCACCTCAAACCAGGGAGGCAGAGGTTGCAGTGAGCTGAGATCATGCCACTGCATTCCAGCCTGGGCAACAGAGTGAGACTCCATCTTGTGGGTTGGGGGGGCGGGGTGGGAGCCTGCGCCTAATGAAGCAGGATCTGGGGATGGAACCCAGGACTTTCGTTTGATTTTTGTAAGTTCCACCAGTGATGCTAAGAATCGGCCTGATTTGGAAACAACTGGACAAACTACAGTCATGCACCATATGACAGCTTTTTGGTCAATGGCAGACTGCATATATGACAATGGTCCCATTAGATTATAATGGAGCTGAAAATTCCTATCACCTGGTGACATTGTAGTCACCACAGCATAAGACACTCTTCATGTGTTTGTGGCGATGCTGATGTAAAGAAACCTACACTGCCAATAATATAAAGCTCTAGCATGTACAAGTATGTATGGTACCTAATACTTGATAGTGATAAAAAAGACCGTTATTTATTCATGTATTTACTATACTATGCTTCTATCACTATTTTAGAGAGTACTCCTTTTACTTACATTTTTTAAAAAAGTGAACTGTAAAACAGCCTCCAGTCTTTCAGGAGGTGCTCCATAAGGCAGCGTTGCTATCACAGGAGATGCCAGGTCCATGCATGTTATTGCCCCTGAAGACCTTCCAGTGGGACAAGATGTGGATGTGGAAGAGAGTGGTATTCATAACCGTGATCCTGTGTTAGGCCTAAGTTAATGTGTGTGCTTGTGTCTTAGTTTTTAACAAAAGTGTTTTAAAAGCCAAAAATAAATAAAATTTCAAAATAGAAAAAAGGCTTATAAGATAACGACATAAAATATTTTTATACAGCTATACAATGTGTGTTTTTAATCTAAGTGCTATTACAAAATAGTCAAAGTTTTAAAAAATTGGAATGTTTATAAAGTAAGAAGTTATAGTAAGCTAAAGTTCACTTATTATTGAAGAAAGAAAAACTCTTATATTTTATTTTATTTGAGGCAGTCTTGCTCTGTTGCCCAAGCTGGAGTGCAATGGCGCGATCTCGGCTCACTGCAACCTCCGCCTCCCGGGTCCAAGCAATTCTCCTGCCTCAGCCTCCTGAGTAGCTGGGATTATAGGCATGCGCCACCATGTCCAGCTAATTTCTGTATTTTTAGTAGAGATGGGGTTTCGTCATGTTGGCCAGGTTGGTCTTGAGCTCCTGGCCTCAGGTGATCTGCCCGCCTCAGCCTCCCAAAGTGCTGGGATTACAGGCGTGAGTGACAGCACCCGGCCCGAGAAACGCTTTTTAAAATAAATTTAGTGTAGCCTAAGTGTAGTGTTTATAAAGTGTATAGTCATGTACAGTAATGTCCTAGTCCCTCACATTCACTTACCACTGACCCACAGCCACTTCCAGTCCTGCAAACTCTCTGTTCACGTATAAGTGCCTTATACAGGTGTACCATCTTTTTCTCTTTTATACCGTATTTTACTGAACCTTTTCTATGTTTTGATATATTTGCATATACAAATACTGGTCATTGTGTTACAATTGCCTACTTCATTCAGCACAGTAATATATTGTATAGGATTGTAGCTGAGGAGAAATAATTCTCAGAATGGATCTCTGTCATTAAATGACACAGAACTATAATTTCATGTTTCAGAGAGATATGTCACCTATGGTAGATAGCACCTGATTTGAAACTCCTTCAGAGAGAAACTGATTTCCCTGTTAAAAAAAAATCTATAGCCTTTCAGTCTCTTTCTATTATTATTATTATTATTATTATTATTATTATTATTGAGATGGAGTCTCACTCTGTCACCCAGGCTGGAGGGCAGTGGCACGCTCTCGGCTTACTGCAAGCTCCATCTCCCGGGTTCACACCATTCTCCTGCCTCAGCCTCCTGAGTAGCTAGGACTACAGGTGCCCGCCACCACTCCTGGCTATTTTTTTGTATTTTTAGTAGAGATGAGGTTTCACCGTGTTACCCAGGATGGTCTAGATCTCTTGGCCTCCCAAGGTGCTGGGATTACAGGCGTGAGCCACTGTGCTCGGCTTTCTATCCCTTATTGAAGTAGCAAGATAGGACCCTATATACACAGTGCCTAAATTAGTAACTTGAATGACTAGATAGCATGATTGCTGAAGACATATATTGACTCCCTTCCCCTTCTTATGACAGAATTCCCCTATGCAAACAACATTGCACCCATAGAACACTGAATGCTTAGATGAAGATATTATGGCAGCCTAGTACTTACCTTGTTAGAGCACTCCTGTTCCCAGCCAAATTTTCACTAGAGAGCCAGATTGATCTTAATTGAGAATGAAATTTACCTGGTCTTAGTGTAACCTCCTAGGAGGGTGAGGTGAAATTATCGGCAAATTCAATATCTGCACTTTTATGATGGGAACCTAATTTTTTCCTCTAAGCCTTTAGGATTAATTTCTCTAGTTTATAGGCTGTATGGAAATGTCCCAAGGTCCCTTTGGCTCCCTGAATGAAATAATTAGCTGCACATGCTATCCAACACTCTTCTATACTTTGGCCCCTCATTAGTTTTAAATCTCAGTTTAACTTCCAGGAGAAATAGTTCAGGGTTTCCTGAGACTTAGCAATTGAATCTGACTGACTGCAGGGGGTCTCATACCCAGACTGCCTTTTTCCTGATTCTCCACCCACCTTTCGCCACCTTTTCCCCCCCAATCAGAGCTCCGTAAGATGCAGTTTTGCTGCCTCTTGTGCGTGCAAATGGGACAGACCAGAAATTGTTTCCTGAAAACCAAATGCTTCTATTTGCTCTCTTTCTAATTGCTCCTGGAGTCTGATTTGAAACGAGTAGCTTTCTGGCATAGGTTTTCTTAAGTCTATCCACGACAAATTGGTGCAACTCTAGAATCAAGCGGTTAAGCTGTTAACTAAGAAAAATGATGCTAATTCATGTCATTTATTCATTTGATGTGAATGATATGTAAATACCAGGATTTTTTTTTTTTTTTTAACATTGTAAACCTGAACTCTATGGTTAGTGCTTTTTTGGTTTCAACCTTTATATGCATGCTGTGGGTTTGACCAGCCTAGAGAAAAATGAGAGGTTAGATCTCATCAGGGCATTTTGAATCCTGTTTTCAGCACCAAGTCAAGTACATAGTAGATCTTGAATAAGACGAAACTATTTGAAGATAACACTCTGTTATTGTGATAAAGTTTCAGGTTTTAAAAACTACTTCAATTAACTCGTATATTACTCTTCAAGGAAATGTAACAAAATGAAAAGGTATATTCCATATATTCTATTACTTTGGGTAAAAGTTCTTGAAGTTCTTCCCTGGACGATTTGTTAGCTCAGATGTTAGATTAATTAGGCTGCTTTTTGAAAAATGTCTATTTATAGAGACAGGGTCTTGCTATGTTGCCCAGGCTGGTCTTGAACCTCTAGGCTCAAGAGATCCACCCACCTCCACCTTCCAAAGTCCTGGGCTTACAGGCGTGAGCCACCACACCCATCCCAAATTAAGTTTACACTGATGACTTTGGACAAATTATTTAATTTCTCTGATACTTATTTTTCTCATCTATAAGATGGGAGTAGTAATACCCTAAACTAGAGGGTTCAAATGAGAATGAAATAAAAACTTATTTAAATACAGATTTTGGCATACAAATACATTTCCATTCTTCCATACCCCAACTCCCTCCATCCCATGTCTTCATTCCAGGAAAACAAAGTTTTAATGGGAGACTTCTAGGTGACTTTATCATAAGTTATGCATTCAATTCCTTGGAATCAGCTCTGCCCCAATTTACTTTTGTATGATGGCTTCAAGAGTTGGGTTATCACAACTGTGTCTGGGCAGGTAAACCCTTGTTAGATGGGCTGAAGGCAGACTGCAGATAAACTGGCTGAGTTCTCCCATATACCTATTTTCATCAGTCACATGTCTTACCAAATCTTTCTCTTAAATTGTTAAAAATAATAATAATAATGTGATGGCTAATCCAGGATGGTGTTTAGAGAGCCTACTTTTCCTCCGGATTTATAAAAATAAGCAAATAATGTGGAAATTTTGAGATGTTAGGAAGCCATGAGAGATAATATATAAGGAAGAGATATAAGAAATGGTCTTGTGCTGTTTTGCAAAATGACATTACACTGGCCATTTTTCATGTCTAGGAAAATAAAAACACATCTAAAGTGAAGTGCTTTGCATATAATTTACATAAGAAGTGGGGAGGTGAACTGGGTGAACACACTCCAGTAAGTACTACTTCTGGACATGTCTTTTGCATCTTTGATATAGATTATTTTTTCCTCCTGGCATTTGAGACCTCTGATAATTATATTTTTTGACAAGTAGAGATACTCTGGAAAACGTGAATTTTAGTATCAAGGAGAAATAAATTGGATTTTGAATTCTATTTATCAGCTGTGCCCAATTAGGCGAGGGTCTCAAACTTGTTGACCCTTAATTCCCTCATAGCTGTATTTTTTCCTATGTTTGCATTGAGAATTAATGGGTTAATGTATGTGTACACTCAGTATATACTAGCTACTTAGTTCCATGTCAGGGTTCGTATTTCAGTGTTCAAAATGTGGCCAGTTTTGTTTTAGGCACTTAAGTCTTCCTTATGCTTTCCTGGATATATTGTGCGCTTGTATTTGTTTGCTTGTTTGTCTTTTGCTTCTGCTGGGTGGTTTTTCTCCTGTTGAATCACCTACTCAAAATGATCTTCTTACCGAAGTCAGTAACTTCAGTCTTTAGATTCATAGTCATCAATTCATTCACAACCTAGTTCAATGCCTAAATCCTCCAAAAAGCTTTGCTTGACCAACTGCATTTTATGACCCATTTATTCATTGTTGCATTCATACTTCTGTGCGTATTTTGGACTACAATACTCCTGCTTTCTTTCCAGTTATAATTATTTGACACATACCTATTTTCACTTCTCTTTCAGACAATCATTCAAAAGGCAGGGATTATGGCCTAATGCTATGTCAATCAAAGGAATGATAGTATCTAAGACCATGCCAATCATAAAATAGGCAACTACCTTAATGCTTGTTAGTGTGAATTTACCTGATTTCATATTAAAAATGACTACAAAATTACTTATTGGTCTTGTCCTTCTATTGCTTGGTTTATAACTGTTGCTTATTTGGTACTGGCTGAGAATGGAAGGTATTGATTAAAAGTTGCCATTATTATGTATCAAGACCAGCAAAGCAGTTAGTTCTCAAATATCCAGCTTATTTTTTTTTTTGTAAATTTTCGTGAGTATGCAGTAGGTGTGTACATTTATGAGTATATGAGATATTTTGATACAGGCATACAATGCATAATAATCACATCGGGGTAAATGGGGTATCCATCACTTCAAGCGTTTGTCATTTCTTTGTGTTACAAACAATCCATTGATACTTTTTTCATTATTTTAAAGTGTATATAATTATGACTGTAGCCTCTGGTAATCATCATTCTATCTTGATGAGTTCAATTGTTTTAAGTTTTAGCACCCACAAATGAGTGAGAACATGCAAAGCTTGTCTTTCTCTGATGTCAGATTTATTCTAGAAGCAGAGTTTGGCTTCTTGAAGTTGAAAAAAGATGAAAGTGGAATCTGGTTACTTTCCCAGAGGTTCATTCCAGCTCCTGGCCTGCTGATTTCCACCAGAATGAAATTACTGGCCTCAGGATGACACTCTTATGCCCCATTCCTTCCTGGTAGCTTGTGGGTTGTGATACAAATTGTGAGATACTAACTTGGTAAATTCTCCCCAAACTAATAGAACATTTTTGGAGTGATGTTACATTGAATTTCAGTTGCCATGGTAACTCAAATCCCCTTTCTTCCCACATATTCCCCACTGCAGGTCTTCATCTTTGATCTTCTGCAATCTTGAATCAGAGTGATCATCCTAGAAGTGGACAAAAAGAGAGACTTGTATTAGGATCCCCTTAGGCTCAGGGAAAAAATATGTGACAAGACTGTCTCAATAAGAAAGATTAAGTCACACAATAAAATATCCTATTGATAGGGAAATGTAGGTTTGATTAATTCTTCAGTTGAAAGACATTCTTCAGGGACTTGGGTTCTTTGCAACTGCTTTGTCATTCTCTCTCTCTCTATACACACACACACATATATACACACATACATATATACATATACACAGAGATTTTATATATAGAGAAAAAAATTATATATAAAATATATTTTTAAATATATATAAATATGTATAAAAATTTATTTATATATAATATTTTTTTCCAGGACAAACTGTTTCTCTGTCACACAGGCTGGAGTGCAGTGGCATAATCTTGGCTCACTGCAACCTCCGCCTTCTGAGTTCAAGCAATTCTCCTACCTCAGCCTCCCGAGTAGCTGGGATTACAGGTATGCACCACCACAACTGGCTAATTTTTGTATTTTTAGTGGAAACGGGGTTTTACCACGTTGGCCAGGCTGGTCTCTAACTGGCTGGTCTTGAACTCTTGGCCTCGTGATCTGCCTGCCTCAGCCTCCCAAAGTGGTGGGATTACAGGCATGAGCCATCCCGCCCAGCCCATTCTTAGCATATTATCTTTGTCTCTCAGCTTTCCTGGCATGTACAAGATGGGTCCTGCAGTTTCAAGGGTTATAGACATTAACCTATACAAAAAGGAGACTTTGCTTTCTAGTTCTTTATAGTAACAAAAACTTTCCCTGAAACGTTTCCCCTCAGACTTTCCTTATGTCTCATTAGTAAGAATCGAGTCATGCATCCTTTTTCAAATCAATCCCTCTCAAGGAGAAAAGAAATACCATAATAGAGTTGGATTAGTCAATATTCATCACTTTTGAGTCACATGTAGGAGGAATGAAGAGCTGAACAAAATAGGGGCAGACCAGCATGGAAGGGTAGGAAAGGGTCAGTGATGTGGTCAATAAAGGAGAGTTGGCTGCTCTACAGCACAATGTACAATAAAGGGTGCTTATGGGATGTTTTCACTGATAAGGGTAAAAACGGTTCTTCTGAAAGATGACAAAGGTTATTTAACTTAGCCAAGTATCCTTTCTGAAATACTCAGGACTGTGTGCTTAGATAAGTGGATTCTGAATTCCATATTATTTGATTGCCCTTGTCTGTCCTTATTAGACTATGACATTGGTTTTCTGGGTAATGTTACTGGAAGTGTCATTGAATTCTTGCAATTTTGTCATTGACAAAGCCATAACATGATGAATCAGTGTCCTTTCAATGTTTTGGTGGAGACCTGTTTCTAACAGGAGCAACAGTAGCAATACTGTGTAAGACCTGCATCAGGACTCAAGTTGGGTTTAATGCCAAATCCACAAAAAGAAAAGAGGAAAATATAATTGGGAAATAGATATTTAGGAGTATAGACCTCATATTGAGTTGTTTTCATTGGATGGAATTATGCATGGATTATTTTCCTCTTTATGGAACAAAACATACTACATTTCTTTACAATTAAATTAAGGCTAAG
Source organism: Theropithecus gelada (assembly GCF_003255815.1). Taxonomy (NCBI): domain Eukaryota; kingdom Metazoa; phylum Chordata; class Mammalia; order Primates; family Cercopithecidae; genus Theropithecus; species Theropithecus gelada. Next base: position 45,410,514 of record NC_037684.1, on the reverse strand, counting down.
GAATGACAAAGACATTATCATTCATATCATGTATTTAAAAGATATTATTTGTGTTTTACCAGAATAGAGTGCAGAATGCCTTTACTTTGTTGCTTTATGCAATGCCAAGTTTTCAGGGCAAATCCTATTAAGGGGTTTTAGTTACCATTTGATATTTTGCTTTCTTCTCTGCTAACTGCCAGTGCATGGAGATGCCTCAGGATTCTTTAGGCTGTGGTTGGACTTAGTGTAGAAATGCAAACTACTAATTTGAGATTATTTGCCCATTTATTAATTCTATCTGTCAAATATCTATCATATCTATAATCATTGACTTACTTCTTACAATTGTCTGCTCACTTGCAATTTTCCTCCACTGGTCTGTAAGCTTCTGATGAAACTTGTTTCTAGTGTGTCTTCAATGTCTGACATATTTACTGAGTGATAGGTGCTTGGTAAATATTTATTCAGCATTTGAACTCTCAGTGAGCTTTTAATCTAGGAAGAAGATAAGACATGTAAGCAAAATAATATGCTGGGTAATACGCTGTCATAAGAGATGGACAGAGATTTATTGAAATTTCAAAGCTAGAAATCACATGTAATATACTCATTCATATTTTGAAACAATTCCATCTAGTTGCTTAGATAGCACACTATAGTCCTCTATCCATAAACAAACCAAACCAATTGTTAAAAAAAAGTTCACAGAATCTAAATATTGATATTTATCGTTAGTGTTTTTTCTTCAGCTTGGTCTTTGCTGTTAACACTTCTGATTTTATTATGAAAATTGTGTAGTGAGTTTTTCAGCTGTATCAGATTACTTTATTTCTTCCTTAAAAAGACTGTCTTTCAGCTCTTGCATCATTTTATTTGATTCCTTAGATTTCTTGGATTGGTTTCCACTTTCTTCTGAATCTCAATCATTTTTGTTGCTATTCAGATTCTGAATTCTGTGTCTGTCATTTCAGCCATTCCATCCTGGTTAAGAACCATTGCTAGGGTGCTAGTACAGTCATCTGGAGGTACGACACTCTGGCTTTTTGAGTTGCCAGAGGTTTTACATTGGTTCATTCTCATTTCTGTGGGGTGATATTCTTTTAATCTTTGAAATTGCTGTCCTCTGGATAGGATATTTTGCTTTTATATTCTTTAAAGGCTTTGAGGGTTTGACTGTGGTAAAAGTTGAGTTCAGTTGACTGGCTTCATTTCTGGATGATATTGGGGTCCAGTGCTCAACTCTGCCTTCCAGGCTGTGTGCTCTAACAGTAGTACCAGACCCACAGCTTTGTTCTCTGTTCCTCCTGAGGTAAAGCACCCGCTGTGCTGAAGGGGCCAAGGTGTTCCCGGTCTGCTGGCAGCAGTGTCAGCATGCCTGCGGTCATGCCGCTGGCAGCTATGTGGTGCCCATGCATGTGCATGGTGGAGGGAGTGCAGCCAGGATTGTGCATGTGCAGATGGGGGTAGGGCAGCGGGCTATACACACTCTCGCCAGTGGTGGTGGGGTGGCGGCGTCTGCACATGCACATTCCCACTAGTGTCAGTGGAGCACTGGGGCCCACACACGTGCACTCATGCCAGTGGTGGGAGAGCTGTGATGTCTATGTATGTGCTGGTAAAGCAGTGTGGGGAGGCTGCACGTGAATGCATGCCAGCCAAGCAGTTGGGGGAGACTGCTGGTGATTGTGCACCTGCCAAGCAGTGGGAAGAGGCTGCAGGGGGGTGCTTCTCAGTGAAGACTGCCCTGCTGAAGCTCTGATTGTTAGGTGGTGTGTGCTGGGACAGGAGCTGTGGTGGTGGCCACTGGGAACAACCTCAGTTAGGCATCCGAGGCTGTGCTGCAAATAGGCGTGGCCAAGCAGGAACTCCAGGAAAGGCTGGCAGATGGGGACACTCAGATCACACAGGTTCCATCCAATGGGCAAAATAACCCTGCTCTATCCAGCTGTGACAGTCAACAAGGGTCAAAACCACCTAGAGGTACGTTGCAAGCTTTGGAGGATGGGCATCCCTGACCATGCTCCACTGCAGCCTTTCCTATGCCAAACCCTCTGGGTTCTGCACAGGCTGGAGTCCTGTCCCTGCCACTTCTCCAAGCAGCCCTCTCTGTCAGATCAAATATCTATGGGGGTCCTGGGGTCTCCTGTAGCTAGGATTCTGGAGGTCTGTGGTGAGAATGGGCCACTCCTCACCTACTGAACTCACCTCTTCCCCAGGAGTCACTGGGGGCCAGGAATGAGTCTTTATGTTCAGCAGCCCTGTGCAGGGTTCCCAGCTTCCTCCCACTTCAGCCCTCAGTCTACATCCTCCTTCTGTTCACTCTCAATGCCTTCCTCCTTGAAGATCTGCTCAGAGAGTGCCCGTCTTCTTGATGGTTTGGTATCCTGGTGAAAGATGCTCTTCCTGGCTGCATCTATTCAGCCATCTTGGGTTCCTTCCCTCCATTTTTATATCACTATAAAAGAATACACGAAGCTTGTTAATTCATAAGTAAAAGAGGTTTATTTTGCCTCACAGTTCTGCAGGCTGTACAAGAAGCATGCTGCCAGCATCTGCATCTGGAGGACTTGAAGCTGCTTCCATTCCTGGTGGAAGGCAAAGGGGAGCCAAGGTGTGCAGAGATAATATGGAGAGAGAGGAAGCAAGAGAGAGGGGAGGTGCTTGATTCTCTTTAACAACCAGCTTTCATGGAAACTAACAGAATGAGAACCCACTCATTACCCAAAGGCCAGCACCAAGAAATTCACTACGAATCTGCCCCATGACCTCCCATTAGGCCCCACGTACAACACTGGGGATCAAATTTCAACATGAGATTTGGAGAATCAAATATTCAAACCCATAGCAGTGATCTCTAAAGTCTTGATTTTTATTGAGAACCTCAAAATAGTCTGTGTCCAAAGCCTCATGGAGTCTCACCATGCACATTTACAGCACAGCCCTTAGCTGAGGTCTTGTAGAGAACCCTACACAGACCTCTCATACCACTCCTTACTTTCCCCAACACATGCACTTCCACTTTTTCTAGGATATTGCCCTGAAATTTCCATTTTCATTAGTATTCCCAAACTCAGATCATTGCTTCCTCAGCTCAGCAGGAATGCCATGCTCTTTGGGTTCTACTTCCATGTGCCACAGTTGGGAAATTGTCCCTGGCAGGGAGCCCAGGTGAACATGGGGCTTACTTTATCCATTTCCCTTATTTCAAGAATCTCGCCTGTAATCCCAGCACTTTGGGAAGCCGAGGTGGGTGGATCATGAGGTCAGGAGATCGAGACCATCTTGGCTAACACGGTGAAACCCCATCTCTAATAAAAATACAAAAAATTAGCCAGACATGGTGGCAGACACCTGTAGTCCCAGCTACTCGGGAGGCTGAGACAGGAGAGTGGCGTGAACCGGGGAGGTGGAGCTTGCAGTGAGCCAAGATCACACCACTGCACTCCAGCCTGGGCGACAGAGCGAGACTCTGTCAAAAAGAAGAAAAAAAAAAGTCTCAGTAGAGGCCTGTCTAGTTTGCTGTGCCTAGAAACAGGTGCCTTATATGTGTTATTCAATTTTATCATTGTTTACAGAGGAGAGCAATTCCAATATGAGTTATCTATCAGAGCTTGAAGCAGAAGCTTCTCTCATTATTTAAAAGTTAAAAGCAGATGGCTATGCTGTAATAAGAAGACTAAGCACGTGCAAATTCTGAATAATTAAAGTGAGGAGAGCTCAGAGCCAGTAGAGTCTGGGTTTGGTTCTCTTTATCACATTCTGTAGTGATTACTGATGTCCTCCACAGTCTCCCAGCCTAAAACAGATGCTTTTATGGGAGTTGTGATCTTTTCAGGATTTGAATGATGGCTCCTAGTTAGAAGTCAATATATCATCAAGAAATTCTAGAGGATTATAATTGATTAAAACTCACCATAACATGTATCTGTTGGATATTTATTTTTTTGGGACAGAGTCTTGCTCTGTTGCCCAGAGTGGAGTGCACTGGTGTAGTCTTGGCTCACTGCAACATCTGCATCCCAGGTTCAAGTGATTCTCCTACTTTATCCTCACAAGTAGCTGGAGCTACAGGCATGCACCACCATGCTCGGCTAAGTTTTGTAGTTTTAGTAGAGATGGGGTTTCACCATGTTGGCCAGGCTGGTCTTGAACTCCTGACCTCAGATGATCCGCCTGCCTCAGCGTCCCAAAGTGCTGGGATTAAAGTGTGAGCCACCATCTCTGGCCACCTGTTGGATATTTGATGACATATCTCTACCTACTAATTCCATGAGAACAAACATTTTAAAGTACCTTCTAAGGGCTAGGTCATATACTAGATTCTAAAAAAGGTAGAAGAAGGCACAGCCCCTCAAAGACTTCATAGTCTAAGAAGAGAAAACAGACATGTAAAAAGAGTATTATGATGTGAAAAATCTGATATGTGAGATTGGACAAGTTGGAAAATGCCTGAGCTAAGCCTTTACTAGTTAGTAGCAATTTATCACACAGTAGGTCCATGTATGTGTGATGGGCTTTTCAAGTAGAATAGAGCTCCTGAGCAGAGCCAACCACGGAGTGGAAGGAGAGCACGTGCCATATGCTTGAAGTCGATAGGCAAGAGGTAGTGGGGGAAGAGACTAGATTGGCATACAGGGTACAGCTCATGAAAAACCTAACAGAACATAATAGGGAATTCATATTTTACTTTTAAACAATGAGAAGCCATTGAAGGACTGTCGAGAAGGGAAGTGATATGATCAGATTTAGATCAACACGGTAAATTAGCAAGGTTCAATTGAGTGGAAGGGATTGAAATCAAGAGGGATGACCTTTGTGGTGCACAAAGAGGGTTCTTTCAACTAAGTCAGTGACCCAGAGACAGTGGGGAGGGGTTAGATTTCAGAAATACTTCAGAAGAAAATTTTGGGGGATAATTTTATAATGGGTTTAAGTAAGAGAAGTACCTAGGATGAAACCCAGCTTTTTGGTTGGAGTAATTGGGTGAATGGCAGCAACATTTGCCAAGGTGGAGGAAGAAGGGGGAAGTCTAGAGGGGAATGATGATTCATGGATTCATTCACTCATTCATCTGTTCAACACATTTAGTGAAGGCCCACTACAGGTCAGCACTGCTCCAACGTAATATTAACTAAGATGGGCAAAGTTGCTGCTGTCGTTGGGGGGAATAAAGCATTTTTAAAAGGAACGAGAGCTTTTGATATTGAAGATACATAAATAAGATAAATCAGGGTACAGCAATAGAGAGGGAAAGAGGAGCCTCTGGAACAAGAAAATCCTCTTGGAAGAGCTTCCCTTGAGCTGAGACTTGTGTGGTTATCAGAACACAGACATGTAAATATTAGAGAAGCATCTAGAAAGTGAACTGAAAATGCAAAGTCTTCCTGGTTGGATAGTGATCCAGACTTGTGAATGTAATGAAGGTCCCATGTGCTTGGGGCAGAGCGAGTGTGAGGGAGGGCGAGAGAAGATAAGGAGGGATCTTGTAGGATATGATAGGAAAGGGTTAGGGGTTGGATGTTATTTGAACTGCAGACTCTCCCTTAATATATATGCCATGAGGCTCTAATTCTCCTTGTGAAGCAGACTTCGGTTTGGCATGATAGATATTAAATTTGAGGTGCTTGTCAGACACCTAAGTGGAGATGTTTACCACACAGTCAGATGAACTTGTAGAATTTTGCAGAAATATAAGAACTGGAAAAAATAGATTGGAGAGTTGTCAACCAACAGCATACAAGTGACAGTTAAAGCTGAGGGTGTGCTTACATTTTCACAGCATGAGTGTGTAGAAGCAGAGAATCTCAAATTAGCTGCCTCATATGTACAGTGTGAAGACAGGCAGGTGTTGTTTAGTGTTAAAAGACAATGCAAGATGGCCTATCATCTTTAGTTGCAACATAAGTAGCTGGTCATCTCTTTTATACCTGGTTTGTTCCATGCATTTAAAAGAAGTACACATCCTCTGCAGGCATTTGTGTTTAATGAAGCGTAAGGAAGAGAAGCAGGTTAAAAATGGAGTGTTACAGAACACACTGCAGACTGGCCAGACTGTACATGATAATCTGGTGTAAAAGTTAAGTAGCTCATATATTCGAAATTCTATTTTACCGCTTTACTAAAGCAATTAACGCCTTACTCAAACTACTATCTTCTCCTGTCAAATGTAGCATCACATGGGTAAAAAAAGAAGCTAGCTTGTGTGTACTGTATAGCTTCAGACAGTAGTCTTAGCACATGGTGTGTATCTCAGCAGAGTATTTTCCTTAATTCTTGCAGGCTGTTGCTGAGACTTTAGCATTGATTCCATGGATCTCTCTTATGGTGAGACTTCAGCCAAGTTGTTTTACTTTAGTAAAGGCTTCTTTAATTTATCTTCAATGTCCCACCTCTCTGGAGTACTAATGATCTGTTTGTATCACTATATCACTTTCCTCTCTTGTGTGTCCATGTACACACAATTATAAAAAAATTTCCAAATTAGATACTTTGAATTTTGAGATAATAAACACAATTGCAGATTTTTTTTTTAAAGTTCTGTTTAGTGTTATCATTCTATGTGTTTCTGCTGACGTAGTGGGAATTTCCTCTAAGCCAAACAAAGCCACAGTGTGGCTCCAGTAACTTGGAAAGACCTGGAAGGCAATCTGGTTTATTCATCAATCCTGATTGATTTCTTTCTTCAACTCATTCCATCTAAGGAACATGTTTCTCACCCATTAAATAGATGTAATACACCACATTAAATCGAGCTTTTCTGTCTTAAAACTTGCCTTGAAGTCTGTGATGGTGATATTTTAGGTTTTCATGTATTCTCTTGAAGACTGAAAGTCAAGGAAATGTAAACAGAGAAAGCAGGATGTCAACATATAAGCACCTTTAATAAAGGAGGATGCATATCAAAGGTGATTATTTCAAATAGTATTGCAGACTAGACAGATTCTCCCACCTTAAAAAGTGAGATAAATAATACATAAGCACACTGCCATGGGGGATGGTGGATTCTGACTGGTTACAAGTACGGCATCTCTAGGGGTCCCCTGGTTGATATCCACGGCATCTTCCTGCAAGAAGCAGGTTGTATTCAGCAGGTTGAGGGAGTGGTAAGGGGGACGTCCTGAACTTTCCACTGGGAGCTCTGCTATTGATTCTGGCATTTAGGCAAATTCCAGTGGCATCTCAGGTCCCCAAGTCTGAGAACAGGATGCTGGTCGGGACTCTAACTGCCTTTGGCTATGACACACCCTTTGGCAGATGCTCTCAGCAGTTGTCAGTTTCAGTTTCAGTGTGGAAATAGATGATTTATTGTCCCTTGAAAATTGGTGGTGGTTTGGGAGGGGGAGTGGCATTGAAGAGGACCCTGAAAGACAACTCTCTGCGACTTTAAGAACATGGACTGGGCTTGAGAGGTGAGAAAGCCTTGAGCCTGCTTCTTAAAAAAAAAAAAAAGTTCCATTTCAGAATAAGAACTTTTTAGGGGAATGGAAGACATAGAGAAATAAATGAAATATGAAAATATTATGGGAAAAATATACAGACCAAAATTGTTTCGTGCACAGTATGTGCTCAATGTTTGTTATTTGTAATATGAGGACTTCCAAAGGGGTCGGAATAGCCTTTACAAGAAAAGGACCTTTTTCTCCCCTCTGAAATTTATACATTATCTGATAGAGTTCAATGTAGCTACAAGTTTGTCCACATAGAAATGCATTCTTTTGGCTGGGCGCGGTGGCTCATGCCTATAATCCCAGCACTTTGGGAGGCCGAGGTTGGCGGATCATGAGGTCAGGAGATCGAGACCATCCTGTCTAACACGGTGAAACCCCGTCTCTACGAAACATACAAAAAATTAGCTGGGAGGGGTGGTGGGTGCCTGTAGTCCCAGCTACTTGGGAGGCTGAGGTAGGAGAATGGCGTGAACCCAGGAGGCGGAACTTGCAGTGAGCCGAGATGGTGCCACTGCACTCCAGCCTGGGCGACAGAGCCAGACTCCGTCCCAAAAAAAAAAAAAAAAAAAAAAAAAAGACATGCATTCTTTTAGTTGTGAACTACATGGCATTGTACATAGTGAGGGCCCCATCTGTAAAATCAACTGGAAGAAAGTTCAGGAAAGAAATGTCATTGATTTTTTTTTTTTTTTACTGTCTTGAATGATAGAAGCAGCCTGTGGAAAGGAAACATTGGATCAGTGGATGTTAGTTACTTGGGGTTTGTTAATGAGTTCCATGAGTTATAGAAATCCATTTCAGAAATTTAACCCTAGATAAACAGTCTTAGCAAGGAAGAACCAGTTCTTTTTATCTTTGAGCTATACTACTAGGCTGGAGGTTGTGGGGAGGGTCAGTGAGAAATGTCAAATGACTGAGTGCTATGTTGCGGACTAGATTCAGATGACCTTAATATCATTAAAATCTAGAACTATAGAACTTTAGAATGATAAAAGAAATTATAGTCCATCAATTATTATTTTATATCTTATAACTTCTTGGAGTCATTATGGGTAAGAGAAGAAATTTAGTACTGTGAGGAGAAACAAAAGGAGATACTCCACATTCCACTTTCCACTTTCCCAGGATGTTTCTGGACTTCCTTGTGAGTCTGATGAAGCACTGAGTGCATAAAACAGAAACCAGGCTTAGTGATGCCCTTTTAGAGGTCTCAACATGAACGTAGTATGAATCTAGCATGAATTAATGAATCCTAGAATTCTATGAATCGTGAATGTAGTATGAAAAACACCTAAGAGGCAGAGAGAGCATAAAAATACAGAAGAATGAATGAGTTTCCCACCTCTTTTTCTTTCCAGACCCTTCAATCTGCTATTGGAATTGGGCTTGTGGACTGGAGAGTTCCACAACTGGAGGCTTCTAGGTCTTGTGTGATGAGATTTTTTCTAACTTGGTTTAGACTTCTTGGAAAAGTTCCCATCTTCTCTCTGCACTTGAGAGAACAGATAGAGGTAGACGGATGCATATCTACAAGAATCAAAGTATAGATGGGGAGTGGAGGAAATAGGGTCTTCATTTTATCCTCCACTACCAATCAAGTCAAGATAATAGGACCATTTATCCCATTTTTGTGGAGGGCCTACAGAAATGTTGCTCCCTTTGAAGTGAGGTTGAAAAAAATTCTGCCTGGGGTCCAATGATTTCATCTTTGACTCTGCCACTTTGAAAGACCTAAGCATGGGCTTTGGACACTGTCTCTATGGATGCAAATAATTTTTGTGTCCAGGTTCCCAGGCAGGCTGTGTCTTTAATTCTTAAGGGGAGTCTTTCTTGGATGTTGGTTCAGAGGAGGATGTTGGTAACCCAACACGGATGTAAATGGAAGGTTCATGTGTTTTTTTAGTAGGGAGCTGGCTGGGTGTTTGGGAAAACTTGATCTCTGTGATATTATCCTCACCAGAGAAAGGGGCTCAGATTCTGAGCTAAACTATGCCACGTTAGCTTCAAAGAACTGCAAAAATGTCCCAGGACATTGGTGACCCCACTATGTGGTTACAGTCAGGACAAACCAGAACAGCACCCATTGAGAAGCTGGCTCTCCCAAGTGTGATGCTTGGGAAGCACCCTGCAGCCCCGGAGTGAGGCCTTCCCGAGCTTTGTGGCCCTTTGTCACCACATCTGGGTTGTGATGGTGGCAGGCCTCACTCAACAAGCTTGCCTGGGCCAGGGGATACTTGAATAGGAGACTTTCAAGGAATTGTTTAGAAAAAGATGATTTTGTTGAGGGCAGATTGTTCTTGACACATGCAGCAGTCTATTGGGGAAGGCAACAGAGGACAGTCAATACTTCCCCATCATTCCTGCTACTGCACAGTTTTATTTATGAGAGTTTGGGTCATATGAGGCTTGGCCAAGAAGACATCTGATGGGTGGAGTGATACTCACCTTAACCACACCTCTGGTATGCTGAGACACCCCAAGGAGAATGTGTGTGTGGAGAAGGCAGGCAGGGATGCCACACCCTGAGCCTGCTTTCCTCCCTGCTGTGAGAACCTAAGGAAAAGCTTCTAGAAATCATTCTTGCTTTCCCAGAGGTCTGCCACTGCCTATCTTGGGATATATTTAGGAGGCAGAGGAATGACGCAGAAGAATGTTGTTCTGGGGAGTTAAAGCTTTTTTTTTTTTTTTCTCGGCAGCTATTTATCTGAAAATAGTTGAAGTAGTTCAGATTTCATGGGGCTTTGAACACATTGGCATATGTGATTTGGGCAATAAAGTGTTGGTTGTTTTGATGAGGATCCCATTAACCGCTCTGTAAATGAGATATGTTTTCAAAGGGCATCTACTCTCTCTCTCTCCTTTCTCTCTCCTTTTTGTCCTCTCTCTCTCTCACTCTTTTGATTCTTTTTTCAGACTTTTGATTCTCTTTTCAGACATGAGTTGAGACAATTTGACAGATGAGTTCTCTTTTTGCTTTCTATCTCCTGGACAATCAAATTTGGCTAAGAGGTAACATTTGTAAGGCACTTATTATGTACTGGACACATCCCTAGGCACTTTACAAGCAATATGTTTTTTATCCATTTTATGAGGCGAGTGCTGCAATTTTCTCCCTTTGACAAATGAGGAAATCGATACTCAGAAGTTCGGAGTTGCTCATGATCACTCAGTTAAAAAGAGATTGTATTTGTAAGAATAAACTAGGTTATGCTGCAGTAATCAAAACCCACCAATAACACTCAAAACTCACCTACAACCCTCCAATTATATGGCACGATGCAACAGGTTTATTGTTACTTACGTTACACACCTAGACAATTACTCAAAGGCCCAGAATAAGGGAGGCTTTACTACCTTGAAACGTCACAACCGGGGAACACAGCGCCATGGCTGCCGTAGCAGGGAAAAGAGTGCTGGGAAGTCTCACCAGCGGTCATATTCCGGGAAAGACACAGATCACTTCCGCTCACAGTTTATTGGCTGAAACTAGCCGCACGGTCCAATGGCAAGCTGGTAAGCTGGTACTCCTCCCTCCCCTTCATGAGGAGGCAAACCAAAATGGCAGACTCATAGAAATTCCTACGTCTGAGACACACTTTGAGCTTTTAACCACTACGTGATACTGCCCTTCAGAAAAATGCTTTCATGCCTGACTAGAGATACAAAGTAGCTGTGTGGGGCTTCATAATTCACTTTCTCCCATCCCATTTTAATGTTACCACACCTGCCACTGGATCCCAAGAGGGCATAGTTAGTACCTCCTTTCAAGGGTCCTTCTGGCCCCCACCTAGCTCTTGTGCTGCACAAGACCAATACTCAGTGCCCTGTGGCCCGTGTTTAACCTTTGGGATTCATGTAATCAGCACCCACACAGCTAGGAATCACTGAGTCACAGGCTGAGTCGCTGCTTGCATCTTCTGTGCCTGGAAATGAGATCTTGGGCCAGAGTAGCTCTGCCTCCTACACCCCTGGCCGGTTCCCATGGCTCTGTGCAGTCCTGCTGCAGAGTTATATGGGGTATATCTCTGACATCTCAGAGGAGCACTTAACAAATGTCACCATCTGTAGATCACAGCATACTGTAGTCTTAGACCTGGAAGTCCATGAACATCTTGGCAGGAATCTTCATCGTGTTTCTGGAGATAGAGTTGGGGAATGTGTTCATTAACCTGTCCCTCTATAATTCGTGGATTTATGGGTTCATTTACATTTTCAATTTACCCTCCAGTTAAGATGCAGTTTCAATCAGTCTATAGGTGAATGGTGAGAGCAACTAAGGGAAATCCAAAGGCAGAAGCCACTTGCAAACACTCCTGAAAGATATAAGTCTCTTCATTCCAAGAGAAAGAGAAAAAAAGACAACATACTTATGAGAGAAAAAAGTCTCACACTAAGAAACTACTCTACCCTGAAAGTGAAAGAAAAAGTATACTTCTGGAAATTACTTTCTATAGAAAGCAATATAATTCAAAAAGAAAAAGAAAAAAAAAACCACTTTGTTTCTCAGTCTTTTCATTTTAATCTGTTCTTTCCTCCTCTTGGATTTTACTTTTGGTTTCATAGAGTCCAATCATTCTTAATTCCTCTGAGTAGAACAAAGTCAGCAAAGAATAAAAAGGAGTTTGAAGAGAAATAGAATAACTGCAAAGAAGCAGAAGTTTTAATATTAGAAATGATGTTTGTCTTGGAGATGGTAAAGAGTGGAACTGATACTGTAAAAAATGTAATCAATGATATGAAGCAAATTTAAGAAACTCCCAGACTGCAGAGAGAGAGGTTAAAAATAGTGAGACAAGACAAAAAGAAAAATGATCAATATGGAGGGGAGAAAACAAAGACCCAATAAAAGAACTATGACCATTTTAAAACAAAAGGAAATAAAAGGTTCTTTCACTAACCATGATTGATGTAAAAAAATCACACAAAAAGATTTGCATAGGTATTCCTTGGTCAGAAGATTAAATGATTAAGGATATATATTCTTCCATTATGTTATGATTTAAATAATGTTAATAAAAATCCTAATAGTGTGGATCAAGGTGATTCTAACATTTATCTGGAAGGAGAAATGGTAAAGTAGCCAAGGGAAATATTTAGAGCTATTATGGTAGATTATAATCAAAACAGCATGGTGGTGGTAGAAAAACTGATAGGCAGAGAAATGTGCAGAGATGTCCCTGCATTATTTAACGATTCTTTCTGCTCTAATTTTGAATGCCAAATGTAATCATAAACTCATTTTTCTTTGTATACTAAAGTCTATTTTTGGGATAAGTGGTTAAGTATTTGAAGTAAAGTTGGCATCTTTTCTCAAAGCATACACCACAATATAAAGACCAAAAGGGCTAAATAGTCCAATGCACAAAAAGAAACCAAAATAAAACATAGATGGGTAGATCTCTGATCTTGAGTTTGGATTAGTTTGCCTGTGTATGATGAGATGAGGAAAATTGTATTCACCACAATTCCACTTCTACTTATGAATGGAACTCATTTGTTAGAAAAAGTTCCAGCAACTAGAACGGGAGGCAACTAAGGGGCCTGAGTGTGATAAACTCTCCCTGCTGGAGACAAGGAGAAGAGTTTGCTTGATACTCCAATAAGGAAGGGAGGAAGATGCCCAAAAGAGAAACAAAAGGAAGGAAAGGAAAGGAGTGTGAAGACATGTGTGTGGAGGGTAGGTGGAAGAAGTGACAGAGAAGGGCAAGATATTGAACTATCACCAAGTACCACATTGGAGTTTGGGCTGGATTTCACCAGTCTCCACAGAGCAGAAACTGCCTCTCAAGTATCTGGGTTACATGCATGTAAAAGCAGTGGAAAAAATCTGAAAGAGGAGCAATTGGTGGGTTTTCTAACGTAAGAATTAAAAATTGTTTACATCAAGGCTCTGCAAACTATGATCCACAGCCCAAATCCAGCCACACCCATTAGGTTTTGTATCATTTATCCTTGCTTCCCAGTTACAATGGCAGCACTGAGTAGTTGTGATAGAGAACATATGGCCCACGAAGTCTAAAATATTTACTATCTGGCCCTTTATGGAGAAACTCTGCTAATTCATCTTTCCATGAAAAGCATTACAAAATAATTAAAAGGCAAACAGCAAACTCAGAAACAAAACACTTGACACAAATATAGTAAGGGGAAGAATGATATCCTTAAGTATTAAAAAGATCCTTCCAAACTTATTGAAAAAACTAAGTTGGCAATAGGCAGAGGGTACAAATAGACATTTCACTGAAGAAAGCACAAAGGTATCAACATACGAACATATAGACGTTTAGCCTCACTAGCTAGCAAAGAACAGCAAAATAAACTAGTATAATGTAACAGTGTTTGGAGTCAGGGTGTCTTGATTTGAACAGTGTCATGTACTATTGGTGGGGAATGTTCATGTAAAACAATTTGTCAATACACATTAGAACCTTAGAACAAAAGGTTATACCTTTTGATCTAGAAAGAGCACTTCTAAGAAGCTATCTTGAACAACTATTTAGAGACAAAAATATGTAAAGGTGAGAATATTCTCTGAAATGATACCTCTAGGTTCACCTCTTATTAGTTGAGATGACTTTGTGTAAGTTACCAAACCTTGCTAAGCCTCACTTTCCTCATTTTGTAAAATAGGAGTTAAAAATATACCCAGTCATAGGAGTGTTATGTAGATTCAACATGTTGACATGTACAAATTTTTAGGAAGAAGATCTTTGGCAAATAGTAAGGGATCAAGAACTACTCACTATTTTACAAAAGTGAAATAATAGGGAAATAGTGAAATCCTCTCGTCTAATTTCAGGTTAGTGCCCATGCCATTTTACAGAGGAGAAACCAAGGCCTAGAGAAAGTGCTGCAAATGGTTGAGCAGAACCAGACCCTGAGCCAAGCTCATGGCAGTGACCCTAAAGAGCTTACAACCGTAAGTGCTCTGTCTCCCCTCTCTTTCTCCTGCCTCTGGTGGTTGTGGGATAATTCAGAGAATGCATCATAAAAAAGAATTATGTTCCTGTTCTAGGGACACAGGCACCAAAGAGTTATCTCTACTTCCAGGGACAAGGTTTAGGGGACAAGTAAAAATGATAGAAGGGAAGGCCTGTTGAGAGCCTGGCCCAGAGATTTGGGTTTCTGTCTCCTAAGCCAAGAAACCAGTTACCAGATGGGAATGACATTCCATCATCCCAGCCTTGGGTCAAATTTGAGACCCAGGGGCCCACAGGCAATCATCTTTGGGACATGCTTCCCTGATTAAACCATCATGGCATCCTTCTGTTCCTGTAAGTGTGGAGAGAAGGAATGTGTTATGGGGACTCGGTGAATGAATCTTTTATAGCATGACATTGGATGTGAGAATTTGAATTCCTGAAGACTAACAACACTTTAGTAAACACATATCTTCAATCAAGAGCCTCCTAAATGCCACCCATGTGACATGGAGGAAACAGTCTCAAGGAACTGCAAAGAGCTGCACTGTGTGTAGGCAGAAGGTAGGAACAGTTCGCATCACTGCTGAGGACAGAATAAAAGCAAGTGGGTGGCTGGGTGCGGTGGCTCACGCCTGTAATCCCTGCACTATGGGAGGTCAAGGTGGGTGGATCACCTGAGGTCAGGAGTTTAAGACCAGCCTGGCCAACATGATGAAACCCAACTTCATCTCCACTAAAAATACAAAAAATTAGCTGGCCATGGTGGTGCACGCCTATAATCCCACTTACTCAGGAGGCTGAGGCAGAAAAATTGCTTGAATCCGGGAGGCAGATGTTGCAGTGAGCTGAGATCACACCACTGCACTCCAGCCTGGGGGACAAGAATGAAACTCCGTCTCAAAAAAAAAAAAAAAAAAAAAAAAAAAAAGCAAGAGGGCTTGAGGGATCAGAAGGCAAGGTGGGCCAATAGGAGCTGTAGAACCTGTATGATCCACTGTTGATTTTTTTTTTTTTTTTGAGACAGAGTCTGGCTTTGTCACCCAGGCTGGAGTGCAGTGGCGCCATCTTGGCTCACTAAAACCTGTGCCTCCTGGGTTCAAGCAATTCTCCTGCCTCAGCCTCCCAAGTAGCTGGGATTACAGGTGCTCACCTCTATGCCAGGTAACTTTTGTATTTTTAGTAGAGACAGATTTTTGCCATGTTGGCCAGGCTGGTCTCGAACACCTGACACCAGCTGATCTGCCTGCCTCAGCCTCCCAAAGTGCTGGTATTACAGGCATGAGCCACTGCATCCAGCCTCACTGTTTATTTTTAAAACATAACAGTTCCTGCCATTTTGGGAACTATTTAGGGTCACTTTTAAAGGCAGATGGCTAGATCGTTCATCCCAGTGAAGGATCAGGACCAATATGGGTAATATACCTTAATCTTATACAGACGAGAAGGAATGAAACAAGGAAGTTAATATTCATTGATTATCTGTAATGTGCTAGTCATTTTTCAATCATTTTCTCATTACATCTTCTAAGCCACACAATGAATGTACCATTATTATCTCCCCTTTGCAAAGGAGCCAGATGGGGCTCAAGGAGGCTAAGGGGTCCCACAACCAGGGAGAGGTAGAGAAGAGAAATAGACCACAGGGCTTTGAACTCTTAACTTATTCTGAGAACAAGGACCACTTCCTCATATGCTCATCAGTACGATTAAGTTATAAAATTGAATGTTTTCTTAAGGGGAAAAAGTAAGCAAGAAAGCATCTTCTGGCTTACAGTTTATCTGCCAAGCACCAAGTGCCTTTCCATAATTCTGACTTACAGGGTGCTTGCATGGCCTTCCAGGCAAAGAGCCTGGAGTTTTGTATATCCTTATGCCCACCTCCGCTGAGGGTTTCCTATGAGTTTCACAGATGGGGTCATGATCACCTTCAGCCTCTATTGTCTGCCAAAATTAGCATCATACCAGGTATGACTGCCTGCCCTCTGTCCACAGGTAGGTGGAGAAGATGTCTTGATATCAGGAGTTCCTGGAGGTGCAATCAAACTTGCCTGTTTGATGTCCATGGTCCTGACTTTCTCAAAGAGCTCTGGGCTTTGTGGTTTCTTTTACAGGTTGTGACTTGTTGAAGCTGCATTTTGCCAACAAATGGGAGCCATGAGGTCTCTTGTGTGGCACAGCTGTTACCCTGTCCATGTGCTCTACAGCTGGGCCCCTTAACCTGGTATTGGCCTCAGTGGCAAACCACTGTTAAAAACGATGGAGGGAGGCAGCAAGGAGCCAGATTCACTAATGCTGATTGGCCCTGGCATAGGAATATCCTGTAAGTGGTCTCAGGGAATTAGCTAGACTGGGAAATTCTCAAAGCCCTCATAGCCATCTTGTTTCGTAACTCACGTGTACAGGCAATTATCCATACATATGCTTGTGGGGTGACCAGTGGGAATTCAGCCAGGGTTATCCAGACTGAAATTTATCCTTCTGTATTAGTTTCAACTAGATGCTGTAACATGAACACAAAATTAACGGCCTAAAACAACCTGAATGTATTATCTTACAGTTCTGGAAGTCAGAACTGAAATGGGTCTCAGTGAGCTGAAATCAAGGTATTGGCAGGGCTGTGTTTCTTTCTGGATTCCCTGGGAAGAATTCATTTCCTTGCCTTTTAAACTTCTAGAGGCTGCCTGCATTCCTCAGCTCCTGACCCCTTCTGCATCTTCAAAGCCAACAATGGTGGGCCAAGTCCTTCTCATGCTACCATCTCCCTGGCTTTTAAGGCAGGCAGTATTAGAACATGGATCAACTAGCATGCTCTTTTAAGTTTTGTCTCTACCCAAAGTATTCATTAAGAAAAAAGGAAGAAAAATATACATCCTTTGATGGGGCAATATTTACCCAGTCTGGTGCAGCTGCTGGAGTCCTCTGATAGTAACTCTAAGTCCTAAAGTTCTTTTTCTGCCAGGAACTACATATTTGGTTACAAAAAGGCAAGTTACTTAACTGCAAACCACAGCTTATTCATCTTTATAATGGGGATAACCCCCCTGGTCCTACTCTCTAGGACCACTGGAATGGTAAATGAGATAATGAAACAGTGCCTTAAAAAGCATGTTGTTGAATCAAGCATTTTCTGTGACCTCACTAAGATAGTCAGAAGAGAGGTCTGTGTCTGCACCCACACACTATGCAACACTCTAAATACACCCCCCTTATTTCTTACCAAGCTTATGGGTTGCTCTGTTGTTAGATTTCTTTTTTTACTATACATATTTGATTTACATATTTAATTTACAGCAATGCTTCGTAATAAGGAGGCTATCAGTTGCCACTCAATGAATATTTAATGAATACAAAATGAACAAAGGAAAGCAAAAAGAAGAGAAAGAGGAAGTGGACTGTGGAAAGTTCTACACTCCTCATTGCTCCAGCAGAGGAAGCTCCATTTCCATTCTCCTTGGGAGATTTCTTGAACTTTATCTCCAATCTGGACCCTTCCTATTAGAAAGAAGGGGACAGTCTTGAGGGAACCATGTATACCACCAAACATAGGTCATGGGGGTCAGAGGGCCACCCCCAGTGCCCAGCCCCACTTGGTACAGAGGAAAACACATACCCCTATAGCCTTTTTTTTTTTTTTTTTAAGCCCTGGTTTCTGGGAATTTGTTCATCAATAAGGCACTATGTTATTTCAGACTCACTTACCAAATGCCTCTCTGTTGTTCAGTAGTAACTAGCAAGCGCATAGTAGGTCTAGAAAATAACATCTGGCATTTTGATGAAGGAATAAGCGCAGGAATGATGTGTTGCTGGACAGCTCAAAGAAACACCAAGAATACACCAAAGCAAATTTAAATAGTATAGCATGATCACTTTTTGATGATGGATGGCCTCAGTACTTTAGGCCACTCAGCAGTGTTACCCTGGGAGTTTGCTGTAACCCTGTTCTCCTGGCCTTGCTACCAGGGCTCATGGGGTAAATCTGGTCAGTCTCCAAAGGAAGGAGCTGATCATGCAAATTAGGTGCGTCGTGGGGCCTGCCTGCTGGCCAGAGCCACTCGGCTTCTGAAACCTTTGTGAATCAGGAAACCAGCGCTCGGCACCCTCTGCAACTGCCCTTCTGGGCTCCCTTCCATTGCTCCTCCCAGCCTCTCCCTGGAACTGGGCAGTGCTGCTCCTGGCCAGGAAAAAGGAACCTCCTCTGAGTCAGGGCTGAGTGAGTAGCAGTTGCTTCACCCCCAGCCCCCAGGGCTTGGAGAGAGACCTGCTTTGTCCGCATGAAACTGCAGGCTTGGGCCAGCGCAATAGTTTGATGTGAATAAGCAAAAAGAAAAACAACCAAAAGAAAAAAAAAAAAAAAAAACCACAACACACATACACACCAACCAAAAAACCCCCCATGTTTCTTCAGATTAGATTTAATTGAAAACAACCATCCACCCCAAGTACTTTTCATATGTTGGGTAGCTTCTCCAGTCCTGGAGTCCAGGGTCTGCCTCTGAGTCAGAGAAGGGAGCAGAGATTGCCCCCGACCAAATCCAGAAGTGGGGGGCTGGAGTGCAAGAGCTCAGGACTATAGGTCTGTAAAATGCTGTGGGCCTCTGTCCAGCCAGCCCCATCAGTCTCCCTGCATCCTCCACTGAGATGAAACAGAGAGCTGGGCCAAGAAGAGGTGTGGGGGAGCCAGGAGGGAGGCCAGCGGCTCTCTTGCCTCAGCAGACACCCGCAGGCTGAGCGAGAGAGCTTCCCTTCCAAACACTGCAAAGAGTCTCCGAGGAGGAAAAGGATCCTGCAGAAGAGCCAGGAAGCCAGGATTGAAACTGTTGCCGGCATTGGCAGGGCCAGGGCTGGGACTGTCTGCGCTCCTATCCTCTGGCTCAGTGGGAATCCCATCGCCTCTCTGACATCATGGATGAAAATCAGCCCTGGCTTTCATATGTTGGGACCGCCCCACCCAGCTCAGTCCGGCCAGCTGGACCCTCCCAAAACGGGTTCTCTTTTGTCAGCTGCCTTTTATAGAACTATAAAACTAAAAGTTCAAGTACGAAGCCCTTAGATCAGTCATCAAAAAAGGCAGACTTTGCCTCCCGGACTCTTTCTGCCTCTTTCCCTGCATTGTGGCTTCCTCTCTCCGGCAGAGCTGCTAGGCTGCTGGCTTCCATCTCTCAGCCTCATAAAGATCCTACAACCCCAAATGGGGCATTAACCTGCCTAGGAGGGGGTTCTGGATCTGTGCTTTGGAATTAGGGGAAAGGGAAAAGAAGAGGGGAGCTTACACTGCAACTATGTGGGGGAAAGGAAAGATACCTCTGTAATAAAGTGAAATGGCATAGAGTTGGAAACGGGAAAAGAGACAACACAGGACCACAGTCGGTGAGGCAGAGTGAGACTTTTGCCAAATAACTGTGACCTTTGAAATTTCAAACTGCCTCTCCAGGCATTTGAATCTTTTGGCCAAAGCATAAGTGAGTAGGGGGGTGGAACACCAGATGATTCTATGCTCAGCAGAGTTTAGAAGGGAGGGAGTATTAAACATGTTGGAGCTTGAGAAAAAGAGTGGAATTCTCACCTCCTCAGCTCAAGACCTGGGACCTGGGCCATAGTCGGCACTAGATTAATCATGGCTGCAAAAAGAAGTGAATGGCTGACCTCAGTCAGTTTCAATGCCTTAACAAAAAATTGGACTAAGATTATTGATAAAGGTCTTAGGGATTCTTGGATCAATGAGATGACTTCTACAGTTTAGGAAGCTCCATGTACACTCTAAACACATAAGAAAAGTCAAAGACAAATGGAACTCACCCAATGGTCCAAAATGGTGGCTGGGTCAGCAATGCCGCACCTGTGGGATCATCGTGTTCCCTCGCCTTACCTCTGAAGCATGTGGTCTAACTGCAGCTTAAAGGATTAATGTGAAGTCGAAGGAAATGTGTGTAAGTTAAACCATTCTTTGCTCAAATTGGATCAGTTATCTTGACCTGATAGAGACTTTTTTAAAAGGTCTAATACATGGGACCTTTCTTCTCTTGGCTTGGGATAGGAATGTACATGTTGAGCAGCAACATTCCTGTGGGTCTCTCAGATTCTATCAGGCTGTTATATAACTGGCATTATAATATTGGAAGGGATCTTAAAGATAAGACCTGGGTCAAAGTCTTATTTATGAATGAGGTCGAGGGAGGTTACATGACTTATGCATTGTATGTGCTTACATTTATTCATCCCATCAAAGAGGATTATTCCTATTGCTCCTTTGGTTGCTATTTAGCACCTGTGCACACCAGGCATTATTCTGTGCATTGGGAGTCAATGCTGAACAAAGACGGTGGGGGACAATAGTTTTTGTGAACCTTATAATTGGAGAGACTAACATTAAGCAGATGAACAAGTGTGAACATAATATGTTTTTGGAAAATGATGACAACAGTGAAGGAGGTGGCAGTACATTAGGTGTGATGGCCGGGGAAGGCTTTTCTAAGCAGGTGGCCTCCAAGATGAGCTCTCTGTGATGAGAGAGAGCCAGCCATGAGGAAGCTCCGAGAGAGAATATTCCAGGCAAAGGGATGACAAGTGCATAGGCCTTGAGGCTGGAACAACGTGGGTACAGGTTGAGCATCCCTTATCTGAATTGCTTGGGACCAGAAGTGTTTTGGATCTCAGATTGTTTTCCGATTTTTGGGATATTTGCATACATATAATGAGATCTTGGAGACGAGACCCAAACCTACACAAAAAATGTATGTTTTATATATACCTAGCCTGAAGGTAATTTTATAAAATATTTAAAATGTTGTGTATAAAACAAATTTTTCATTAAGTACTTAGGTATGGAAGTTTCCACTTGTGGCCTCATGTCAATGCTCAAAAAGTTTTGGATGTTGGAGCATTTTGGATTTTGGAAAGGTTAGGGCTGCCCAATCTGTAGTCTTTCGAGGCAGAGAGAGACAAGTGGAGCTGAAGTATATTGAGTAGAGGGAACAGGGAGAAGAATAGTGTAAGTTCCTCTGCCTACCACCACACAATTTCTTCAAATAAGGCCCGCAGATGTCTGTTCATCCTGGAATTAATGTATCCTTTCTGAGTCTACTGATCCCCTGTTGTAATACCATTCATCTTACCCTATAAGCTCTTGCAGAAAGCATCCTGAGAAAAATGGTGGTTGCCTACCCAAGTAACCATCAAGACCCATCCCATCATATATTACATTGCAGTTGACCCTCGAAAGTCCAAGCCTACAGAAACATCTCTGGTCACTCAGACCTTGTTATGGGTTTAATTGTGTCCTTCACAAGAGATATGTTAAAGTCCTAACCCCTAACACCTCAGAATGTAACCTTATTTGGAAATAGAGTCTCTACAGATGGCTGTGGTCTGAATGTCTGTGTTCCTCGAAGATGTATACATTGAGACCCGATAGCCAATGTGATCATATTAGGAGACAGTCTTTTAGGAGGTGATGAAGTTAGGAAAGTGAAACCCTTATGAATGAAATTCAAGCTCTTATAAAAGGAGCCCATTGAAACTAATTTTCCCTTTCCACCATGGGGGAATACAATTAGAAGGTCCCCTCTATAAGGAAGAGGGCTCTCATCAGGCACCAAACCTGCCTGAGCCTTGATCTTAAACTTCCCGTCCTCTAGAACTGTAAGAAATAAACTTCTGTGGCTTATATGCTACTCCATTTATGGTATTTTTATTCTAGCAGCTTGCATAGACTAAGATACAAATTTAACCAAGTTAAGATGAGGTCATGAGGGTGGGCCTAATCTAATATGACTGGTGTCCTTAGAAGTTTAGACACAGACATGTCCAAGGAGAACTGTGCAAAGAGACACAGGTAAAACACCCTGTGAAGACTGGGGCAATGCTGCCACAACCCAAGCAACATCCAGGGCCATCAGAAGCTGGAAGAGGTGAGGAAGTTTCCCCTACAGGTTTTATGTATTTATTTTTTTGAGACAGAGTGTCACTCTCTGCATAGGCTGGAGTGCAGTGGCACGATCTCGGCTCACTGCAACCTACGTCTCCTGGGTTCAAGTGATTCTCATGCCTCAGCCTCCCAAGTATCTGGGATTACTGACTTGTGCCATCACACCCAGCTAATTTTTATATTTTTAGTAGAGGCAGTTTCACCATGTTGGCCATGCTGGTCTTGAACTCCTTACCTAAGGTGATCCGCCCTCCTCAGCCTCCCAAAGTGCTAGGATTACAGGCACGAGCCACTGTGCCCGGACTTCTATAGATTTTCGAGGGAGTACAGTGCTGCTGACACCTGGATTGCAGAATTTTGGCCTCCAGAGCTGCAAGACATTAAATGTCTGTTGTCCTAAGCCACAGAGATTTTGGTACTCTGTTAGAACAGCCCTAGGAAACAGAGACCTTTGTCATCTTCTAGCTCTCTATATCACCTAATCTAGTAAGTCTCCTGTATTAGTCTGTTTTCACACTGCTGATAAAGATATACCCGAGACAGGGCGATTTACAAAAGAAAGAGGCTTAATTGGATTTACAGTTCCATATGGCTGGGGAAGCCTCACAATCATGGTGGACGGCAAGTAGGAGCAAGTCCCATCTTACATGGATAGCAGCAGGCGGAGAGAATGAGGAAGATACAAATGCGGAAACCCCTGATAAAACCATCAGATCTTGTGAGACGTATTCACTACCACGAAAACAGAAACTGCCCCCATGATTCAATTATATCCCATTGGGCCCCTCCAACACGTGGGAATTATGGGAGTACAATTCAAGAGAGATTTGCGTAGGGACACAGAGCTAAACCATATTACCCCCGTCCCCATCCCCTACTCCCTCAGAACCTTTTCACTGTGCCCTATAGCTCAGAGTTGCTTATCAAAATGACGGATGTCTTCACCTGTTAATAAGAATATTCTCTTCAAATGCCTGCTGCAACTAAAACCAGTCATCCCTGGAGGTCTTGGCTTCCCTTCCAGCCTTCTGAAGTTTTTCTTTTTCTGCTATGGAAGTAGGGCCTAGGAGGTGATGATGTGTCATGCTTGCTTCACATCCCATCCTCCCGACCATTTCTCCATCTTCTACCCCATGCCCAACCCCAGTTCCTTTGAAGATCACAGTATTAGACTCCACGCCATAACTACCCTCTGCTTTGGTGAGTTAACCTGGACCTTCCTCTTAGCTACAGAAGACTTTGTACCTGGCTCACTTTTACCCTAAGCACCCCACCTGTCACCCGCAGTTGTTTCAACAATTACATAGGTCTTTCACTCTTCAGGCCTCTCAGTCCCTTGTCTGTTCTCTTCCAAGGACCCTGTCTTCTATGCTGCCATCAGCCACTCCTTCTAAGGTCCTACCCAGCCATTCAGTGACTGCTGTTTCTCCCAAATCTCATTCTTAAGGATCTCCATCTCCAACAACAACCCACTCTCTTCCAGAGGATTCTCTCTACTATGCTGACCTCAGTGATTCATTGACCCTGCCAAGACCTTTAAGCCATTGTCCCTTCCCTTTGGCACTCTTCCCTCAACTCCTTCATGTCCTCATTGTCTTCTTCCTTTTGTTATAATCCCTGCCTTGCCTAAACTCTCAGCTTCTATCTCTCCCTCCCACCTACAGAGTTGAAAATCTACCATACATCAGCCTGACTTTTCACCTCCTCTGCTCCTGCAAAGTACTTGGATCTGGCTGGAGAAAAACAGAAAGCAAGGCTGTCTGATCACATGTTGATTTTTGACTGCAAACCTCGCTAGGGCCCCCGCCCTGCCTGGCAGTCCTACTGCGCTTCCCCAGTTGATTCACAATCCTGCTCTCCAGGGCTGCTATGTCACAGGCCCTCTCTCCTGACATTCACTTCCTTACTCTCAGTTGATGACCTCACCTTCAATTCACTGAGAAAACAGAAGCAGGCAGAAGGGAACATGCTCATCCACCTACAAATGAGTCACACACTACCTCCTTGGGTACCCACATATTCTGCTTTTCCTGCAGACTGTACCTGCTCCCATCAGAGGCCTACTCCATTGCTGGTGGGCCAGATTCACCCTGAATTGCCTGCTAAAGGACTTTGCTCCAGCCATCATCTCTTCTTTCCTCTGTACCATCTTTTCTCTCGTGTCTCATTCTCATCAGCCTGCAAATACACTGGGATCTCTCCCATTCTAGATAATCTCCCCCTTTCCTCATAGCTTCTTCCTGCTACCACTTCATTCCCTTTTTGCCCTTTAACAAAACTCCTTGAAATCATCTATAACTTCTGCCTCCCCCTCTTCACCTTCACCTTATGAGCTCTTCTTGACCCTGTCGCAAAAGGGTTTTGTTGCCATTGTTTTTCTCTTGTCTCTGCCCTTGGCCAGATTGAAGGACCAAGTCTGAGTCCTTATCTGGAGCTTGCAGCAACACTGGGAATGGCAATCTTTCTTCACTTGGCTTCTTGGATGCTACCCTCTTCTGGTTTTCCCATTACCTTAATAGAATCTCTCTCTCAATTTCTTATGTTTTGTTTCGCCTCTTTCTTTCCCCCATTCTCTAATAGTTGCTCACACCAGGGCTTAGCTCTTGGCCCTCTTCTCTCCAATATTTATACTCCCTCGTGGAATGCATCGGCTGGATCATGGCTTTACATACCCATCTATATATTGATGACTTGCACATTTTTATCTTTAGAACCAATCTCTCCCCTGAATTCCAGACTCATATATCCAACTGCCCAGTAGGCATCTCCACCCTGACATCTCATAGATATGTTAAATATAACATGTCCAAAATGGAAATCTTGATTTTTCCCTTCACTCTTCTCCTAAAATACTCGCCTCCCACCGGTTTCCTCGTCTCAGTAAAGGGTGTCACCGTTCTCCTGGGATCTGTTCAGGTATCAAGTAGAGGAGACATCTTTGGCTTCTCTCTTTTCTTCCCATTGCACAAAGAAGTCTATTAAGTATGTCTACAATGCATGTAAAGGGAAGGAACTGGTCAACACTACGACACAGGGTGTGGGGATAGAATGTACCAGAAGGGAGTGAAAAATTGAAGATTTTTTTTTTTTTTTTTTTCGTTTTGCTTTTTTTTTTTGAGACAGAGTCTCGCTCTGTCACCCAGGCTGGAGTGCAGTGGTGCAATCTTGGCACACTGCAAGCTCCACCTCCCAGGTTCATGCCATTCTCCCACCTCAGCCTCCCGAGTAGCTGGGACTACAGGTGCCCACCACCATGCCTGGCTAAGTTTTTTCTTTTTGTATTTTTAGTAGAGACGGGGTTTCACCGTGTTAGCCAGGATGGTCTCAATCTCCTAACGTCGTGATCCGCCCGCCTGGGCCTCCCAAAGTGCTGGGATTACAGGCTTGAGCCACCGCGCGTGGCCACATGGAAGTATTATTTGTTAATCATGGTCAAGGATAGACTCTTTGAGAAAGTGACATTAAAGCAAAGATCTTACTGAACTGTAGGAAAGCACATGCTTTAGCAGCATATAGGGGAAGGGCAGTCCAGCAGAGAGAACCACAGTGTGCAGGTCACGAGAGAGTCAAAAATACATCATGTCTGAAGAAAGCAAGGCTAGAGTGCCCGAAGCCAATTGAGGTGTGCTTTAGCTCCGGCTGCCATATCAAAATACCATAGAATAGGTGGCTTAAACAACAGATGTTTGTTTGCTCACAGTTCTGGAGTCTGGGAAGTCCAAGATTAATCGAATCTGGCCAATTTGGTTGCCACTGAGGGCTCTTTTCCATGCTTGCCTATGGCCATCTTCTTGTGTCTCACGTGGCCTTTTCTGGTGTGTGCAAGAACAGAGATCTCTGTCTTCCTCTTTTTTAAGGCCCCCAGTCTTATTGGGTTAGGGTCCATTCTTATGGGTTCTTTTAACCTTTATTATCTCCTAAAGACCCTGTCTCCACATATAGTCACCTAGGGTGTTAGGGCTTCTACATATGAATTTTGGGGGGACACACATTTAGATTTATAATAAGGAGTTACAAAGGTAGACAGAGGCCAGAAAAATCAGATTTGTGAAAAATCTTGGCCTGTAAAAGCCTGATGTTTGTGTTTTATTCTATGCAGTCTTGCTCTGTCACCAGGCTGGAGTGCAGTGGTGTGATCTCAGCTCACTGCAACCTCCGCCTCCCAGTTCAAGCAATTCTCCTGCCCCAGCCTCCCGAGTAGCTGGGACTACAGGCACACACCACCACGCCCAGCCAATTGTTTGTATTTTTAGTAGAGATGGGGTTTCACCATGTTGACTGGGATGGTGTCTATCTCTTGACCTCGTGATCCGCCCACCTCGGCCTCCCTAAGTGCTGGGATTACAGGCATGAGCCACCATGCCCGGCCATTTTATTCTAATTGTCATGGAAACTAATGGGCAGTTTTGAGCAGGAGAGTTTCATGACATGAGTTACGTTTTACAGGTAATGCTAGCTGCCTGGTGGAGAATGGATTTTGAGAGACCAAGAGGAGCCAGTGTGTCCAGCTAAGAGTTTATTGCAATATATTTTAGAGCAGGGGTGAGCAAAGTTTTTAAAATCATAGTTTAGATTGTAAATATTTCAGCCTTTGCAGGCTGTATTAGTTTGTTTTCACACTCCTGACATACCCAAGGGTAGGTAATTTATAAAGAAAAAGAGGTCTAATGGACTCGTGGTTCCACATGGCTGGGGAGGCCTCACAATCATTGGCAGAAGGTGAAAGGCATGTCTCACATGGTGGCAGACAGGAGGGAATGAGAACCAAGGGAAAGGGGTTTTCCCTTATAAAACCATCAGATCTCGTGAGACTTATTCACTACAATGAGACCAGGAAACTGCCCCCATGATTCAATTGTGACTTGATAAAGTAAGATTGCTATCGATGGAAAAATAAGTGTCCAGTTCACTTAGTGGGAAATAAGGCGAATTCCATCCAGAGGGCCTTGATTTTCTGTGGAAATAAAATACTCTCTTTAAAGCCAATCTTCTATTCCCATCCTACTCAATGGCTCACGCTGGCCAGTCTGGTCTTGAACTCCTGACCTCAGGTGATCCACCTGCCTTGGTCTCCCAAAGTGCTAGGATTACAGGCGTGAGCTGTGGTGCCTGCTTGTTTCCTCAATTACTTTTAAATTCTCTACTTGCAATTCACCTTTTTATTCCTGTGCTCAGGGCAGATGCAACCACTCTCCTCTGCTCCCTCCGTACATCACTGTCGCTTCTGTCCCAAGGAAGCAATAACGCCCCTTACTCACACCTTTGCATGTAAGTAGGGTGACACAGATAGTTGGTCCTCATTCCACCATAATTTTGTGTGTGTGTGAGGTTAAGAACAAACTCCCATTAAGGAAAAGAAAAAGGTGAAGAACAAGAGAGTGATAGAAAGATACTCAAAAGTCAAGGAATGGGTTGGATGCCACAAAATATCTGCATATCTAGCATTTGCCGAAGGACAGCAACCGACGGATACAGAGTATTAAATGACAGCAACTGGGACACTTTATATCCTGCTTCCACGAGCGGAATGCCCGGGGGGGAACCCAGAAGGGTAGCCTCTGTCCCTTGCAGCTTTCCCCTCCCTCTTTTTTTCGCGCCTGTCCAGGTTGCCTTCCCCTGGCTGGGAACACCCTGTGGCGGGTCCGGCTGCAGAGCACTCTCTGTATAGTAATAAAGTGCACACTTGTAATGTTGGGCCGAGTGACAAGAACAACATGAAACAACACTCTACCCACCCACTGAGAAAACCGAGTATGTCACACGCCTCTGTGTCATGGTTTTAAAAATATCTCCACTGACGGTCCAAGTCTCAGGTTGGGCTAGAGGAGTGTTTAATGCCTAGCTGTGCCAGGTGGAAAATGTTTTCATCAGAATCCCAAGGACCCCAGTGACGGACGTTTGTTGGCTTGGTGTGTGTGTGCATGCACACGCAGGAGCATGTGTTTAAGAAAAATGGGGCTGGGTGGCGATTTCTTTGCTCTCCCCCCTCCCCTTTTTCTTTCCTTTTTAATTACATGTTCCTGACAAAGAGGTGTGGTCCCTGGCATGGCTGCCCAGCCTCTCTGCCACCTCTAACCACATGGGGAGAAGAATACTGCGGGCTTCTCAGCACTCAACATGGTTCCCAGCATCAGTGGAAACATAAACCCAAGGACCCACAAAGAGCTAAAGCTTCTGCAGAATGAGGGGTCTAGAAGCCTAGTGAGTGTCTGGAGAGAGAGAGAGTGTGGCTCTTGCAAAGGGTTTATCTCTTGGTTTCTCCCTACCTTGCTTCTTTGTTTGAGAAGAGCACAGCCAAGCTCAAGTCTACTGGAATTTTGTCACAGAGGAGGGGGTTTCAAATAACAGGGAGAACCATTTAACCCCTTTGTGGTTTATTCTTATTTACTTTGGAATCTCCAGTACTTACTAGCAGGGCAACTTTGGCAAGTTGCTTAACCTTTAAGCCTAAGTTTCCTGACTTGTAAAAGGGGATAATAATCGTACCTACTTCTTAAGGTTGTCGTGAGGACCAGATGATGTGACTGCAGGCAAGCTCTCAGCACAGAACCTGGCACGTTGCAAGCCCACAAGAAATGTTAGCTGTTTTTGTAGCTTCAGAGCTTTACAAGATACACACATGAGAACATAAAATCTTTTACTTGAATCTCACAAAGGGAAACATGTATGTGGGACCCTGTGTATTCTGGTCCCCACCTCAATCTGATGGGGGCTCCATTTACCTCCTGAAATTTCTTCATCCACATCAAGCATCTGGGTCCTTGCATCTGTTGTTTCCTCTGTATCTACTCTTACATATCCTCATGGCTTGCTCTGTCACACTATTCTGATATTTGCTCGTATTTAATTTATTGGAGAGAGAATTTGCTTTCCAAACAATTTAAAATGGCATCCCCACCATCCCAGTCACCTTCTACCCACTCTCCTGGTACTTATTAATATATTTATTATCTAGCTCCACTACTAGAATGTAAGATTATGAAAGTAGAGGTTTTGTCTTTTGTTGTTCATTGCAGAATTTCTAACATCTAAAACAGTGCCCAAAATACAGTTAGCATGCTCTAAATATCAATTAAATGAATGAACAGTTAATATATCTACATAATTCTCTGCCTCCTGGGTTCAAGTGATTCTCCTGCCTCAGCTTGGGATTACAGGTTCACACCACTACACCCAGCTAGTTTTTGTAGTTTTAGTAGAGATGGGGTTTCACTGTGTTGGCCAGGCTGGTCTTGAACTCCTGACCTCAAGTGATCTGCCCACCTTGGCCTCCCAAAGTGGTGGGATTACAGGCATGAGCCACCATGACTGGCCTATAACTTCTGACCTGACATGACTTTCAACTTAAATCCATGAAATTCACATCTGAATCGTTGCAATCTTTCCCATCCTGGGTATTTTCAGCCCATGTCATAGTATATTTGATTGAAGATATTCCACCTATGTGTATGGAAAACTTTAAGATTTTTCTTTTTCTATGGACCAGATTCTTCTTATCTATATACCTCCCAAGGGCCTCATGGCTTTTATAAAGCTCCCAGTCATTAGGAGCTCTGACCTTGCAGCCTCAGCCTCCCTCAAGGTCACCTTGTCTGAAACAGAAGGCGGCCTCTCGTCTATAATTAGGTCTTCGTACAGAACGCTTCATGCTGAAGGGAAGAGATTTTTCTCACCAAGGCAATATAGTGTCCTGTAAGTTGCATGTATAAATATCCCTCCTGACCTTCTAGGATTTCTGTATAAAGGGGTATATTATGCCAATTCTTAAGTCTGGGAAACTGCAACAAGAGTAAACCTTGGCCTATGACAGTTGTTAAGATACTACAGGACTGGATGAATGAATGAAGGTATTTGCTTGAAGCTCTGAAGACACCTAAGATTATTATCATGTTGCTCATTTGTTTCTATTCAGCTTGAGGATGGCTGACTTGGCTGAGAATGATTCTCACTACCATCAAATGCTAAAAAGTAAACTCCAAGGCCATCATTGGAAAAACCCAACAGGAAATTGACTAAATGCTCACATGTCCACAAATCATCCCATGCTTTTACTGTGGATAGCAGAGTTCAGCTCTGGTCCTCACCCACAACTAGCCCAATTTTGAATGTACATAATGTGTCTAATTTCCAAAGGTCTCAGCTAAGGGTCAGGTATTATAGGAATATTTTATAGTTTAGTTTAGATTTGTTTAGAAAAGCAGCTTGCCTCACTTTACTCAGGGCATAAGTGTTCTCAAGACTTTTGGGACCTGGTGGATTGAAGACATGGTTTTGCTGGCTGTTTCATTCCATTTTGGACACAGTAAGTCATTTTCTCATTATATCTGAAACAGAAACCTGATTGTCTTACATCTGCACAATAGAACTTGTGATCCTTCAGCAGCTTGGCTTTTTACAGTGACCTGTGGGCATTTTCCTCTGCCATTTAACTCATATGTTATAGGAAAGAAGTCTAAATCTTCACCCCCTAGTTCATATCTCTTCCTACTGCTGGAAGCGTTTAGAATGTGTCACATTCAAAAAGAATAAGTAGCAATCGGAGTTCCAAAACCCAAAGATTTCTTTAGGAAACTACCTTGGAGGCAAGTTTAGTTCATGGATTCTCTTGTCACTCATCCACCTCCCAAATTTCCCAAGCCCATTTACACCATGGCATCTTTGCTAAAATCTACAAAGAGCCCTCCCTCCAATGATGATGGTAGACCAAAAGGCTGCCATCTGGTGACATCAGACCTGTTGGCAGTAACCACCATGGCCCTTCTGACAATATGCCAGGAGTTCTAGGAGCCAGGCATGAGGTGGGTAGTCCAAATTACCATTTCTGCTCAAGCTGCCCTCTGCTGGGACAACCCACAACCAATTAAAGGCCATCTGTTTAGACCGCACAAGCCATTCTGCCAGAAGCAGGCAGATGTCAGCACATTACTCCAGTCCCTGAACCTCTCTTAGGACAGTAACATGGATTATTTATGGGTAGGCTAAGATGGTTACCCTATATGAGCCTCCTTTCTGGTACAAGGCTTAAGAAATTTCACATATATATATATGGCACCATTAATTTTGGGTCTTGCCAATTCCAGACATACATGATCTGTAGTGGGGTTCTGGGCCCAGTTCAACAACAATAATTTTAAAAAACACTCCAACATCTCATTTCTCTGTGTTTTCCATGGGCTCTACTTAAGTACAGATATGAATACTCTCTTCATGGGGAGTCACTTGGCAGTTCTTACCAACTGTTTGTGAACTACCCTCTCTCTCTTTCGATTAGAGAAGGATGCCAAGTGGGTTCTTTTTTTAGGACTTGGAAGAGAACTGGGGATCATCATTCTTGATGGTGTTGTATTCTCTTTGCTTATGTATAAGTTGCAACTTGAAATGCTTGTCTATTCAAAGCAGGCACTGGGCCAATCAGTTTACCCAAGGAAGGGAAGAAAATTGAATGAACACAGAACTAAATCATGAAAGCTGAATTCTAGTGCTAGCTACATGTCATGGGAACTTGGTCAACTTGCCTCTACTTTGTAGGTTTCAGATTCTTTTCTGTATTCCCAAACTACATGTCTTACATAGAATGAATATCCACAATTAACTTTGAAATGAATATGCATTTTTAATTAAAATATCTTAATAGATTGAATAATACCAATTTGCATTCTGAAATATAAAACAAAAAAATTTTGAAAAAAAGTTAACTCGACATTGATCTAAGGCAGCAGTTTGCAACCTTTTTGGCACCAGGGACCAGTTTTGTGGAAGACAATTTTTCCGTGGACAGTGGGAAGTTGGGGGTGGTTTCAGGATGAGACTGTTCCACCTCAAATCATCAGGCATTAGATTCTCATAGGAGCATACAACCTGTATCCCTTGCATATGCAGTTCATAATAGGATTTGTGCTTCTGTGAGAATCTAATACTGCCACTGATCTGACAGGAGGCAGGGCTTAGACAGTAATGCTCACCTGTTCCCAGCAGGCCACTGAATGGCACATCAGGAGTTGAGGACTCCTGATCCAAAGTACTGATATTATTAGTATTTGTCCTACCTATCTCAAAAGAATGTTGCAAAGAGAAAGTGAGATAACCTGTGCAATTTTGACTAGACATATTTTAAAAAGGGCTGTCCCAGGGCAAGATGTTATGTTTTTCATCTTTAACTATTTTTTCATGCTTGTGCCATTGTAACGCAATAGCCAAGAGCCCAAAACTTCATTTATACAATATCTCACCCTTACCACCCAACATCGAATCGTTATTAGATCATCTAGACTGATAATTTTCAACTTGGGTAGCACCGCTTCTGACAGGGTGGTTTGAAAATGACTGTGGCGCTATCCATTTTGCAATGTATTGGCCAGCGCTTCACAGCAAACAATTGTTCTGAGCCCCACACAACCCTTCAAAGATGTCATTGAACAGTCATGTAAAAGTTGCTAATAATTATCTGAGCTTACAAGCTAATTCTACTTCACACATAGGTGCCGTTCTTTATGTTTTAATATTCCACGACTATTCCAGAAATGCAACTTTCATGTAAATTGAAGAAAGGTTATTATCTCTATCTATCTATCTATCTATCTATCTATCTATCTATCTATCTATCTATATATCTATATTTCTTTGAGATGGAGTCTCACACCGTCGCCCAGGCTGGAGTGCAGTGGCGCGATCTCGGCTCACTGCAAGCTCCGCCTCCCGGGTTCACTCCATTCTCCTGCCTCAACCTCCCGAGTAGCTGGGACTACCCGCACCTACCATCACGCCCAGCTAATTTTTTGCATTTTTAATAGAGACGGGGTTTTACTGTGTTAGCCAGGTTGGTTTCTATCTCCTGACCTCGTGATCCGCCCACCTTGGCCTCCCAAAGTGCTGAGATTACAGGCGTGAGCCACTGCGCCCAGCCCAAGATTATACTTTATATTATTTGAAAATTCCCTAAGAGTTGTTTGCAATTAAAAAAAATCATATCAGGAATGGAAACACCACCCTGGTATTTGAGCTGCCAATAAATCACTTTTGTATTGGGGCTACTACCCAGGATTGTGCAGTACGCGTGGTCCTATTTGTTTTCATCTGTAGTTGCAACTGGTGCATTCACAGGTACAGACGTCTAACTAGTTCATTATGTTGGTAGTGGAGTTCTGTCTGAGTATTTGTATACTAGAACAGAGAGGGCTGGCTTCATGGATGTGAATTCTGCTCTTGGTTGACTGCTCTATTGTTCTTAGTAATTTTTGAAAAAGGAGCCCTCAATTTTACTTTGCAGTGGGTCACACACATTCTGTAGTTATTCCTGACAGAGCTTAGCAATAGTTTTCTGTAAAGGGCCAGATAGTAAATACTTTATGCTTTGCAAATCAGGAACTTACATGATTATTTAAAATATAAGCATTCAATATGGTTTAGCTATGTCCCCACCCAAATCTCATCTTGAATTTTAGCCCCCATAATCCCCATGTGTTGTGAGAGGGACCTGGTGGGAGGTAATTGAATCATGGGGATGGCTCTTTCCCATGCTGTTCTTGTGATACTGAATACGTCTCATGAGATCTGATGGTTTTATAAAGGGCAGTTTGCCTACACATGCTCTCTTGCCTGACGCCATATAAGACGTGCCTTTGCTCAGTCTTTCTTCATCTTCCACCATGATTGTGAGGTCTCCCCAGCCATGTGGAACTGTGAGTCCATTAAACCTCTTTCCTTTATAAATTACCCAGTCTTGGGTATGTCTTTATTAGCAGCATGAGAGCAGGCTAATAAAGCATTTAAAAATGAAACAATGGACAATATAAAAATAGGTAGAAAGTTGTATTGGGTCTGTTTAGATTTGTTTAGAATGGGAGCTTGTCTCACTCTGCTAGGGTGTAAGGCTAGGATGTAAGTGTTCTCAAGACCTTCAGGACCTGGTGGATTGAAGACATGGTTTTGCTGTCTGTTGCATTCCATTTTGGACACAGTAAATCATGTTCTCATTATATATTGCCAGTTTTTATATTGTGCATTTTTATCATAGACAATATAAAAATAGGTGGAAAGATGTATTGAGTCTGTAGTTTGACACTCATAGTAGAATATAAGTTTTATTAAAGAATTTATTTTTTATTTCTATTACAGTTAGAGTTTTATACTAAATTTCCTAGAATTATGTTTACAGGATGATTATGTTCTCTGAATTTCATTTCAAGGTAGTAAACTAGCCTTTACAAAATCTAGGTACCAAAAGAGGGTGTTAGATCTGATAGTATTGTTCTAGACCACTTCATTTATGGTCTCATCCTTATCCCAATTCATCCTACATATTGCTATCAGATTGAGTTTTCTCAAAATGCAGCTTCAATCGTACCACACCACCACTCAAAAATCTTCCTTGCCACATTCACTATTGGATAATTTGTAGACATTTCCAATTTGAATTGAAATTTCTCTGTAAAAATTAGCCCTAAAATATTTTTCTGGTCTTTATGTCCCAGTTCTCTGTTATGTCCCTTCATATTCAATATCCTTTGAGGCATGTTTTTGAGGTTGGCTCTGCCAAGGAAGCCTTGTTCTGGAGCCTTATGGCTCTCTGTATCTTTTTCAGGGTGCTCCTCACCTCCTGTGCTTATTTAATTCCCCCTATTATGCTGGAAACACATTGGAGGCAGAGACTCAATGGTCCCCTGGAATCTTCAAGAGTGTCTTGCTGACTAAAAAGTATTAAATACATACTTGTAAAATTAGACTGAGTTATAATACTTTACTAATCCAGGGTATAAGCCTTGAGATTATCTGTTGGATAAACAACTCATCCTCAAATTTCTGTTCCAAATTCCCTTAACTGACATGTAGTGTGGTAGGCACTGTATGCATTTTTGGCATTCAGTTTACTGTCTTCCTTCCTAAAAATGAGACAGACACTGAAGCCTGATTTTGTTCCTGTGTCCTCCCTACCTCCCTCTAGAGGGCATTTTGGGTAAGTCTAAATCAATCAGGTCTGGAGTTGGCAGATAAAATACAGGATGCCCAGTTACATTTGAATTTCAGATAAATAATCAATGTTATTTTTAGAGAAAGCATGTCCCTCATATTGCATGACCTTCCTTAATTCTTGCAGACCAAAAGAGACCAAAAGAGAAAACTTAAGTTTCGTGCTTTGGAAAGAGATTTTTCTCTCTTATGCTAGGCCTGAGCAAGGGAGCATGAAACTACTTGGAGCCATCTGGCGACCATCAGTCTTAAGTTATAGCAGATATTGAAGGTGGAAACACAAATAAAGATTTGTGGGGTTTTTGAACCGGGGTCTTGCTCTGTTGCCCAGGCTGTAGTGGCATGATCACAACTCACAGCAGCCTCAAACTCCTGGGTTCAAGCAGTCATCCCCCCTCAGCCTCCCAAGTAGTTAGGACTATAGGTACGTACCACCAGGCCTTGCTAAGTTGCTCTGTTTTTGTATACATGAGGTCTCACTATGTTGGCCAGACTGGTTTTGAACTCCTGGCCTCAAACAATCCTCTTGCCTCAGCCTCCCAAAGTGCTGAGATTATAGGCATGAGCCACCACACCTGGCCAGAAAATAAAGTTTTAACAAATCAGTGCTTACATATTTTTTGGAACCTGCCCTGTCTCTGTATTCCTAGCTAAATAAGTGAATAAATTTCCTTTTCATTTAAGCCTTTTGAATGTGAGGTTTCTTTTACTTGTCAACTAATACATCCTGATAAATTTGCTTTTCCTCTGGTTCTATAGCAAACAGCTATCCCAAGTTTCAGTCTCTGATTATTCATAGTTAGATTACAGGTTTAATTCCCATAAAATACAGTAGACAATGCTGTTCCCTGTGACCAGAAACTCCCCAGCTAACTCCTGTTGGCTGCTCATCAGTAGGAACCAGGCAAGGGAACCTGTCTGAATACAACAGCAGAAAAATCCATTCCCTACCACTGAACACGCACCTCCACGTTAAAACCCCACCACGGATTTTAGGATGTGAAAATCTGGTTGCAACTTCTAATGCCCCAGCTGTTCTGAATCTTTTGTCAGGTATCTCCTTTTATTTTTCTTTTTACTCCATTCCTACCTTTTTTTTAGTAGAAAGATGGTCTGTTTGCCCGCTCAGCTTCTGTTCTCCCTGCTTCAAATAGCAACACGGTGTTTCCATTTTTTCTTGGAATACTCCTTTTTTTTTTTTTTTTTTTGAGACGGAGTCTCGCTCTGTCGCCCAGGCTGGAGTGCAGTGGCCGGATCTCAGCTCACTGCAAGCTCCGCCTCCCTGGTTTACGCCATTCTCCTGCCTCAGCCTCCCGAGTAGCTGGGACTACAGGCGCCCACCACCGCGCCCGGCTAGGTTTTTTTTTTTTTTTTTTTTGTATTTTTTAGTAGAGACGGGGTTTCACGGTGTTAGCCAGGATGGTCTCGATCTCCTGACCTCGTGATCCGCCCGTCTCGGTTGAATTCTCAGACTCTGGGTTAAGATTGGAGCAGGAAAAGACCACTCTGTCTAACTCAGACTAATTAGCACGTACATATTTGTAGGTCACAGTGATTAGTCCAAAGGTGAGCGTGTGATCACGTTAGTCTAATGAGAGTAAATTCTGAGATTTTTGATAGAGCTCATGGGAAGAAATTTTTACTCTGTGTATTTTTGAACTAGTATACTGTATTAGTCGATTTTTGCACTGCTTTAAGGAACTCCCCGAGACTAGGTAATTTATAAAGAAAGGAGGTTTAATTGACTCACAGTTCTGCATGGCTGGGGAGGCCTCGGGAAATTTACAAACTTAGCGGAAGGTGAAAGGGAAGCAAGGTACATCTTACATGGTGGCAGGAGAGAAGCTGGAGGTTGGGGGGAGCTGCCGCACACCTTTTTTTTTTTTTTTTTTTTTTTTTTTAAATGAAGTCTCACTCTGTAGCCCAGGCTGGAGTGCAGTGGCGCAATCTCAGCTCACTGCAACCTCTGCCTCTTGGGTCCTGATTCAAGCAATTCTCCTGCCTTAGCCTCCTGAGTAGCTGGGATTACAGACATGTGCCACCATGCCCAGCTAATTTATTTTTATTTTTATTTTTAGTAGAGATGTGGTTTCACCATGTTGGCCAGGCTGGTCTTGAACTCCTGACCTCATGATTAACCTGCCTCAGTTTCCCAAAGAGCTGGGATTACAGGCGTAAGCCACCACGCCTGGCCTGCCACACCCTTTTAAACCATCAGATCTCGTGAGAACTCACTCATTATCACCTGCTGTGCTAAACTATTTGAATACTTACTTTGCTCAATCCCTCCCAAATGTATTGTGCATGTAATAGGGGAAGAATTAAAACTCAGAGAGTTTGGCTAGCTAAAGTCACACAGCTGTGGGACTCGAACTCAGATATGACTTCGAAGCCAGTCCTCACCACCAAAGCCTTCAGGTGTTTGATTAAATCCTTATAATAGTTGGCAAACTCTCATGTAGGACATTCTGTGTGCCAGGAACTGTTGTAAACACTTGACCCATAAACTCATTTTATCCTCACAAAAACCCTTGTAAGCGACTGGGTGTGGTGGCTCACCCCTGTAATCCCAGCACTTTGGGAGGCCGAGGTGGGCGGATCACAAGGTCAGGAGATTGAGACCATCCTGGCTAACATGGTGAAACCCCGTCTCTACTAAAAATACAAAAAATTAGCCGGGTGTGGTGGTGGGTGCCTGTAGTCCCAGCTACTCAGGAGGCTGAGGCAGGAGAATGGCGTGAACCCAGGAGGCAGAGCTTGTAGTGAGCTGAGATGGCATCACTGTACTCCAGCCTGGACGACAGAGCGAGACTCCATCTCAAACAAAGAAACAAACAACAACAGCAACAACAAACCCTTGTAAACATAATTACCCCATTTCATAAATGATAAAACAGAAGTATCAACTGATGAATTAAGTTTCCTGAGATTACACGTGTAGTTTGTACATGAGCTAGTCTTTGAAGTCAGATAATCTGACTCCACAGCTTAAATTCTAAGATAATTCAATAAACTTTCTCTCTTGGATTTTCCAGATAAATTAACATGGTTCAATAGCAATTTCTTTAGACATAAAGGGCTTCACTTAAGCCTTGAGGTTATCTTCTGGATGAAACAACTCACCCTCAAATTTCTGTTCCAGATTCACTTAACTGACATCTAGTACAGCACATACCATTTGCATTTTTTTTTTTTTTTTTTTTTTGAGACGGAGCCTCGCTCTGTCATCCAGGCTGGAGTGCAGTGGCACAATCTCCGCTCACTGCAAGCTCTGCCTCCCGGGTTCACACCATTCTCCTGCCTCAGCCTCCTGAGTAGCTGGGACTATAGGCATCCGCCATCAGGCCCGGCTGATTTTTTTTTTTTTTTTGGTAGAGATGGGGTTTTACCATGTTAACCAGGATGGTCTTGATCTCCTGACCTCATGATCAGCCTACCTCAGCCTCCCAAAGTGCTGGGATTACAGGCGTGAGCCATCGCACCCAGCACTGTTTGCATTTTTAGCATTCAGTTCACATTCTTCGTTTCTAAAAATGAGACAGACATGCAGCCTGATTTTATTCTTGTCTTCTCCCTACCTTTTTGTAGAGTGACAACCAGAAGTCAGAGACTATCTGAGGCCAAGGAAGTTTCTGTATCCTTTCAAGATGGATATCTCAAAATCTCACCGATGTGAATTTGAAATACTCTCAAAGAGATAAATAAACCAAGGGCTGTATTTAAAAAAGAGGTGACACTCATCTGGCCTAGATATTTCTTCCTGGTTTTGTGTACCAGACAATTTATGAGAGAGGTGCCCTGAGGAGGAACAGCCTATGAACCCTGTACTCCAACCCCACTGGTGAGCTAGCAGAGAAGGAGAGAGATGTGGTTTCTCCTGAATGGCAGAGGTATTTACACATTGTTCTGAAAGTCTCTGCAAGGCTTCTTCTCCCTTATGATGTTTTTTTGGTTTGTTAGTTGTTCTCAAGCATTACAAATGACGTATCTAAAATCTAACATTGATTGTGAACCCTGTACCCGTATGTTTTATTTCTTTTTAGCC
This sequence comes from Theropithecus gelada, assembly GCF_003255815.1. NCBI lineage: Eukaryota > Metazoa > Chordata > Mammalia > Primates > Cercopithecidae > Theropithecus > Theropithecus gelada. The sequence goes on along the minus strand of NC_037684.1, from coordinate 45,371,226 downwards.
AGCCTATTAAGTGGGAGGCACAGTCTTAACCTGAACAATCTTAGAAAACACAAACCTTCTCTTTCCATGGGCCACTTGTGTTAGGGATAGGCTATTTTGTGGAGTAGCAAGCATTTGCCAACGTTTCAGTAGTGTGACATGGTAAAAGTCTGTTTCTTGCATTTTTAAAGTTCACTTCAGGTCCAGGCTACTCTACAGGACAGTTCTCTTCCACTGGGAACTCAGCATTCTAGATGGTTTCAATGTTGTGACCCCTCTACCTCCACCCAGGCATTGTTCTTCCTATTATCATGGCAGAGGAGGAGAACATGGACAGTCTCTTGCCCCTCAAATCACACATATAACTTGTGCTTACGTCTCCTTGGCCATAGCTAGTTACATGACCCTTCTTAATGCAGGGGGGCACAAGGAAGTGTCATTCTTCACATGTCCAAAAAGAGAGGAGAAGAAGATATTAGTGAATAATACTGTTTGCTATCTGCCAACTTTGAAAGGACCTGGAAGAGCAAAGGATTACCATTCCTTTGACTTTAGAGCAATAAAACCTCCAAACAATCCTACAAAGTCTAGACGGCTAACACATAAGAAATTTCAAAACTTCCCTTAGTAATCATTACATTTTTAAATACTGTAATTTATTGAAGTTAAATTCATAGAACATAAACATTTTAAAGTGACCATCAAGTAGCATTTATTACATTTACAATGTTGTGCACTTTTATCTAGTTCTGTAATATTTTCGTCACCCCAAAGGAAAACACATTAAGCAATTATTCTTTAGTTTGCACTCCCTTTATCCCCTGATTATCATCAATCTGTGTTCTATCTCTCTACATTTATCTATTCTAGATGTTTTATGTATTAGGTAGGTGCAAAAGAAACCACAATTTCTTTTGCACCAACGTCATACGTGTGTGTGTGTGTGTGTGTGTGTGTGTGTATGTGGGTGTGTGTGTATATATATATATATAGAGAGAGAGTGCATAGAATCATATAGCAGATGATCTTCTGTGTCTAGCTTCTTTCATTTAGTGTGTTTTAGAGGTTCATCCATGTTGTAGCATGTGTCAGTACTTGATATGGCCTGGATTTGTGTCCCTGCCCAAATCTCATGTCAAATTGCAATCCCCAGTGTTGGAGGAGGGACCTGGTGGGAGGTGATTGGCTCATGGGGGTGGATTTCCCCCTTGCCCTTCTCCTGATAATGAATGAATTCTCAGGAGATCTTGTGTGTGTGTGTGTGTTTAGCATCTCCGCCTTCTTTCTCTTCCTCTGGCTCTGGCCATCTAAGACATGCCTGATTAAGTTTCCTGAGGCCTCCACAGCTGTGCTTCCTGTACAGCCTGCAGAACCATAAGCCAATTAAACCTCTTTTCTTTATGAGTTACCCAGTTTCAGGTATTTCTTTATAGCAGTGTGAGAATGAACTAGTACAGTACTTCATTCCTTTTTGTGACTGAGTAATATCCTTGTGTATACATTTATTACAATTCGTTTATCCATTTATTAACTGATGGACATTCAGGCTGTTCCACCTTTTGGTTACTGTGAATACTGCTCCTATGAACATGTATGTACACGTGTGTGTTTGAGCTTCTGTTTTCAGTTCTTTGGAGTATATATATAGGAGCGAAATCTCAGGGTCATATGCTAATTTTATGTTTAACATGTTAGGAACCAACAAACCATTATAGCTATATTTGTAAAATGAACCATTTTACATTCCTACCAGCAATGTACAAGAGTACTCCTTTCTCCATATCCCCACCAACACTGGTGGAGATTCTTTTTTTATATTACAGCTATCTTAGTGGGTGTGAAGTAGTATCTCATTGTGACATTGATTTACATTGCCCTAATGGCAAATATGTTAAGCATATTTTCATGTACATGTTGGCCATTTATATATTTTCTTTGGGAAAATGTCTATTCAAGTCCTTTGCTCATTTTCTATTGATTTGTCTTTTTATTGTTGAGTTATAAGTGTTTTAATATATTATGGATACTTGATTCTTATATGTGATTTGGAAATATTTTTTTCCCATTCTGTGGATTTGCTCTCCACTTTCATGATAATGTCTCTTGATGCACAAAAGTTTTGAATTTTGGCTAGATGTGGTGGCTCACACCTGTCACCCCTGCAGTAGGGTTGCTTGAACACAGGAAGTCAAGACCAACGTGGGCAACATAGCAAGACCTTGTCTCTACAAAAAGAAAGAAAGAAAAAATAAATTAGCCAGGCGTGGTGTGTGGTGGCACTCACCTGTAGTCCCAGCTACTTAGGAGGCTGAGGTGGGAGAGTCACTCAAGCCCAGGAGGTTGAGGCTGCAAGTGAGCTGCGATAGCACCACTGCACTCTAGCCTGGGTGACAGAGGAAGACCTTGTCTCAAAAAAAAAAAAAAAAAAAAAAAAAAAAAAGAAGTGTGAATTTTGATGAAGTCTAGTTTATCTGTCCTATCTTTTGTTGCTCATGTTCTCGGTGTCATATATAAGAATCGATGGAGAAATCCAAGGTGATGAAGATTTAACTCTGTGTTTTCTTCTCAGAGTTTTATGGTTTTAGCTTTTGTATTTAAGTCATGAATTCATTTTGAGTTAAGTTTTGTATATGGTTTGAGGTAGGAGTCCAAGTTTATTTTTTCATCTATGGGTATCCAGTTGTCCCAGCACTTCTTATAGAAGAAACTATTCTTTCCCTCTTTGAATGGTCTTGACACCCTTGTCAAGAATCAATTGGCCAGAAATGTTTGGGTTTTAGTAGCCATTTCTAACATACAATAAATCTTACAATTATAAAAAATTTTTGTTTATATCATACTTATAAAAATATTTGTTTACCTCATACTTGAATCTCTCAACCCTCAGTTTAAGACATTTTTTCTTCTTGTAGTCTTCAGAGAAAATTGGGAAAAATTGGCCCTCTAAATATATGTAAACTATAACAATTATAATTACCCAAATTGACATTCAGCTAACATTTGTAGGCAGCCTCCTAAATGAAATTAATGTACTTAACTCTGGGGGATAAAATGTGAATAATAAATAGTTTATGGAAATATCACAGTCCCATGGGGGAGAAAAACATATATGAAAATAAATATGCTTGTCTTTTACAGAGGCAGTAAGGAAAGAATGATTCATTTTGACTGTGAGTGCTGGGAAAGATAATCATGAAATGGAGAGTGTGTAGCAGTAGGTGTTACAGCATGAGGTATCTTGGGTAATATAAAAAACACCTTTTTCTGATGATTTTATTTAAAAATTCTAAAACAGGTTATGTTATGCTAACTCTCACCTTAGATGCTATTAGAATGGCCAACATGCTAAATATTTCAATTGTTGCATCCAGAACACAGTTATGTAATTGGTACATAAGGAGTTAAATCTTTGTTTGTTTGTTTTTTTTTTTTTTTTTTTTTTTTGAGACGGAGTCTTGCTCTGTCGCCCAGGCTGGAATGCAGTGGCCGGATCTCAGCTCACTGCAAGCTCCGCCTCCCGGGTTTACGCCATTCTCCTGCCTCAGCCTCCCGAGTAGCTGGGACTACAGGCGCCCGCCACCTCGCCCGGCTAGTTTTTTGTATTTTTTAGTAGAGACGGGGTTTCACCGTGTTAGCCAGGATGGTCTCGATCTCCTGACCTCGTGATCCGCCCGTCTCGGCCTCCCAAAGTGCTGGGATTACAGGCTTGAGCCACCGCGCCCGGCCTAAGGAGTTAAATCTTTCGACGTTTTCTCCTGATTTGAATATTTCAGAAAAAAATGCTTCAGTATAAAAAGAAAACATATTTTTAATAGTACATTTCTCTTGATGTTTGTGTTATGGCATGAGAAAACAAAACGTTGATTTGTAGCATGGATCTAGGTGATTTCCAGATGACTCTGAGATGGAGATTTGCTTACATGTGATTTATCGGAGAAGGCTCATGAGGCTACCATCTGCAAAGGAGTAAGAAAAGCAGAATTGGACAAAGGGAGGAACTGCATTGAAATGTAGTTATCAGCTGATCCCATTGGGATCTAGAGCTGGGATAGCACTTCAGAGATCCCAAATTGAGGTAAAAAGACTGGATCTCTGTATTGTACATACATCAGTCTTTGGATGCTATTCTTGGTAAGGGTATATGAGCTTGGGCAAGGTGTGGCTTTAGGCTGAGGGAAATTCCTGGAGACAGACTTGCCTGTGAGCTGTCAGCAGGCAATATTTCCTTGCTAAGTGTGATGGCTTATGCCTGTAAGACAAACTAGTTGGGAGGCTAAGGCAGGAGAATCACTTGAGTCCAAGAGTTCAAGGCTACACTGAGCTATGATAGCACCACTGCACTTCAGCCTGGGTAGTAGAATAAGGCCCTGTCTGTAAAATTATTTTAATTAAAAAATTTTAAAATAATCATTTCCTCCACCTAGAAAATAATTATCTTGGTCTGGAATGGGAGTCTGAGCCACATATTACAGCATTCACTACATCCAGTATGGATGTAGCCATACACTACAGCATCTACTAAAGCCAGTATTATCACAATTAACGTTTTTAGATGAGGAGAATGAGACTCAATAGTTAACTGTGTGCCTGAAGTCCTATATCTATGAATGGCAGAGTTAGTACCAAAACTGAGGTCTATTAATTCCAAGCCAGATTGTTTTTAAGGAACATTATTGTCCCTCAAAATACACAGTACCATTTCATCTCAAAAATATTTAAATCCAGTTGAACTTCAGTCAGTTAGATTTCACAACTCACACACGGGATTCCCCCTTTTCCTTCCAAAACAAAATTCAGTTCTCAACTTGCCTGTGTCGAGGAATTCTTCTGAACCTCCAACCCTAAAAACGAGGCAGTCTTTTTTTACACACAAACGTGTGCACTTATGCAAATTTTAAAAGAGGCATATAGGATGAAAGCAAAATATTTTTTGGAATTATTATTAATGGAACAACACAGCATCCAGACATCTATGCCATTTTCAGGCTACAGTATAAGAAAAAAATATATGTATGTGTGCATGTGTGTGAATGTGTGTGTTAACAAAGGAGGATATGCATGAAGACCGGGGGAGACATGCACAAAGTGGTCACAACGTCAGCTTGAGGCAAGTAACTGACTGGAAAGCCAGAAAGAATGAAGCCTTTCCAAGCAATGTTCCCTTTATTTCTGACACGCTGCCCTGAGAGCCAAGAGGAAAACAAAGCAAGCCTTTGCCTCCAAGGGCCTGAAAGCCAGTTCCTGGCTGCTTAAGTTCCAGTCCCTGAGAATCTCTCTTGTTGGAATTTAGAAAATCATTGCATTATACTTGCAATCAGCATCCAAGCACATTAGAGGACAGTAGGAAACAGTGACCAAGGATGAGGACTTAAAAAAAAAGGGTTTGGATCTTTACTTCACCACTTCCTAGATGTATGAGTGGGACACGGGGTGGGTTGGGTTGGTTGAACACAGGAAGTCAAGACCAACATGGGCAACATAGCAAGACATTGTCTCGAAAGGAAGGAAGGAAGGAAGGTAGGAAGGAAGGAAAAGAAATATAATTAGCCAGGTGTGGTGTGTGGTGGCATACACCTGTAGTCCCAGCTACTTGGGAGGCAGAGGTGGGAGAATCACTCGAGCCCAGGAGGTTGAGGCTGCAAGTGAGCTGCAAAAGGCTGCAAGTATCACTTGAAAAAAATGAAGATTTCTTTTTTGTTTGTTTGTTTCAGTTAATTTAGAAAGTTTAATTTGCCAAGGTTGAGGATGTGTGCCTGTGACACAGCTTTCAGAGGTCCTGCTGACAATTTCCCAATGTGGTCAGAGCACAGTTTGGTTTTATACATTCTAGGGAGATATGAGATGTCAATCAACATATGTAAGATGAACATTGGTTCCGTTTGGAAAGGCAGGACAACTCAAAGCAAAGGTGGGAAGACTCGAAACGGGGAGGGGGCTTCTAGGTCATAGGTAGATAAGAGACAAATGGTGGCGTTCTTTTGAGTTTCTGATTAGCCTCTCCAAAGGAGGCAATCAGATATGCATTTAACTCAGTGAGCAGAGGGGTAACTTTGAAAACTAAGATTTCTTAACTATAAATGGAATGATTACAACCATTTCATAAGGTTATTGTAATTATAACTTTGGTGTAATATGTATTAATGTCCTTGTACTAAGCCCTTATGGTATGACTGATTTAGTAGTCTGTTAGCTGTAGGGTATATTTTATTTACCTATGTGTGTGCGTGTTCATTGAACCTAAAAAGATTGGAATATATTATAACATTTTAGAGCAACAAGGTGCAAATAAACTTTTTTGATGATGGGAATATTCCTTATCTCTACTTGTCCAATATGGTAGGCACTAGCCACATGTGACTACTGAACACTTGAAATGTGGCTAGTATGACCTAGGAACTGAATTTTAATTTAATTTAAATTTATTTAAGTGTAAGTTTAAAGAGAAGCAAGTAGTAGCAGCTACCACAACGGAGTATTCAAGATGGAAGATATGTCAGATATTATCTAATCCAAAGTGATCATTAACAGGGGAGAATGTACATATTTCAGAGAGATGTGAAGTAACATGCTCAGAGTTTCACAATCCCTAAGGGGGCAGAGCCAACATTTGATCAAGCTCCAGGATTCTAGATCCAAGGCATCACATTGCCACACGGCGTTAACAAAGTTAATAACTTAAAGATATGGGGAGGTTAACAGCAGATGCAGGGCTAGGCCTTCCAAACTTCAAAAGATATAATTATCATCAGTACCATAATCACATTAACTCTCAATTTCTGAGCGTCTACTCTTTGTTTAGTAGAGAACAGCCAAGACTGCTGTCTTGACCTCTGTGCTAAAATGCCTCCCTGCTGGGACCCTAAAAACTTTACTGACATGGCAGGCCCCTGTATCTCTGTAGGATTTTCCGCTTATCCTCCAAGCACATGGATCTCACCATGGCCTCCAGTGTGCTGGTTATTTCTTGATCATCTGGTCTGATTAGCACATTGTCATAAATATCACGGACCAGTGTGTAATTCCGTAATTCTGTGAACTGTCTAAATGGCCCAGACCTCCTCAGACTGTGATGACAGAGGGTGAGGGAGTTAACATACACTTTGAGCAAAACTGTGAATTTATTTTGTTATCCCTTCAAGACAAGCAAACTCTTTCTTTCTCTCTCACTCTCTCTCTCTCTTTCTCTCTTTCTTTTTGAGATGGAGTCTTGCTCTGTCACCCAGGCTGGAGTGCAGTGGCGTGATCGTGGCTCACTGCAAGCTCCACCTCCCAGGTTCATGCCATTCTCCTGCCTCAGCCTCCCAAGTAGCTGGGATTACAGGCACCTGCCACCATGCCTGGCTAAGTTTTTGTATTTTTAATAGAAATGGGGTTTCACCGTGTTAGACAGGATGGTCTGACCTTGTGATCCGCCCGCCTCGGCCTCCCAAAGTGCTAGGATTACAGGCGTTAGCCACCATGCCCAGCCAAGCAAACTGTTTCTAACCATCTTTTCTAACAAAAGAGGAGCAGAACACGTTCCTCAGGACAATGATCACATACCATCTCCAGGACCCATGTTAATCTGCTCTAGCAAAGCTACCACATTTGGCAAAGTAGCTGAAAACTGGGCTACTACTGGTCGAGTTTGTAGTAGTTCACTGTTAACCTCCAGGATCTCTCTGTTTTGTGCAAAAGACAGACTGGTAAATAAAACGAGAAAAGATGGGGACCCCTCTTTAATGTAGAGCTTGGCAAACATTTCTTGTAAACTGCCAGCTAGTAAATATTTTAGCTTTTGTGAGCCAAGCATCAAAACGGAGGTTATTATGTAGGTACTTACATCATCATTTAAAATGCAACCAATCAAAAGTGTAAAGCTCACAGGCAGCACGCCAGGGTGGTCTATAGTTTCCTGACCCCTGATTTAATTATTTACGTCTTCAAAGTTGCACTAATTTCTGCTGAACTTGTTAAGATAATATATTCATTTTGATTTATTATCTTGTCCAGGAGGGCAGTTTCAGAGGCTTCTACCTGTCCTTCCCTACTTTAATGGGTCTTGTCTCATAAGTAAAGAACCCACCTTGAGAATTTGGGCCAAATACCTAGCGTATCTATTCCATTCATACATTCAGGGACTGGAGAAATGACCACAGTGTTAGGCCATTCTTGCATTGCTATAAAGAAACGCTTTATATATAAAGAGACTGTGAATTTATAAAGAAAAGCGATTTAACTGGTTTACAGTTCTGCAGGTTGTACAAGCATGACAGCAACATCTGCTTGGTTTCTTGTGAGGGCCTCAGGAACCATCATAGTGGAAGGCAAAGAGGAAGCAGGTATGTTACATGGCAAGAGCAGGAGCAAGACAGAGAGGGAGGAGGCAGCACACACTTTTAAACAATCAGATCTTGTGAGAATTCACTATTACGAGGACAGCACCAAGCGACGAGGCATCCACCCCATGACCAAAACACCTCCCACCAGGCTCCACCTCCAACACTGGGGATTACATTTCAACATGAGATCTAGGTGGAGACAAATATCCAAATCATATTAACCAACCAGAGATGCTGAAGACATTAGTGAACTCTTTGTTACCTCAACTTGAGCCAGGACCATACTGATTTCCCGGTCCCCTTTTGCTCTTATTGTAACAGTGGAGGCCATGAGTCTGTTTCAGATGTGTGGATTATCTATGTCAGCACAGACTCGATGTCCAACAATCCTCAAAATGTGTGGGGATTTCCTTTTCTCCTGTGTACAGTGCCTGAGTAAATGGCAATAGGCTCCTCTGAGGAAGAACTGGGGGAATCATTACTGCGTACACTTGGTGGTGGTGTTGCAGCATCTTTCCTCCTGGGGATCCTGCTTCTTCCTCAATCTATAGGTTCCAGGGCCCCAAACCGGCTCAGATTAGAAAGGTAGGAAAGAGATTATGGCTTGTTCTGGGGCAACTGGCCTCATCTCATCAGCCATCTTTGATCTATTTTTATTATAAAAGTTGAGTATGCTCTTGTTGGCTTCTCCTTTCTTTTTCCACGTCCATCAGTTTCTGGCAGTCTCTACAAGCTAGGGTACCTTGGCTGCCTTTTCACTTTGCTGCTTGCGATGTTAATTGTATCTACCTGACTTCTGGCAGCTAAGCATTATCACCTGGCCTCTATTGTTTTGTAGTCTTATCCTCCTATTGCTATTAGTGCACCCAGTTTTGAATCAGCATCTTCTCCCATTGTCCCTGTCCCACAGGGAAGAGTCACCGCTGAACTTCTTAGAGAGGCTGGTGTCCATCTCAGCAGAACATTCCTCATTGCTTTGAAAACGGTCATTCTTCCGGGTTGTTTCATGAACATTGTCCCCATGGTTGGACTTTCAGCCACTTTAAGGTGTCCCCTTCTCTGACTTTTTAGCTTTTCTTCCAATGCCTGCCATGGCAATTCTGGCACTTCTACCTCATTCAGTGGAGGTGGGGGCATCACTTTCCTATATACCTGGGATCCATACTAATAATGCATGCATGCCATCTCCCAGGGGTCCTTCCAGGGAGTTAAATCCTATTTTCTGAAAGAGTACACCCCATACCAATAAGACAGGAGGATTGCTTGAGTCCAGGAAGTTAAAACCAGCCTGGGCAACATAGCAAGACCCCATCTGTATTAGTTTGTTTTCACACTGTTAATAAAGATATACCGAGGACTAGGCAATTTACAAAAGGAAAAGGTTTAATTTGACTTACAGTTCCACGTGGCTGGGGAAGCCCTACAATCATGGCAGAAGGCAAGGAAGAGCAAGCCACATCTTACATTGATGGCAGCAGGCAAAGAGAGACAGCTTGTGCAGGGACCACCCCCCACACACTATAAAACCATCAGATCTCATGAGACTTATTCACTATCACAAGATCAACATGGGAAAGACTTGCCCCCATGATTCAATTACCTTCTACTGGGTCCCTCCCACATCACGTGAGAATTCAAGATGAGATTTGGGTGTGGACACAGCCAAACCATATCATTCTGCTCCTGGTCCCTCCAAAATCTCACGTCCTCACATTTCAAAACCAATCATGTCTTCCCAACAGTCCCCCAAAGTCTTAACTCATTTCAGTGTTAACTTAAAAGTCCATAGTCCAAAGTCTCATCCAAGACAAGGGAAGTCCCTTCTGCCTATGAGCTGGTAAAATCAAAAGCAAATTAGTTATTTCATAGATACCATAAAGTTATAGGCATTGGGTAAAAATACAGCCATTCTGAATAGGAGATATTGGCCAAAACAAAGGGGCTGCAGGCCCCATGCAAGTCTGAAATCCAATGGGGCAGTCAAGTCTTAAAGCTCCAAAATGATCTCCTTTGATTACATGTCTCACATCCAGGTCATGCTGATGCAAGAAGTGGGTTCCCAGGGTCTTGGGCGGCTCTGCCCCTGTGGCTTTGCAGGGTACAACCCCCATCTTGGCTGCTTTCATGGGCTGGTGTTGAGTGTCTACAGCTTTTCCAGGTGCAGGGTGCAAGCTGTCAGTAGATATACCATTCTGGGGTCTGGAGGATGGTGGCTGTCTTCTCACAGCTCCACTCACTGGTGCCCCGGTAGGGACTCTGGGGACTCCTACCCCACATTTCTCTTTCATACTGCCCTAGCAGAGGTTCTTCATGAGAGCCCCATCCCTGCAGCAAACTTCTGCCTGGACATCCAGGCGTTTCTGTACATCTTCTGAAATCTAGGCAGAGGTCCCCAAATCTCAGTTCTTGAGTTTTGTACACTCACAGGCTAAACACCACATGGAAGCTGCCAAGGCTTGAGGCTTGTACCCTCTGAAGCCATGGCCCAAGCTCTATGTTGGCCTCTTTCAGCCATGGCTGGAGCAGCTGGGATGCAGGGCACCAAGTCCCTAGGCTGCACACAGCCTGGGGACCCTGGGCCTGGCTAGCAAAACAACTTTTTTCCTCCTAGGCCTCTAGGCCTGTGATGGAAGGGGCTGCTGTGAAGACGTCTGACATGCCCTGGAGACATTTTCCCCATTGTCTTGGGGATGAACATTTGGCTCCTCGTTTCTTATGCAAATTCCTGCAGCTGGTTTGAATTTCTCCTCAGAAAATGGGATTTTCTTTTCTATAGCATTGTCAGGGTGCAAATTTTCCAAACTTTTATGATTTGCTTCCCTTATAAAACTTAATGCTTTTAACAGCACTCAAGTAACATCTTGAATGCTTTGCTGCTTAGAAATTTCTTCTGCCAGATACCCTAAATCATCTCTCTCAAGTTCAAAGTTCCACAAATCTCTAGGGCAGGGACAAAATGCTACTGGTTCTCTTTGCTAAAACATAACAAGAGTCATCTTTGCTCCAGTTCCCAACAAGTTCCTCATCTCCATCTGAGACCACCTCAGCCTGGAACTTATTGTTCATATCACTATCAGCATTTTTGTCAAAGTCATTCAACAAATCTCTAGGAGATTCCACACTTTCCCACATTTTCCTGTCTTTGAGCCCTCCAAACTGTTTCAGCCTCTGCCTGTTACCCAGTTCCAAAGTCGCTTCCACATTTTCGGGTATCTTTTCAACAACACCCCACTCTACTGGTACCAATTTACTGTATTAGTCCATTTTCACACTGCTGATAAAGACATACGTGAGACTGAGAAATTTACAAAAGAAAGAAGTTTAATTGGACTTACAGTTCCATGTGGCTCGGGAAGCCCCACAATCATGGCATAAGGGAAAGAGCAAGTCACATCTTACATGGATGGCAAAAGGCAAAGAGAGAGAGCTTGTGCAGGAAAATGCTCCTTGTATAACCATCAGATCTTGTGAGACTTATTTACTGTTACGAGATCAGCATAGGAAAGGCCTGTCCCCATGATTCAATTACCTCCCACTGGTCCCTCCCACAACATGTGGGAATTCCAGATGAGATTTGGCTAGGCACACAGCCAAACCATATCACCATCTCTATATAAAAACAAAATGCCACAACTATCTTTTATCTAAATTTATGTTCTGCTTCCTTATTCTAGTACTTATCTGCCTGTCTCATGAGTCCTCTTTTAACTCTTGCCTGGAGATATTGATGAGGTCCTAGAATGCCTTTAGGGTATAATCCTTTTCCTCCTTCATCAGGTTCAGTACATCTCTGACTGGGCTGTGCTGTGACTCTACCCTAGTGATTAACCCACTAACCAGGACAGGAGGGGGGAACAGATCCTGAGGATGACACATGCTGTCTTGCAGGAAAAAGGACTGGGAATTGCATTTAAGCAAGGGGCAGGCATTAGCCCATTTCTGAAGAGTGAACAATTTCTTCAAGATCAAAGGGTTCAGGGGAACCTGGGGATCCAAGATTTGTGAGTATCATCAACCCAGATGTCCTCATCTTATGAGTTGAGGCCCCATTCTTTCCAACAGGGACTGGGGCCATGGCCTTGCATAGCCACTCTGACTTGGTTGGGAAGTAACCATCTTTGGCCCAGTCTTCTGCTTTCTTTACCTTTTTCTAGAGGCAACAAGAGCCTCTTTTGATGTGACCAGGGAAGTCATCTGGTTTTCCCACTTAGCTTTTAATTGCTGATTCATCACACTCAGCTTTTTGTTGTTGTTGTTTTCTGGAGTGTCAGTCAAGCAGAGCAATGGCCTCCCAACTCCACTGTCCTATGGTTGCCCCTTTTCAAAGGTCTCATACATTGCATTGACTGGCATAGTCCCTTCCACAGCTACACCACCCCAGTCCACCAGTGGTGAAAGTTTAAAAATCACACTGCTCCATGTGCCAGGGCTACCTGTGCTTCACCTGTCACCAGTGAAGGGGTCCTCACTGCCAGTTGGGTGAAAGGGGATCAAGTTCCAAAGTCTCATCTTAGTGTCTGTTATCTCAGCCCATTCTTGGCACCAATTGTCACAGGCTGAGTTCCCTGGGAAGCAGACTCCAAGACAGAGATTACAGTGCAGGATAGGAATGACAGAGAGCTCCTGGGATCAACATCTTGTGACCAAAAGGGGAAGTGAGGAGGGTTGGGCAGAAGGAAATGCTGGGCTGTAATGCAGAAGCAACCGCAGGAAGCTCTGGAGCTAGAATTGCCTTCTGAATTGGCCAGGGCTGGGGGGAGGAGGTTGGGCCTTTGAACTTCATGTTGGTGAGTTGCTGGTATGAGCTTCTCTGGGATAAGGCACAACCTTCAGTGAGGCAGCTTTCTCCAGTGGAGGCACTTCTGGAAGAAGGCTGACAGCACAACCTTCCATCCCAGCACAACCTTCCATCCCAGCACAACCTTCAACTGAAGAAATCAAGCTTCCATTCCTGAAGGGAGGTCTGAGCGGCACATGACAGCGTCCACTTCAGATAATTATGAGGAATTACTGGCATATTTCATTTGTTAATAAAAGTCCAAACAGAGAGCCTCAGTGAGACTATAATTTGGACTGTGACAGGCTCAATCAGCAGCGAACACTGCCCTGGCGAGGAAAGAAGCATTTTGAGCAAAAGGGTCAGTTGACAGAGCATGGAAAAAGAACACAGGACATGGAAAAAGTTTTATAAATCAAACAAAGGGAGAGGAGGTGTGCAGAGGAGGCGGGAATGAGGGTGTGTGTGTGAGGGTGGGTGGGGGAATGCAGCCTACAAACCACTATAAAGAAATCTTTTTTACAGCAGCCCCAGGAAACTTATTGAGACCTCATAAAATAAAGAGAACCAAGGAAACAACACCCAATGCTAAGTGTCTCTTTCGCTGTTTTACAGACTGGAGTAGGATTTTATGAGCTATTTGACTTTCCCTTTGGATGCCTCTTTAGGAGAAGTTCCTGGTTCTTTAGCCAGTTATTTTAACTTTTGGCCAGGGAGTGAGAAGCCTTCAAAATAGGATAATAACCATTTAGGCTTTCTGGTAACATTCTTCAGTTGTTGACCACAGCAGGCACTTAATTAGCAGGTACTTAATTAGCCCACGTGGAATATTTGAATTTGCCAACATGAGACTTCTACTCCTAGGTCCTCTTGGATAGGGAGATAAAGTCCAGTGGCTATGGGAATATGACCTTGAGGGGCTCCCTCCATCCTTTCAATGAGATCCAGCACTAAAATACTTTGTTTAGAGACAAATCAGCAGACTACCTTTAAAAGCTTCCTAGATGCTGAACCAGCCTCAAGATGGGAAGTGAAGTTGTAAGCTCTAAGAACTTAACATCCTCGTCTTTGAAAATGATTTGGCCATCAAAATTGGCTTATTCTATTCGGCCAGGCAAGGAGGAAAAGAGAAACCCACTTCCTTTCTGTATCTACACAAAAAAAGAAAGCAATGGTGTTTTCATGAGTAGTTCTTTAGTTTGTTCTAAATTGATCTAGTTTAAAAAATTTGAGGGTCATTTTGATCTTCAATGTACTTCCTCAATTGTTAAAGAATTTCTGGCCAGGCACGGTGGCCCACGCCTGTAATCCCAGCACTTTGGGAGGCCGAGGTGGGTGGATCATGAGGTCAGGGGTTCGAGACCAGCCTGACCAACATGGTGAAACCCCGTCTCTACTAAAAATACAAAAAATTGCCAGGCATAGTGTCACGTGTCTGTAATCCCAGCTACTCAGGAGGCTGAGGCAGGAGAATTGCTTGAACCCAGGAGGCGGAGGGTGTAGAGAGCTGAGATTGTGCCATTGCACTCCAGCCTGGGCAACAGAGCGAGACTCTGTCTCAAAAAAAAAAAAAAAAAGAATTTCTAAAGCACGTGGGTCACCAATACTCTTTATTGTTTGTTTTTGAGACGGAATCTCACTCTGTCACCCAGGCTGGAGCGCAGTGGCGCAATCTCGGCTCACTGCAACCTTCGCCTCTGGGTTCAAGTGATTCTCCTGCCTCAGCCTCCCAAATAGCTGGGATTACAGGCACGTGCCACCATGCCTGGCTAATTTTTGTGTTTTTAGTAGAGACAGGGTTTCACCATGTTGATCAGGCTGGTCTCGAACTCCTGACCTCGTGATCCGCCCTCCTTGGCCTCCCAAAGTGCTGGGACCGATATTCTTAGATAATGGTTTTGCCATTAAAAACATCAAGCAAGTGTGGCGCATTAGCACTCCAAAGGGCAAACGATTCCTAGACCTAGTTTTGGGCCCTCACATTAATTCAGTTTCCCCCTTAGATAGAATTCTCTGTTCATGGTCACAGATAAAGGAATCCGTATAACTCTCACCTCTGTTCATCAACATATCATGCAGTTTCCTAGATCAAAAACTGATCTCAATCCCCTTTTCACCCAGAGATATTCTGAGTTTATTCCTAGCTTCAGGGACATAATATTTCCATGACCTTGGGCGAACAAGACTTGGCAGTAGCAAAAATATCTAGGACATTTTTAATGACTTTCAGAGCGCTCCCATATCACTTGCCAAAAGGGCCTATGGGAAGACTCTATTCTCATCATTTAACTTTTTTTATTTTAGAGATAAGGTCTCAATATGTTGCCCAAGCTGGTCTCTAACTTCTGGTCTCAAGTGATCCTCCTACCTCAGCCTCCTGTCCAACATTTAACTCTTCTAGCCTCACTTCTCTACATCACTTTCTAACTTGGACCAACACCTTTTTCACTATCAACACCACAAGATTTTTTTTTTTTTTTTTTTTTTTTTTGTGCAGATCAAGTGATTTTTGTATTAGGTGGATGCTAACATAAGTTATCATTTTATTACCACTCTAATCACTTGATTTGGCCCTGGGTTTTGAATTGCAAAACATGAGTTTATATTCAAAAGAAAATAAAAAAGAGAAAGAGAAGCCTTTAAAAAAACAAAAAGTCAATGAAATCTCTAACCATGCTCAATGTGACTTTATTATACTCTTCAATGGCTTTGTACCATCTAGCATGAAATCTATCGTATGTCCAATTCTGTATGTTTCTCTGCTCTGCACAAGATCTCGGGCTGCTCAGAACTGAAAGCTACAAGGAGATGGTATTTGTATAATTTTCTCTGGATAAGATCATTTACACACTGATTTTTGGAAGAATCTATTTGTTTTAAAAAGAGATTTATTTATCAAATGCTTTTTTTGTTTATTTTAAAAATCCATTGTATATGTGATTTGGGTTCAAACCTTTAGGGGGAAAAAAGCCATTCTAAACAATTATATTTAATTAAAAACACACAATGAGATCATGTGCCATAGGATGACAAAGTTGGAGAGGACTTTGGGTATTATTTAATCTTTTTTTTTTTTTCTTGGAGAGGTAAAGCAACTAAGAGCTGTTAAGAGGTATTAAGATCAAGCAACTGTTTAGTAGCAAAACCTTAGGTAGAAACTTTGCCTGCCTTATTCACTGCTGTATTCCTAACCTCTAGAGAAGCAGTTATCAGCTGGGGCCATTCTGCCCTGTTAGGGGACATTTGGTAGGGTCTGGAGACGTTTTTGGTTGTTACAAAGGAGAATGGGGGATAGGAGTGCTATTGGCACCTAGAAGCCAGGGATGCTGCCGAACACTCTCCATCGCACAGGACGGCAAAGAATTGTCTGGCCCAAATGTCAATGGTACAAAGGTTGAGAAACTCTGCTTTGTGAAGGATAAACAAATTCACCGTAGACACATAACCTGACTCCCAGGGACTAAGGGGCTGGCACACGCATTCTCAAGAGGGGAGATAAATACTACCAAGAGGACAAAATTTGGTTCTTTGTGACTGAGTGTAAAAACATATATACCCATTTATCTGTGGCATTAAATTTCATGGGGAGGAAGGCAATGAGGGGAAAAAATATCTAAAAGGTTTTCTTGGGAGGGAGGTAACAAAGGAAAAAAAAAAACCTGGGAAATACTGAGAAAGCGTGATTGCAAGCGTGGGTTCTCTTCCTCCACCCTCTGCACTGCGACCGGCATTTGAACAAGTGTCACTGGCATGCACGTCCAGTTCCATTTCCAGCTGTGCTGTCACTAGGGTGCTGCTCATTCTCTATTTCTCTTCCTGCCACTCTGCATCCTAGGAAGCAAAGAAACATTTTCAGATTAGTCTTTGACTGCCTGTCCTTTTGTTTTCTGAGAACTAAAGATACAGAAAACGGGGAGACTAGGGAGTGGGAGTGAGAAGGGGCTTGCAGTTACAGTATTTTGGCTACCTCCCAAATCAGGACACATAAGGAAGGGAGGCTGCTGTTTTCTATCTGGTGTGACTCGGGTGCTGGGTGGTGTTGGCCAACGGTTGAGCAGGTCAGTGTGCACAGTGGCTTCTCAAGATGTCTCAGGGGCATGCTTTTCATTGTTTTATTTTCTCAGCCCACCTGTAGAATCTCACTATTTTGGGGCCTTCAGGAATATTTGGGTAATAGTGAGAGTCTTCTGAAAAATGCTACTTGAATGTTTTACTTTTTAGTTGAGATTTTAAAAGTATGTCTGGCTGGCAGAGCAAGACCCTGTCACATACAAAAAGTATGCTTCGATTCATTTTGAATTTGTGGGTAAACTCAGGCTCCTCTTTTGTTTGAAAGGATTAGCATAGTTTTGTGGCTTCTAGAACAAAATTTTGGGCATCAAGTATGCAAGCCTGGGCTTCTTCAGATAACCACGAGTGAGTATCTTGAAGTCAGTCTCTTAAATCTAAGCAAGTATCCCAAATCCAGTGGGAGGAGAGAGATGTGTCTGTGGCCATCACTGTAAATATGTTTGACTTGAGAGGTTTCCAGAAATGTATGTAGAGTATGTTCCATAGAGATTTAGGGGCGGAGAGGGAATGTTGAAGGGACATTCTTTTTCTGACATTCCCTCCCCCACCATGGAACCCGTGATGAGTTTATAAATAGCAGAGCCTATTTAGCCACAAAAACCTAGAGAAACAGGGCAGTAAAAAATAATGAAATGCAATATTCAGAATACATGGAAAAGCCATGATTTACTTTAATCCTAGGGACCAGGAATAATACACCTGCCTTGGAACAGGGGATGGTATAATGTTGGCATAACATCAGGGGTTTAATAATTTTTGACCACATTTTATAGACGCTTTCCTGCAATTAATGCTAAATAAAGTCAACAACTTCTCCACCTGCTGCTGTGTTTGGGGCTTTCATCGAGTGTGTCCCACTCTCCTTCATTACTCCAGGCTATCACAGTTCCTGCTGAACTTGTTCATTTTTCATTCTTTTCCCTCGATAATCCCCAGGACTATTACATGTGCTGCTTGTGGTATATACGGCTTTCCATTCTTTTCTTGCTAGAGTTAAGCTAATTGAATTCAGCGCCGCCATTCTCTTTGCTGGGATCATCAGGCCACCTCTGCAGAGGCAGTGCATCTGTATCTTTTTTCCCATAAGGATTGGGTATAATTTTTCTCTCATTTTATTTTATTTTATTTTATTTTATTTATTTTGAGATGGAATCTCGCTCTGTCGCCCAGGCTGGAGTGCAGTGGCACGATCTTGGCTCACTGCAACCTCCACCTCCCAGGTTCACACCATTCTCCTGCCTCAGCCTCCCGAGTAGCTGGGACTACAGGCGCCAGCCACCACACCTGGCTACATTTTTTGTACTGTTTTTAGTAGAGACGGGGTTTTACCGTGTTAGCCAGGATGATCTTGATCTCCTGACCTCGTGATCCACCCACCTTAGCCTCCCAAAGTGCTGGGATTACAGGCTCATTTTATTTTTTAATGAAAACAAATTAACACGATGCGGTGGGAATGCAGATATGTTGGTCAAAGGGTACAAAGGTCAAGTTAGACAGGATGAATAAGTTCTATGGGTCTATTGTATGACATGGTGACTATGTTAGAGGCGTTAGAACCAGAATGAACAGGGGTTTCTATTCGAGGTTCCATCTTGAACAGGGACTGGGTAGAATGAGGCTGAGACCTGTTGGGCTGCATTCCCAGCAGGTTAGGCATTCTTAGAGGATGAACGCAAAATCCAGGTCACAAAAACCCTGCTGATAAAACAGGATGTGGTAAAGAAGCCAGCCGAAACCCACCAAATCCAAGATATCAAGGAAAGCAACCTCTGGTTGTCCTCATTGCTCATTATACAGTAATTATAATGCATTAGCTTGCTAACAGACACTGCCACTAGTGCCATGACAGTTTATAGATGCCATGGCAATATCTGGAAGTTACTCTATATGGTCTAAAAAGGTCGCGGGTGCGGGGGGTTCCCCTCAGTTCTGAGAATTGCCAGCTACTTTCCCAGAAAATTCATGAATAATCCACCCCTTGCTTAGCATATAATCAAGAAGTAACTATAAATATAGCCAACCAGCAGCCCATGGTACTGCTCTGTCTATGGCATAGCCATTCTTTTATTCCTTAACTTTCCTAATAAACTTGCCTTTGCTTTACTCCGTGGACTCTCCCTGAGATCCAAGGACCCTCTCTTGGAGTCTGAATTGGAACCCCTTTCCAGCAGCAACTAGACTGTTGTTGTATTGTGTGCCTGAAAATTGTTAGGAGAGTAGATCTTAAGTGTTGCCACCACACACACACAAAAGATATCGAGGTGATGGACATGTTAATTAGGGTGACTTAATCATTTCACAATGTATGCATCTATCAAAACAATCATATAGGACACCATAAATATTGACAATTTTTATTTGTCAACTATATCTTAATGAAGCTGGGAAAAAAGATTTTTTAAAAAATAATATGATAGGCTTTACACACACACACACACAGACACACACAGACACACACACACACACACTGCTATTCTTTAATTCCGTCTCTCCACTTTCTTAAGGGAGTCTTTAAAAGCACTTGGAGTTTATATTTTGAACCTCTCGGTTTTAGGTTGGAGATTTTCTCGGGGCTAAGATTCTCTGACTGTCTTCATGTAAATTGTAGTCATTTTATCACATTGATGTTTTATTTCAATAACTACTTGACAATCACTTGAAGGCTGTGGTCCAATATCTCATGATAAAATGAACACCAGGTGGGTTATAAAACGTATGCCTTCAATTTGGAAAAAAGACTAACATTCTCATTTCAGTCTTTGTGTCTCCTGAGCCATGTTGGGATGTTTAGGTGCAAGAGACAAAAAATTTCATTTTGCAAGACCAAGTTTACACAACTGAGACTCAACCATTGCTTTCCTGAGGGGGGTGTGTGTGTGTGTGTGTTTGCTTTGGATGGAGGGAGTTGAAAGTATTAGCTATAAAAACCATTAGCAATTCCTAGTCCATCTAAATCAGTCTAAACATTTTTCAAAATCTCACCTAGATTCTTGCACTATTTTAGCCTGTACCAAAGCGATTAATTCACACACGGGGCTGTTTATTTAATTGTAGTAACAGCATATAAAGCCAAGACACTGTCTAATCTCCTATTCTTGAGTTTTTAAATCCCAAATGGTGAATGGCAAGCAAGGCTGCTAGTTTTATAGCTTCATGAATTAGTTCAGCTGAAAAATATTTTGCCCGTTTTCATTTGGGAGCCATTGGGTGCAGGGAGGTGTAGGAGGGGTAGAGTAGGATTTGTTAGCCAGCACTAATCGGTTCTTGGCCTCTAGCAATTCTCTGTGGCAGAATAAAGGGAAGAGATAATTATTCTCCTTAATCACTGTGTCAATGACTGCATTTAGAACCCTCTGCTTAAAGGCAGGCCAGATTTCCCAGAGAATATTCTCAACCTTTCACTGATTTGATTTTGAAGTGAATGAATGTTCTGAAAATATCTGTTAGCAGGGCCTTTCTGGTTTGCCTGGGATTCGTAGAGACAAGGAACCTCCAGTAGCTTCAGTTGGGTGACCTTTCTCATATCCATCACCAGACTGTTAATGAGAGTGGGTTTTTGCATCTTTGCAATTTGGTGTCATGGCAGAAATCACCAAGGAACAGGA
This sequence comes from Theropithecus gelada, assembly GCF_003255815.1. Lineage (NCBI taxonomy): Eukaryota > Metazoa > Chordata > Mammalia > Primates > Cercopithecidae > Theropithecus > Theropithecus gelada. The sequence continues at coordinate 45,350,473 of NC_037684.1, read as the reverse complement.
TCCAAAGACTAATTGCCTTTAACTCTTTTTCTCTCTCCCACTCCTCAACTCCTCCCTTTGCTGCTATGCCATTTTCCTCTGAGTCGTGGATTTGTGATATTAGGAATGGATAAGTGAGAAGAAAAAGGAAAAGCGAAGACAGCACACAGGCCCCAGGGGTTACCATTTTCTTGAAAGGACGTTGGAGTCTTTGTGGACATATGAAAATATGCGCAAGGAAAATGTGTGGTTCTTTGAGTTAATTTTTCTGTCTTTGATCTATCAGTACAGGAAGGTCAACGTCTTTCAGTTGTGTGGGGACTGAGCTGAATTTTCATGTGACTTTTGCTCAGGAGCTCAATTTTGCTCTTGAAGAACATACTCCTCTACCTATAATTCCCGTCTCCCCCATTCTTTCTTCCCCAGCCTTACCTGTCCTTTAAGATTTACCTCTTCTAGGAAGGCTTTCTCACTACCCTGCCATCACAGGTGACTCCTTCTCCTGTTTCTTTGTGGTGAGTTTGTGGACAGGCCCAAAGTTTATCCTGCCTTGCTCGTTTTTATAAAAAACAAATTAATTTTTTTTGGTTATAAAAATATATATTGACATATTTGCTTCCAGAGAAACTGGAGCATTGAAAACGTAAGAAATAAAACAAAAGTGAAAAACCCCCTTCCTTGGTTTCATAACCTGGAGGTAATATGAGACGAGTTTTGTGATGCTTCAAGTTTAGAGACTTGGAAAATTGCTTGGAGTTGAATCCTAACTCTGTGACTTCCCAGCTGGGTGACCCTCGGTAATTTACTTGACTAATCTCTCTCTGCCTGTTACTCCCCTGGTAGGTTGGGGATAGTAACAGTGCTTACTTTGTAGTTTTTCATGAGGTTAAATGAATTAATTTATATGGAAAATTCTTAAAACGTTTACTGCCACATCACGTAGTAAGCCCTATATGAGCGTTAACTGTTATTACAATGATTTTAGTTGCTGTTATTAATAACTATATGTAACATTTGTCTCTCTCGCTGGATGGAATGGCAGAATTCGTAGTTAAAGATGTGGCATACAGCATTTGACGGAATGAATTGGGTGTACGAACATTATTCCTATCTTTTTTTTTTTTTTTTTTTTTTGAGACGGAGTCTCGCTCTGTCGCCCAGGCTGGAGTGCAGTGGCCAGATCTCAGCTCACTGCAAGCTCCGCCTCCCGGGTTCACGCCATTCTCCTGCCTCAGCCTCCCGAGTAGCTGGGACTACAGGTGCCCGCCACCTCGCCCAGCTAGTTTTTTTTTTTTTTTGTAGAGACGGGGTTTCACTGTGTTAGCCAGGATGGTCTCGATCTCCTGACCTCGTGATCTGCCCGTCTCGGCCTCCCAAAGTGCTGGGATTACAGGCTTGAGCCACTGCGCCCGGCCACATTATTCCTATCTTAATCTTGCACCCGTACTTGCCATTTTGTAAGTATTGTTTTTCTAACTTATTTTAATGCCTTTTGGATAGTATATGCAACTTTCTAAAGTGTCTTTAAGTCCTTTATTTAAAAAAAAGATAAGGTATAAAATCATAGATAATTAACCTTTTTATTTTCAGGGATCATTTTATGAGCATACTTTTGCTCTTCTACCACATAGTGGCAATTTTAAGGCAAGAAATCATATTTTAACTTTATAATGTCCCTCCATAACTCTTTGAAATCCTTCTTGTACGTGGTAAGATTCAACAATTTGTTCGCTAGATGTTTCTAAGCACTTCTCTTTTTTTAAAAGGCTTCTGTCATAGAAATGTTCTGTTACAGAATGCAGCATCAATTGCCCAGGGTTCAGCATGGGGATAAAAAGAAAAAAAACACTTGCATTTTGCATTTCATTTTCTCTCATTTCACTAGAATTGAATGCAAAGACACAAATGATCACGGAATCCTTTAGGCCTAGCCCAGAGTTCGTTTAGACTTAGGTTTTGTCATAGCATTGATGGCACGAGTTCTTGTCAAGCAATGCGCACAGAGTATGAATTCCACAGTCATTTGGAAACTTCTAGTTCACTTCACTCAGCTTCCTTTTACGAAAGAGAAAGCAGGCCTAGAGAGTTTGTCATTTCTTTGGGGTTGATGAAAAACTTAAAGCAGAACTAGAACTGGATTCTCCTTATTTTAAGTCCACTCTTCTTGCCAGGAGGTGTTGACTTGAAAATGTTCTTTTCCTTGGATTTAGGTCCTTTAGTGGCATTTCTAGCATACTCCTAGGAATTACCCAGGCACATTTATTAGTAAGGTTAAATCTCTTTTTTGAGGAGGAAGGGGCACGAATTATGTTTTTTATTCTCAGAAAGCATTTCTTTCCAATTTCCTGCATCAACACCAAAGCTGTGAAAGTTGCATATATGGAATATGCATTGCAGATCCATTCGTGAGAGTGAGAAATTAGAAACAATCTAAGTGTCCATCAAGGATGAACTTAAACAAATCCTGGTACATCCATAATTGCAACAGAATAGTTTGCTGTCATTAAAAAAAAAAAAAAAGACATAAATCTATATTCATTGCTGTGAAGACAAAAACACTGAGTATTTATTATGTTTCAGTACTAAGAGCCTTACAGAGAATATTGTATTGAAGCCACAGAACCACACCAGAGACTGGTTGTACTTTTACTGGGGCTAAAAACATTGAGAAGTTTTCTCAATTAACTCAAAGGGGTGTGTGTGTGTGTGTGTGTGTGTGTGTGTGTTTTCTAGAACCCATGCACTTTATTTGTATGTTATCCCAATTTACATGGAAATAAATCTCTGATATAATATATTGCTGCGACAAGCAAAACAAAGCCAGAAGGATAACTATTTAAATATGATCCCATGCTTATTCCTGTGTGGTGTTTGTGTGTGTGTGTATATATAACAGGGTATAGATACTTTAAAGTTTTTGCCATTAGCCTATTATCTGGACGGTGGGCTTATGAATGGTTTATCTTTATATTTTCTACATCAAAAAAATTGTTTTATTTATATATTCTTTTTTTTTTTTTTTTTAGACAGCGTCTGGCTCTGTTGCCCAGTCTGGAGTGCAGTGTTGTGATCTTGGCTCACCACAGCCTCTGCCTTCCAGGTTCAGGTGATCCTCCTGCCTCAGCCTCCTGAGTAGCTGGGACTACAGGCATGCACCACTGTGCCTGGCTATTTTTTGTAGAGATGGGGTTTCACTATGTTGCCCAGGCTATTCTCAAACTCCTGGGCTCAAACGATCCACCCACCTCAGCCTCCCAAAGTGCTGGGATTATAGGTGTGAGCCACCACACCCAGCCAGAAGAATTGTTTTATTGTTATATTATCAACATACATACATATATGTGCATGATTTTTAAAGTTAAAATGTTAAAGTTAAATAAAACAATAACATTAAAAGTAGCCAGGAAGCTGCCAGTTGGGAAGTGAAACGCTCTATCACATGAATTATTAGGACCTTCCCCAAGTGGATCACCTGAGGTCAAGAGTTCAAGACCAGCCTGGCCAACATGGCAAAACCCCATCTCTATTAAAAATACGAAAATTAGCTGGACGTGGTGGTACACGTCTGTAATCTCAACTACTCAGTAGGCTGAGGCAGGAGAATTGCTTGAGCCTGGGAGGTGGAGGTTGCAGCCACCTGAGATCACACTACCGTATTCTAGCTTGGGTAGCAGAGCAAGACTCTGTCAAAAAACAAAAACAAACAAAAAAAAAGCACCCCAAAATCCTTGACTTTCTGAATTCAACTTATATTTCCTTTTCTATTTTTCAAAGTAACCTGTGGTGGCAAATAGAGGCTTCAGACACCACCCAGCCCTTCGAATGTGGTGTGGAGACAGGCGAACCACCGAGTGCTGGACCTCTCTGAAGACCCAGTTCCTGAGGTTCTCTTTATGACCCTGGTTCAACCTGCCTTGATTTTCCACAGGGCAGCTGATGTGGAAATTACTCTTTTGGAAAGGGATTTTCAAAGTAGACTTCACTCAAACTCGGCAAATAATTAACTTTTCATCCTCTCATAAAATTGAGACCGTGGCTGGTTCAAAGCCCAGGACCCCAGGCCTTAATTGAATTAACTCGGCTTTCCATCCTTATGAAGGATCCTTCCAAACCATAACATTTAGCAAGGGCTGCCCTTCCTGGCGAGAACATAAGCGCCCATTGAAGGAGGATCGCCGAGTCAGGGCTGTGGCCTGAGTGGAAAATGGGACACTCTTCGAAGAGGACAAAACACTTTCTGTTTCCTACACTTTAAAGTTCAGTGCGAATGTGTCTCCGCACAACTTTATCTTCGCCAAAGCAAAGAGAACAGCTAGCCCACTCGGCTTCCCAGCCGTCGCGCACACCTGGCTCGTTCTCACTTCGTGTCTTTGCATCTATTACCTTCTTCCCTTGGAATGAATGCTTTTCCTCTCTTCTCAACCCCACTCCCGCCCGTTACCTCCTTTCTGACCTAACTTGTCACTGCTTGGCACTCTCCCTCTCCTTCGCTTCTGCTCATTGATTTTGGCTTCACTCATGGACACATATGCATTTGTGTCCCTCACCTTACAAAATAAACATCCTCGGGTAACTTCATGTAAAAAGTTGCAATACAGGCCGGGTGCATTGGTTCACACCTATCATCACTTTGAGAGGCCAAGGCAAGAGGATTACTTGAGGTCAGGAGTTTGAGACCAGCCTGGGCAACATAGTGAGACCGCCTATCTCTACAAAAAAATAAAAATAAGAAAAAATTAGCTGGGTGTGATGGCATGCACCTGTAATCCCAGCTACTCTGGAGGCTGAAGTGGGAGGATCCCTTAAGCCCAGGAGTTCAAGGCTGCAGTGAAATATGATGGCATTACGGCCCTCCAGTTTGGGCAACAGAGCAAGACCCTGTTTCAAAAAAAAAAAAAAAAAAAAAAAAGGTTGAAATACAGATAGTAAGTTCCAGTGATCAGTGATTGGAGTCATCCTATAAAATTGAGATGAATCAACTGATAAGATTCTTCTGTTGTTTGATTGTATGTCAAACAATTGTATGTCCAGAAGAAGAAAATGATAATAATTAGAAGACAAATATATAAAACAAAGGGCTTCCAATTAAACTGGAAGTGCACTGAGGGCAGGCAGCTCTTCCCTCTTTATCATGTTCTCCAACTGCCTTTGCATATTGCTATGCATGACTCAAGATCCAATAAATACTTGACTGATGACACATTGTCTGCAAAACAAGGAGAGGACATCTCCCGTGTCTGAAAGCTGGCACAATTTTGATACAAAAATATGTTTTAAAATAATTTTAAGTTCTTGAAAGCTAAATTATAAAGAAGTAGAGAGTGTTTTTCTTTTCTTTCAAAATATTTCTGGTCTCGTATTGAGAGTCTGTTGCATTTGAGGTAATCTCTTAAAGACCACTAAAATCTACTCAACCACAGAACATTTAGGCATGCTGAACCTTGGAATTAGTGACCCGCTGAAGGAAATGTAGAATTAAATTCTCATATTGAAGTTGACACTTCGGCTTCATCTCTGGGACCGTACAGGGGAAAGCCTCTCTGTGTGGGATGAGAAATATAATTTGTGATTGCACGTCGGCAGAGGAAACCCCCGGGTTGATTTTATCTGGATTTTTCTTCCATAATGTTGCTGATCTGAGTTTTTTATTGGCAGTGAATTATGTTGCCTATCTCTGTGAACCCTCTTATGAAAGACACTGTTTTGGCATATGAACTCTTTGGAAGTGATTCGCTAGTTTGTAAGAATATAATCAGAAGGCTATGCTTATGAATATATAATAGTGGTGATCCAGCTCTGCACCAAAATGAAGTGCCTTCCTTGAGCAGGATGGTTAACCTCCAGAAACTCGGGCAGGCTCTCTGAGGATCAGGTCACTTTTCTTTGTTTTCTTCCAGTTGCCTTCTTCTCTAGCTACAACCCCTTGTGCTTCTGTGTGAGTCTCCTATTGTTATTCCAAGTTAAACATCTTTCCTTCTAGCTCTGATTTTTAAGAACTGTATTTTGCCAGCCTACATCTTTTCCCCCACATTTTCTTCAACAATTTGGTCAATTGGTTTTAAGGAAAAGCATTATGAAAACAGTATGTTGAAGATGGCAGCCTGACATGTTATAGGGGGGAAAGAGATCTTTAAAGGAGATGGTACCTCTGCCTCAATATGAGATGGCAGATTGTGGGTGGCTCACATGCCAAATTAGGAGCTGTTCATTGTTTATATTAAGAAAAAAAAATAAGAGTTGAGAATAGCTAGACCATCAGAATTCCATTCTTTCTGCATCTACTTCAGATGAGAAAATGATGAAAATAAGTTCATTCGTCATTGGCCGTATCTGAAACTCAGCAAAATTGGTAAAATATTTTAAAAGCAAGCAGGAAACCCAATTCTCTCTTACTCACCATAAGCCTGTCCTGCCAACTCTGCAAAACTAAGAGGCTGTGACACTTTGATGTATGAAGCAGGTGAAAAGGAAAGTCTGCAACATGTATCGTAGATGCTAAAAGGGGGATGGATGGAACATAATAATAATAATAATAATAAAAATAATAATAACTGTCCTACGTTGAATCTTTTTGATGTTCCAAGCTTTCACTTGTTTTATCTCATTAAATCCAGATGACAACCCCATTCAGTAGGTTCTATTCTTGCCTAATTTCTATAGATGAAGAGAAAAGTCAGTTTTCCAAGTTAGAGTCTGGATTCACAGCCAAGTCAAGCTGACTCAGAGTTTATGTTATTATCCAAGATGAAATTTAGAGAGCCCACTGCTTCTCCTCACTTTTTCCTTCAAGTTCTTCTTATTCTTTTTCTTTTACATCTACTTTTCCACCTTGTATTAGAGTTCTCTAGAGGGAGAGAAGTAATATATATGTGTATAATATATATATATTATACATATATATACAGAGAGCAATACAGATAGTTATAGTGATCAGTGATTGGAGTCACATATATAAACAGTGATTGGAGTTTATATATATATATAAAACTTTATATATATAAGACTTTTTATATATATATATAAAAAAAAGGGGAGTTTATTAAGTATGAATTCACATGGTCACAGGGTCCCACAATAGGCTGTCTGCAAGCTGAGGAGTAAGGAGAGCCAGTCTGAGTTCCAAAGCTGAAGAACTTGGAGGTTGATGTTCAAGGGCAGGAAGCATCCAGCACAGGAGAAAGAGGTGGGCTGGGAGGCCAGGCCAGTCTCTTCTTTTTCACATTTTTTCTGCCTGCTTTTTATATTCTAACCCCGCTGGCAGCTGATCAGATATTACCCACCCAGAATAAGGGTGGGTCTGCCTTTCCCAGTCCACTGACTCAAATGTTAATCTCCTTTGGCAACACCCTCACAGACACACCCAGGATCAATACTTTGGATCCTTCAATCCAACCAAGTTGACACTCAGTATTAACCATCACATCTGAACCAGATTCTTCCCCGCAGGAGTAGATGTATGGAAACCTAACTTGGGAAGTGATGAGAGGTGCTCAGGCAGCTCTTCCCATGAACAAGGGTAGAAAGGCAAAATGCCTGCAGACAGCCTTGCCCAGAGGAATGGTGGGCTTGGTCATGTGTGTTCTCTTCCTAAGTTTCACAACGTAGGGAGAGCCACTAAGGATTTTAATCCTCTACCTCCCCAACTCTCCAGGAGAGATGATATTATTGGAAATATGTCTTTCCACTGGTTAGCCAATATCGTGTCAATCTGAGATTGGCATAATTAAAACTGGAGGATATTTCTTATTTTTCCAGTAAGGGAGATTGTACTGGGACAAACACTCAATCTTGCCTAACTTTCTAACAGTGTGGTGCTCCCTTAAGAGTGGCTGGGTTTGGAGTCATGGAGGCTTGGGTTCAAATCTTCATTTCCATAATTTACTAGTGACGTATTCTTTGAGCCTTGGCTTGTAAGTGAGTCCATAAACTAAACATAATAATAACTGCTTCAAAGGGGTCTCAGGAGAACTAAATGAGATTTTTATTTTGTTGCTACTCAATTTTCTGGTATATCACAGGCACTCAATTAATGTTGTGAGCTATTATCATTATTATTTGTCATTAATACTATGTTCAGTCAAGCTTAAGGGAAACATGTGGAGATGGTGTGATGGCCCTTTAAACAAACTGAGCAATCTGGAGCATGAGTTATTTCAGGAGTAGGAATAACCAACCATCACTGACAAATATACCGTTTCCCATCCAAGAGGAGACCCTGTATAATCTGCCTGGCTGCTGTGCAGACTGAAACTCCAGCCTTTATATCACAGATGCATTTTTTAGACCAAATAGTAAATAACCAAATCCATTTGCAAGCACTGATTCCAAGTTAATAAAATAACTGCCGTTCTGCCCTTGTTAATCCTCGGCATGTACCCAAATCTAACTTTTCCCTGGACTTTTATTTTCTGAGATTGATTATTTTCAGCAGATGGATGGGGTGTCTGTGGCAAGGCATTGCTCATTGTACCCACAGCTCATATTTCAGTAGATAAATATACCACATGCTGTAATCCAGGATTCCAGTGGGCACCCAACCCTAGAAGAAGCTTTGAGGACAGAAGTCAATCAACTCTGAGGGAGGGAGAATCATAGACACTGGATTTAGTGTTGTGAGCGAGTGCATTGCGGAGACACTTCTCCGTTTATTTACTCAGATATTAGACAAGTGGAGAGTCAGGCTACCCATTTAATTACTTGTCTACTCTAAAATATCATTGAATCTGTACAGAAATCATCTTTAGAAAGAAATAAAGCATATGTTCACTTTTTAATAGTTAAGGATCGATAGTAGAAAGAGGGTGAATGATAAGTGCTTAGAAAAAATTCTTAAAATTGACACATATTTTTCAAATGTCCAAGTTTTTGTGTCTTTTTCAGGTAGTCTGAGGTTTCTCATAAAAGGAAGCTATGTTGTTGGTGTTTCACTCCTTGGCTCAAGTTGGATCCCAAAAGTGTGCCATGATAATGTTTGTCTTATTCAGTTGCCTCATCTTTGTTATCATTGTGGAGAAAGAATGATTAGGCAAGCAATTGTGTGTGGACAAGTACTTGTGTGTGTACAAGTACATATGTGCGCACATCAAGGCTAGAGATAGTTGTAAGTACTGGCGTGTCAACAAATAAAATGAATGCATGGGTTCATTTCCAAAAGATAAACGCTACCAAACCTTAATGTTCTTGTTACACAAAAATCTCAAATCTATGAATAAACCCCAAGTAACAGAAATATAGGCAAAGGGAATAAAACAGACAATTCACACACACACACACACACAAAATGGCCAAAAAAAACCAATGGAAAACATCCAATGTTAACGAAAATGAAAGAAATGAAAATTAATGTGACATTCTGTTTTCACCAATCATTGGTGATTTTTAAATGATTTTTAAATGTCAATTTTAAGTTCAGGCTGGCTGCAATGTGATGGCCAGTTGTCTGTTCTTGCATCGGTACCTCTTTTTAAAGTTACTATGGCCCAATGATACATTGTATTATCTGGTAGTTTGGTCCCCAGATTGTTTATTTCTGTTTTCCAGAAAATTATTGGTTCTTGCACATCCCTCGCTGCCCACCAGATACACTTTAGAATCACTCTTTCGAGTTTCAAAGTATAGTTTTGGTGTTTTGATTGGGCAAACATTAACCACATTGATTAACTATAGATTAACTTAGAAAGAAAAGACACATTTATAATATTGTCATCCATCTTCAAAGCTATATTGCTTGTTTGTGTATTTATTGGTCCTTCAACTCCTCATATCATCCAGAACAAGGAACACCTTACTGGCAGGGGCACTGGAGATGGAGCTCTTGTGAGGGTGACTAGCACATCTTAGTAAACAAATGATCATTAAATAAATAAATTTGGCTGGGCACAGTGGCTCACATTGTAATTCCAGCACTTTGGGAGACCAAGGTGGGCGGATCACGAGATCAGGAGTTCAAGATCAGCCTGACTAACATGGCGAAACCCCGTCTCTATTAAAAATACAAAAATTAGCTGGGCATCATCACACCTGTAATCCCAGCTACTCAGGAGGCTGAGGCAGGAAAATTGCTTGAACCTGGGAGGTGAAGATTGCAGTGAGCCAAGATCATGCCACTGCATTCCAGTCTGGGTGACAGAGTGAGCCTCTGTCTCAAAAAAAAAAAAAAAAAAAAAAAAAATTAAATAAAATTCAAAATGAAGGAATGACCCAAGCAACAAAAAGTGAACTCATCCCCACTGAGTCACCGTCTAGTTTGAGCTTAATCCTGGCCTCAGACACCTGTTCTTGCACATGTCGGGCTCTCTTACTCCCCTGAGCCTGGGTACCTGCTGTTCCTTTGGTGGAAGAACTCCCCTCTACTGCCTCCACCTGTAGCAAACTTCATTTATTTCTTATTTGACTATCAGGTTATTTCCTCCAGGAAGCCTTTACAGATCTTATACTGAAAACTGAATTTGGCATCCTCCCCATAGCATCAGTATTTCCCCTTTGATCAAACATGCACCACCCCCGCCCCTACTTTTCTTTCTTTCTTTCTTTTTCTTTCTTTCTCTCTTTCTCTTTCTTTGTTTCTTTGTTTGTTTGTTTGTTTCTTTCCTTCCTTCCTTCTTTCTTTCTCTCTCTCTTTCTTTTCTTTCTCTCTCTCTCTTTCCCTTCCTCCCTCCCTCCCTCCTTCCCTCCCTCCCTCCCTTCTTTCCTTCCTTCCTCCCTTCCTTCCTTCCTTCCTTCCTTCCTTCCTTCCTTCCTTCCTTCCTTCCTTCCTTCCTTC